>NC_080162.1:188831769-189165519 GCF_950295315.1 Erinaceus europaeus
TAATTTAGTTATTATCCCTAAAGTTAAAAAATCAATTGCTTGGGAGCTGAGTGGTGACACACCTGGTTAAGTACAAATATTACCATGCACAAAGGTATGGGTTCAAGCCCTTGGCCCTTGCATGCAGTGGAAAAGCTTCATAAGCAATGAAGCATTGCTACAATGCTGTCTCTCTCTCTCTCTTCCTTTTTTTTAAACTTTATTTATTTATTTGTTACTGGATAGAGACAGAGAGAAATTGAGAGAGAAGGGGGAGATAGGAAGAGAGACAGAGAGACACCTGTAGACCTGCTTCACCTCTTGTGAAGTGACTCCCCTGCAGGTGGGGAGCCAGGGGCTTGAACCAGGATCCTGACCAGTCCTTGTGCTTTGTTCCACGTGCGCTTAACCCGCTGTGCTACTGCCCGACTCCCATTCCTCTTCCTTTTCTATTTCTTTTTGTCCTATTAACTGTATAAATAAATAAAATTAAATGAAATATTAAGATAAAACGTAATTGCTTATAGGAGGGGAGACTAGAAATGGGATTTTTAAATAATAATTTAATTGAGGTCTAATTTACACATCAAAGATTCACTTTTTCAACATGTGCGTCTCATTTGTTTTTAGTAAGCTCACAGAGTTATACAATGTTGCCACCATTTAATTTTAGACCCCCTGAGAGAAACCTCATTAGTAGATACTCTCCATTTCCTTCTTCGGTCTTTAAAGGGATCACTTCTGGTGGAGTTATTATACTTTTTGGTAAGTATTAACATGATAGAAGTACCAGATAATAGGTTATAAAATCCTGTGGAGTGATGTTTGCCTGACACTTCTTGGATATTTCTGAAATAAGGCTACAGAATACAGAATTATGTTTTCTACCCCAAAGTTTGTATTACCTAGCAAAATAGCATTTAATCAGTGATTTCTTTTCTTTCTGATGTAATCCTTTTTCATTCTATAAATATCTTCACTGGGAGCGGGGCTGTAGCACAGTGGGTTAAGCGCATGTGGCGCAAAGCGCAAGGACCTGCATAAGGATCCCGGTTCCAGCCCCCCGGCTCCCCACCTCCAAGGGAGTCGCTTCACAGGTTGTGAAGCAGGTCTGCAGGTATCCGTCTTTCTCTCCCCCTCTGTGTCGTCCTCTCCTCTCTCCATTTCTCTCTATCCTCTCTAACAACGACATCAATAACAACAATAATAACTACAATACAAAACAACAAGGGCAACAAAAGTTAAATATATATATATCTTCACTTTCCCTTCACTTCCAGGTACTTCATTACTCCCTGGACCCCAGCCACCTAATCCTTCATTGCAAACCTTGTCTCAGTTTTATCTTCCTTCCTTAGAATATCCCATGCTATGAAATGGCAGGTAATCCTTACTTACATGTTGTGCAACTAATGCTTCTGGTAAGTGAAGCAAGGTGAATGTTAGAAAAATTAAAAACAAATGGCATGTAGTTGCATTTTGTAAACAGGAGTCAGAAATTAAAAATTTCAGGCTCTAGGGGCAGAATTTTATTTCCAGTCAAGGAGGCATGCATAGGTAGGTTCACAGTATCTTTACAGACATGAATACTTGATACAAGTAGCTAATTTACATGAATGTTGTTAGTAATGCTAATCATTTCATTTACATTTTCTTTTAACATAACAGCAGGACAGAGCAAGAGTTTCAAGCACTGTGCTAATTTACTTCTGTTATACAAATGGTTATGCAGAAAGACTCCAGTGCCTAAGGCACCAAAGGTGCCAGATTCAATCCCCTCCAACACCATAAACTGAGACTGAGCAGTTCTCTGGTAGAGGGGGGAAAATCAATCAACCAAGCCAATCGATCAAAGAGAATGAAGACCATGAGATTGATAACTGCAAAACTAGAGATCCAGGGACACAGACAAATTCCAACACTTCCATTAAGGAGCTCTTTCATGAATTATAGAAATCCAAACTATACAAATTAGTGTGAAAATATTTTAGGGTCTGGGATATAGCATAATGGTTACGCAAAAGACTTTTACGCCTGAGACTCAAGGTTCCAGGTTCAACCCCCTGGATCACTGTAAGACAGAACTGAGCAGTGCTCTGCTCACTCTATCTTTCTCTCTGTATCTCTCTCTCTCTCTCTCTCATTGAAATAAAGTATTTAGAATAAAGATTTTAAGGGAACCAGGTGGCAGCATACCTGGTTAGGTCCTTACTGAGGTTCATGTCCCTGGTCCTCCCCTGCAGGGGTTAAGCTTCACCAATGGTGAAACAGGGCTGCAAGTCTCTCTCTCTCTCTCTCTCTCTCTCTCTCTCTCTCTCACTATCTACCTCCTCTCATTCTCTCTCTGTTTCTATCCAATAATAAAAAAGAGAGGAGATAAAAAAATATTTTAAAAAGAAATGGAGAGAGGATGGGAAGACAGAGAGGGGGAGAGAAAGACACCTGTAGACCTGCTTCACCGCCTGTGAAGCGACTCCCCTGCAGGTGGGGAGCTGGTGGCTTGAACTGGGATCCTTATGCCAGTCCTTGAGCTTTGTGCCACATTCGCTTAACCCACTGCGCTATGGTCCGACCCCCAACAAACAAATTCTATTCCAAACCACCGGAAAGTCATGGACACAATCAAGTATGACTTAACTTGCCAGTACATTTAAAAGTGAAGTATAGCCATTGATACCTCATGATTAACTCTTTAAAATAACATTTCTTAAATCAGAGTTTATGACTATCGCCCTTGTAAGAACCAATGATGTAGGACAACAGTTATTATAATAGTCACCTGATTTTTTTTCTAATTGACAGAGGTCCAAATTTTCACAAAAGTAAAGGGCATCTAAATAAAATAAATAACCTTTAAGAAGAATTAATTAAAAAAAAATAAAGACAACAAAAGAGTATGGTCAAAATTCAGAAAAATCTAAGTAATTTCCTTTATACCTCTCACTTTCCATATTCCTTTTCCCCTGTAACCAAGCATTCTGGGGTTTGCATTTTGCTTTTAAGTCAGGAAAAGTTCTGGGCTGGTAAAACAACTCACTTAGATAGTGTGCTGTTCTGCAACTCTGCTACACATGCAACATAAAATTCAAGCATGGCCCCCATGCATTGAAAGAAGTTTTGATATTCTATCTCTCTCCCTCTCTCATCTCTCTCTCTCTCTCTCTCTCTCTCTCTCTCTCTCTCTCCTCTTTCTTTGCCTCTTTGTCTCTAGCTAAATTAAAAAAAAAAGATTAATTAAATTTTGGGGACTGGCAGTGGTACACACGATTGAGCACACACAATACCATGTGCAATGACCCATGTTGGAACCTTCACTGCCCACCTGTGGGGGGAAGCTGATCTGCAGGTGTTTATCTTCCTTCCTTCCTTCCTTCCTTCCTTCCTTCTTTCCTTTCTTTCTCCTTCTTTATCCTCCCCTCCCCTCTTAATTTGTCTCTGTCCCACCAAATAAAATATTTAGAAAGAAAAAACAAACATTCAAAAATGAATGAACATTTTCATAAATATATGAGTATGCTAGCAATGATTTAAAATATAGACTAATGTGTATAATCATGCAAATTACATAGGAGTGTTGAGGGAGCATAAATTTGAGAATTTCAATTCATTATATTGTTACTATCTTGAAAAAAAAATCTTTAAGAGAGCTCCAACTGCTCACTAATTTTCTCACATGATTACTTTCAATATTGCTTTGGCAACAGTCATGAAAAATCACATCCGATAACAGGCAAGTTCAAAATTTAGCAAATGTTAGTTATGCATCACTAATGCCTAAAAACAAAGATGAAAATTTTATGTGAGTTCAAAGTTTGTCTGAAAATGATAATGTCTTGAGAATAATCTGAAGTATCCTATTCTGTCAAGGGGACCTGAGACTGATGCACTCTGTGAGGAATGACTGAACTCCAAGGGACAGGAATCTTCTAGAGGAGTCGAAACTGAGATGTGAGCAGATGCCCATGTGACTGTAAACCCGGACAGGCTTTTCACTGGTAGTTAAAAGTCCAGCCTGAGGGAAATTTGGCCGCCACTCAGCAGAGACATGCCATGCATATTAAGATGCAATGGACAGAAAAAACAAACAATGGTTTTAAATAGGAGCCTGGAATCAAGGAAAGTAAATCTACCAGGTCTGTGTCTGAAATATTAAAACTAAAAGATAATTACAAATGTACCTTGTTGAGGTAATGAATGAGCCTCCAGCACAACTGAACTGGCTGTTAATGGGGTGGGGGTATGAGGGTATGGGGGGGAACAGCAAAAGATTGCATTGACATCACATGACCATAGTTATAGTTAAAAGGAAACCAGTATTTTTTGTGCTGGACCTCACTACTTTTCTTGGATCATTCTTTCTTTTTTTTTAATTTTTTTTAAACTTTATTTATTTTCCCTTTTGTTGCCTTTTTGTTGTTGTTGTTGTTGTGGTGGTTATTATTGTTGTTATTGATGTTGTCGTTGTTGGATAGGACAGAGAGAAATGGAGAGAGAGGGAGAGAAAGATACACACCTGCAGACCTGCTTCACCGCCTGTGAAAGGGATGCCCCTGCAGGTGGGAAGCCAAGGGCTTGAACCAGGATCCTTATGTAGGTCCTTGCGCTTTGCGCCAGGTGCGCTTAACCCGTTGCGCTACCGCCCGACTCGATTCTTTCTTTTTTAAACAGCTAGCATTTCCATGATAAACAGCTATTTCATTCCAGGCATTAATAGGCCTCCAGTGTGCATGTTACATACAAATTGGAAGCACTGGTGAGTGATTGAGCCGCTTCTTTCTGTATTATGATTCACAGTGAGAACAGAAGTGTTTGTGCATCAAACAGCACCTGTCTAGAGGAGTATCATCGTCTCAAAAGCTGAAAATTGTGATAACTATTTTAAGTCATAAAATTATAGAAAAAAAAGTTCCAACACTGACTTCTTAATAAATTGTAGGTAATAGTAATTAATGGATCTCAAGATAACCAACTGGACAATATGGATAGATATAAAAGAGGGAAGGAATAAGGGTCAGAAGAGAGAGGGAAAGATAAAGAGGGAAGAGGACCAGCATCTTAGGTACTAGGTCAGAGTTAAAACTAAACTTTATGCTGCGACCACCTAGTTCTCTGGAAGCAGTTTCTGGTGATATTTCCTCCTTTTTCTGTTCACACTGGTCACTAGGCAGATCTCCTTTCAGTTACCTTACATCTCCAGATTATTCCCACAGATAGTACCTGAAACAGAACTATTTCTACTTATGACAGACACAGCAGCTCCTTTTTAACTGCCAGGTCACATTCATTCCTTGGTACATACTATCATTTGCTTTTTAGATCATCTCTTTCATCTAAAATAATAATAAAGCTAGTTTTATTAAAATGCAAGAATTTAAATTCAAATTAATAGGGACTAGTAAGAAGGCTTCCATGTAAGATGAAACAGATATAGATTTGGATTCATGATTGAAACCTGGAGTGGACATTCCTCTCCCCCCACATACTTATTTTTCTAGTAGTATTCCTCATCTCCCTTCCCACTTTATTTATTTATTTATTTCCTTTAGAGAAACTCATTATTTGTGATTATGATCAAGTTACCAAGTATGGTCATTCTCAGTTTTACCAAGAGGTGAAAACACAACCCAAGCTATATAAACCATATTCAGCTGTCCTTAAGTTCTGAGGTGTTCATAGGTAAATGAGCAGATTTCTAAAAGAAGGCTGTCAGGTTGCAAAAGCTGAGAATTCTAGCAAGCGAATCTATATTCTGCAAGTGGAATCTTACTTTCTTGCTTAGGTTATTATTTCTTCTGCTTCCAAAGAGTTTTAGTGCCTGGTTCTGTACTGAGCTACTGATAGGCATTCAGTTGTTTGTACAATGATAAAACAACAGGTGTGATTAAGTATACCCAATAATATGCACAGAGAAGGATAAGAAGTATATTAAAATGTCGTGTATCTCTGAGAAATTGTAGAATTTGGGTGTAAATGACATGTAACTACTTTGATAAGGTAAAGTGATAAAGATTCCAATTTTTTAAAAAAAATTCTTTTTGCTTTTTTAAAAAATACAACTTTTCATTTTTAAAAAAAAGATTTTATTTATTTATTAGTGAGAAAGATAGGAGAGAAAGAAAGAACCAGACATCACTCTGGTACATGTGCTGCCAGGGATTGAACTCAGGACCTCATGCTTGAGAGTCTAGTGCCTTAGCCACTGCACCATCTCCCGGATCACCCAACTTTTCATATTAATGTGCAACTTATCACTGTCATATCATTTCAGATGTTTAATTCTTAGGAAATAATTAGGTCATGAGAATAGGACTCTTATAGACATGACTAGTCCCTTTATGAAAATAAGCCATATAGCCAATTCAAATCTACGCTTGAGAACAAAAGTTCTCAGGAATTCAACAGTCTGTAACCTGGAAAAGAGATTTCATCAGAACCTCACCATGTGGTGCCCTAATTTTGAACTTTAAGCCTGAAATTTTTTGAGAAACAAGTACTGTTGTGCATAAGTCATGCAGTCTTTCAGCATTTTGGCTTAGCAACCAGAACTAAGATGTCCATATGTCAATAATTACCAGATTGAATGCATGTGTCTATGAGGATGCTTGAACATTCTTTTCCTAAAACTTTGTAAGCAATGAAAGAATTCATAAAATCTATTTTTATGGACTCAACTTCTACTTGTTGCTAAAATTGGTCAAACTGAGAACAAGCCTGTGATGAAAGTATCAATTTAGTTCATCTTTCCCCATTCCCCATCTCAACAAAACAATCCACATATTACAAAAGAAAGATTTGTGTTTCATCTATCTCATGTCTTATTAAGTGTCTCTGTTAACCAAGTCACCATCAATTTCGATAGACTTCTGTCTTTTGCCTCCGTGTGTGTGTGGTGTGTGTGTGTGTGTGTGTGTGTGTGTGTGTGTGTGTGTGTGTGTGTGTGTGTGTGTGTGTGTTTGAAACAATTTATTTTTTTTTCCTTTTTTGGGGGATTGCTGGGAAATTATGCCCATGCAGTCACATCTGCCATGTTGTCTCCTCAGGCTACTGCTAGTTCCCGCGAGAGTTGGGACATTCTCGGAGTGCCTGTTCCGCCATGTTATGCCCTCAGGGCATTGCCTATATCCCTGCGATATCCGGAGTGCTTTGGTTACTCCTCCCCCTTCCCATTCTCACAAAAGCTGCTCCTATAAAAGCCTTTCTTCTTCCGCACCTCTCTCTCTTGCCAGCGCTTCACTCTGGTGTTCAGACGCAGGAAAGGTTACTGCGTGAGGCAGCCATTTTCACTACCTCCACGTGGCCCAACCTGCTTCTCTAGCACCCAACTCTGAGGTGCCAGCGCAAATAAAGATTTGTGTTTCCTCTTCACTCCGGACCCCCTCTCTCTTCTCTGCGGCCCGCGCCCAACAACATGTGGCTCAACAACATCTGGTGCTCAATGTGTCCCGCACTCACACCCAGCCTGAGGTCCAGAAAGGCCACCCAGACACAGGTAAGTGGCATCCGCCCGCCTCTGTGGCCCCGTGTTTCCCTCCACCATGGGAATTTTTTCGTTTTATGAGGAGGTGTCCCAGTTATTATCTCCTTCTGTCCTGGGACAGATTCGCACTCTCACAGACGGTTTAATTTTCGCTACCCCTTGGATTTTTATAACTGTGGTTGCCACTTACAAGATATGTACAATGTGGTCTGCCATGAGGATAAGTGACCTTGAGGCTGAGATACGAGAGTTAAAGCACATGTGCTTAAGACTCAGATGCCCTCAGCGATCAGCAGATAGACCCAGAACTTCCATTCCCACAGACACGTACACATGTTCGGAAACTCCTCCTCCGACCCCACCCCCTGCCGCCCAGGGTTCAGCTTCTCCTGAGATACAAGAGTTAAGAGATATGTGCTTACAACCTAAACGCCCTAAGGGATTTGCAGTCAGCACCCAAACTTCTGTCCCTGCAGACACGTGCTCAGTCCTTCTGCGGCTTCCATGACCCCTTCACCCACTGTCCCTGCAGACACGTGTTTGGCTCCTGCAGACACGTGTTCAGTTCCTTCTGCTTCTCTGGCCCCACCCCCTGATTCTCCTGAGGCTTCCAGTTCTCTATCCCCTCATCCTACCGCCCCGGTTTTGGCTTCCCCTGAGGCTTCTGCTTCTCTAACCTTCGAGCTCGATTTCCTGATGTTCCTTTACCACAGTTAAAACATATCCTAGCTACATGCTCTTCCTGTGCAAGTCTCATAAAAACACCTGCTATTCAGACTCTTGGTGTTAACCCCCGAGGCTTAAAAGCTAATGCTATTTGGCAAATTGATGTCACCCACATACCAAACTTTGGCAAACAAAAATATGTGTTTGTCTCAATTGATACCTTTTCTAAATTTATGTGGGCAACAGCTCAGACAGGAGAAAGCTGTAAAAAGCTTATAAGCTATATGCTCTCCTGTTTTGCTGTGATGGGCTTACCTCTTCAAGTGAAAACTGACCGTGGACCAGCGTTTACCAGCAAACAATTTAAAGATTTTTGTTCCCTCTGAAACATTACTCATACCATAGGCATTCCCTATAATCCACAGGGACAAGGCATTGTCGAGAGGGCCCATCAAACCCTTAAGGCTCAATTAAATAAAGATAAAGGAGGAATGTACCCCCCCAACATCCAGCTAGCAAAAGCCTTAACTACATTAAATCTCTTTAATATTTACAATAACTCGGACTTACCTCCTATTATTCTTCACTGGCAAACACCATCTACTCTCCCATCTATTAAGGTCAAATGGAGAGACCCACTCGATAAAATTTGGAAAGGGCCTGAGCCTCTATTGGCCATGGGAAGAGGTTTTGCATGCATTTTCCCTCATAATTACTCTAAACTTGTCTGGGTTCCTGCCCGCCATGTCCAACAATACCCTCATGATGGCACTGTTATCCCTGAAGAACAAGAAATACAAGAGGACTAGATGCAGGATACATCCCAGGATCCATAATATGACATGGCAGAACCTACAAAAGTTGGCTCACAGAGCCCTCTGTCCTACCCCTTCCCTGAATGTCTTATATTATGACTGGCCAGTTGTGTTTTGTGAGTGTGTTGAATGACTAAAAATTTTTGTATGACCCATCTGCTCAGAGTACTCTAAATGTTAAAACCATTGTCACTAACATGCATTAACTCTCTAAGTAACCTGGGTCTGCTTATAGTCCAAAGTCAATTATAGTAAACCTCTAACTTGTTACAAGTTTTATTTTTTTTCACAAGTAAGTGATTACAGCCATCAAGCCTTCATATGAGGAATCATCTGTTCATATGGTAAGGTATTAAACTGTAAGAAGTTCCTCCATATCCAACCTATGTGAATTAACAACATTCACATATTCTTGTAAACTTAACTGGGGTATCTTGTCTTGCCACCATAAGCCATGCCTTTGTCAGCCAACAATTTAAAGATGTTTCCCTTTATAATATCACCCATGCCACAGACATTCTTTACTACCCCCAAAGACAAATGGCTGTTCCCCTAGACATCACATACACTGACTGCTTCCCTTAGACTTAAGATATGATCCTACCTCTTCATACCAATAGATACATTCCCCCTTCCTTACCTGTCTACCCTTAGTTGTAGGACCCTAGTTTGTTTTACTTCTTCTGCTCACAATAGGTCCTATAATTTTTTTAAACATTCTAATTAATTTATTAATGAGAAAGAGAGGAGGAGAAAGAACCAGATATCTTTCTGGTACACATGCAGCCAGGGATCGAACTTGGGATCTCACACTTGAGAGTCTAACGCCTTATCCACTACGACACCTCCCAGACCACGGTCCTATAATTCTTAACAAGCTCATGGCCTTTTTGCGGCAACAGATTGATGCCATAAAGATGCAACCTATACAAACTCACTATCATAGGCTGGACATGGCAGAATATCGAGTTGCTGTGGAGGATTTGCCCCCCTCCATCGGAACATCCACCATGTAGAGGGCTGGCTAGCCAATGACGGGTAAGAGGAAACTAGCGCTATCCAGTCAACCTAAGACAGGGCAGGAACACCTAATGACCAGGTGTTCCAATGACGGGTAAGACGGAAGGCTGATCCCCAAGCTAAGACAGGCACAGTTCACCCTGCCACAAAACAAAGTCCGCCAAACATCAAAACATGACATATGACAGGGGGACATGTGGGGAGCGACATGTGCCCTCAAGGTTGCTATTGGCATGGCCATAGAGTTTATGTTAAAAGATAGTTCCTGGGAATCGGGCGGTGGTGCAGCGGGTTTAGCGCAGGTGGCGCTAAGTGCAAGAACTGGCTTGAGGATCCCAGTTTGAGCCCCCGGCTCCTCACCTGCAGGGGAATCACTTCATGGGCGGTGAAGTAGGTCTACAGGTGTCTTTCTCTCCCCCTGTCTTCCGCTCCTGTCTCCATTTCTCTCTGTTCTATCCAACGACCACAATATCAGTAATAACAACAATATAATTACATACAATAAAACAACTAGGGCAACAAAAGGCAAGATAACAAAAAAAAGGGGGGGATAAGATAGTTCCTGCTTCCCTACACCTTAGAGTCTTTGTTAAAAGATAGGTTCTTTTTCCCCATGAATCACCCAGGACCTTCCAGATAACGGCTGACTACCATGACAAATACTATAAAATATAATCATAAATGAATAGGAAAGATACATCCCCCAATACTCAGTTGGTCAAGGCACCAAACCTCTTTTTCTATAAAGCATTCAAATCAGATGCCCTGCTAATCACTAGAAGCAGATTGTTTGTGTTTCTTCCACAGGAATCCCAGAGAAAAAACATCTGGACTCCTGCACACCCTGACATCACCCACTAGATGGCATGACTACAGTGGCAAACCCCCCAAAACCCTAGATGTCACCTGACGCGATCTGAAGAACCTGATTCACAGACTCCAAGGACAGAACTTTTTTACTGCCTGTCTGCCTTTCCTGTTTCTGCTTTGACCTGTCATGTTTTGGTGGTTCCAGCTCACTCTCTACAGAAAAGCAGAATTCCAGAGGCTGACCTTCCTCATGCAGCATTTCATCACCTGCCATTTCTCCTCCTAGTCACCTACTTTGGACTGAGACTTTTATCGGACTTGCTGGTATACCCTTTGGACACTTTAGACAATTTTACAGCAGCTTTCTTCACTTCACGTTTTTCATAGACTGACCCTGAGTAGTTCACAGACTTTACACACTGTTGCCCTGGGCATTAGATAAAAGGAAAGGGGGAGATGCTGGGAAATTATGCCCATGCAGTCACATCTGCCATGTTGTCTCCTCAGGCTACTGCTAGTTCCCGCAAGACTTGGGACATTCTCGGAGTGCCTGTTCCGCCATGTTATGCCCTCAGGGCATTGTCTATATCCCCGCGGTATCCGGAGTGCTTTGGTTACTCCTCCCCCCTCCCATTCTCACGAGAGTTATCATCCTATCCTGGAGTGCTATGGTTACTCCTCCCCCTTCCCATTCTCACAAAAGCTGCTCCTATAAAAGCCTTCTTCCGCACCTCTCTCTCTTGCCAGCGCTTCACTCTGGTGTTCAGACGCAGGAAAGGTTACTGCGTGAGGAATGCCATTTTCGCTATCTCCACGTGGCCCAACCTGCTTCTCTAGCACCCAACTCTGAGGTGCCAGTGCAAATAAAGATTTGTGTTTCCTCTTCACTCCGGACCCCCTCTCTCTTCTCTGCGGCCCACGCACAACAACATCTGGCTCAATAACAGGGGATTAATGTTTTACATTCAACAGTAAATACAATAGTTTGGGGAGTCAGGCGGTAGCTCAGTGGGTTAAGTGCACATGGCGTGAAGCGCAAGGACCCGCGTAAGTATCCCTGTTCAAGCCCCTGGCTCCCCACCTGCAGGGGAGTCTCTTCGCAGGTGGTGAAGCAGGTCTGCAGGTGTCTATCTTTCTCTCCCTCTCTCTGTATTCCCCTCTTCCATTTCTCTCTGTCCTATCCAACAACAATGACATCAATAATAATAACTACAACAATAAAAACAACAAGGGCAACAAAAGGGGAATAAATAAATAAATAAATATTTTTAAAAATACAATAGTTCATACATCCATAACATTTCTGAGTTTTCCACTAGGTCCCCTGTCATCCTTTTCTAGGACCTGTATTCTCCCCCTACCCTTAAAAAAATGTTCTGGACAATATTTAATATTAGAAATGGTATGTTCTGGCTGTATTGAAATATTCTGCAATCAGATATACTTATAGAGTTAGGTTTAACCTGCAGTGACAACTGCTGGTTAGAATACAAAGTGGTGCAATCATTATGGAAAATACTATGGAGATTCCTAAAATAGAAACTGACATACCTGGATGTTGGGTAGTATGCCAGCTCCCCCAGCTTAAAGCTTCTGTCTCTAATCTACTTAACTAAGCACTAGCATGCCTGCAGGGCATTGGTTTGATCCCACTTAAAGCTGCAGTCTATTTACATAAACCACTGTTAACTAAGCACCACCCTCCCTCCAGGGCATTGGTTTAATCCCCACTGGTTCACGATGTCTTTTTGCTCTGCCCCCTCTCCTAGTACACCCTGATCTCCACCACTGTCTTTTCGCTCCACCCTCTCTACGTCACATCCTGTTTCCACCCTACTTGGCTAGTATATATACAAGCTGCTTTTCTGAGTAAAAATACTTGGAATTGCTTTCCGGCTCCAAGGGTTCCAGAGTGTATCTCCTGCGATGTTAGCTCAGCATGAGTTCCTGATCCCTCTCCCATGCAGCAGCCTAGACTGGCTCCAGTTGAGTTCTCTCCAACCCAGAGAGCACTTGCTCGGGAAGAAGCACCCTCAGGCTATCCCGGCACCTGAGGCTGTATGGTGGCGCACCTGGTTGAGTACACATCTTCCAGTGTGTAAGGACCCAGGTTCCAGTCCCCAGTCCCCACCTGCAGGGGGAAAACTTTGCGGTTGGTGAAGCAGGGTTGCAGGTGTCTTTCTGTCTCTTTCCCTCTCTGTCCCCCAATTCCTCTCTATTTCTGACTGTCTATATCCTGTAAGTAAGTAAGTAAGTAAATAAATAAATAAATAAATGAAACAGAAATACCTTATGATCCTGCAATACCATTCTTGGGCACTTATCCAAAAGGCATGATAACAATAATTTAAGGAGACATATGGACCCTCATGTTCATTGACACATTTACAATAGCTAAAATATGGAAGCAACCTAGATACCCATTCACATATGACCAAATAAAGAAGCTAATGGACATGTAGTCAATGGAATATTACTTGGCAATTAAAAAGATGGTATTGTCCTTCCCTTCAGGACAAAATGTTTGGGACTGGAAGTAACTGTGCATAGGAAGGAAGGAAGAAAAGAAGGAGGGAAGGGAGGGAGGGAGGGATGGAGGAAGGAAGGAAACAAAGAAGGAAGGAAGAGACAACTATCAGATAGTTTGATTCATGTGTGGAATATAGGATATTGAAACACATGACCTTGCAAAGAAAAATAAAACTAGCCAGGCTGCTTAAAGGACCTTGAGAGACCTACAGTGGTTATCCTTTAAAAAAAGTTTTGAGGGCCTGGGTGGTGGCACACCTGGTTGAGCACACATATTACAATGCGCAAGGACCTGGGTTCGAGCCCTCGGTCCCCACCTGTAAGGGGTAGGCTTCATGAGTGGTAAAGCAGGGCTGCAGGTGTCTCTCTCCCTCTCTATCATCCCCCTCCCTCTTGATTTCTGGCTGTCTCTAGCCAATAAATAAAGATTTTAAAAAGTTTTGAAATAAAATAAAAATATCTGCTGAATGTCTATGATATGATAGAAACTGCCATGGTGCTGGAAATACAAAAGGGAGCAGAGCAAAGATCTTTTAAAAATATTTTATTTTATTTATTTATTTTTGGGTAGAGACAGAGAAATTGAGAGGGAAGGGAGAGATGAAAAGAGAGGGAGAGAAAGACTGAAACCTGCAGCACTGCTTCCCCACTTTTGAAGCCTCCCACCCTGCATCTGGGAGCCAGGGGCTTGCACCTAGGTCTGTGTGCACGGCAACATGTGTGTTCTCACTCAGCCCCACAAAACTTATTTTATAGCTTTGAAAGTCGCTGTTAAATCAGTAATAATAAAATTGTAATAAACAATTGTCCAAGTAAAATAACAACAAGTGAAGAATAAAATGCAGTTACAGTTTCAAAGCTCTCTCTTCTTCAAGAAGTGCCTTGGGGGCAGGTGGTGATGCACCTGGTTGAGTGTGCAAAGACTCGGGTCCCTATCTGTAGGAGGAAAGCTTCACAGGTGGTTAAGCAGTGCTGTAGCGCTCGCTCTCTCTCTCTCTCCCTCTCCCTGTCCCTCTCCCTCTCCCCCTTCCTCTCAATTTCTGCCTATCCAATAAATAAAGACAATAAAAAAATTAAAAATTGAGGACCCAGGTTTAAGCCCCTGGCCCCCACCTGCAGGGGGAAAGTTTCATGAGTGGTGAGACAGGGCTGCTGGTGTCTTTCTATCTCCCTCTCTATCTCCCCTACCCTCTCAATTCCTCTCTGTCTCTATTCAGTAATAAATTTAAAACAATTTTTAAAAATTAAAAAGTTACAAAACTAAAATTTTTTAAGAAATGTTTTTATTTATTTATTTATTTATTCCCTTTTGTTGCCCTTGTTTTATTGTTGTAGTTATTGTTGTTGTTGTTGTTGTTATTTAATAGGACAGAGAGAAATGGAGAGAGGAGGGGAAGACAGAGTGGGGGAGAGAAAGATAGACACCTGCAGACCTGCTTCACCACCTGTGAAGCAACTCCCCTGCAGGTGGGGAGCCTGGGGTTAGAACCAGGATCCTTACTCCGGTCCTTGCACTTTGCACCACCTGTGCTTCACCTGCTGCACTACTGCCCGACTCCCCCAAAAGTGTTTTTGTATGGTGTATCTAAGCTGAAAGCTGTGGGCTGGAAAGATAGGTGATTGTGAAACTGAAGTTTATCACTTCAGATGAGATTTACATATACATAAATATTAATGAGCACTGGAACATTAGAATATGACTTTATAATTAAAATTTACTTTTTAAGTTTATAATTAATATAATTCCTGTGCCATATTCATTACAATATATTTAATTTCTGTATTATATTAATTTACTTGATCAATAATGTGCTGATAAAAATTGAGATGATAACTTAATCCAGATGAAGGATTCACTTAGGTCTTCTAGTCAGAGAAAATGTAAAAAAAAATTAATTTCAATTTCTGTACATATCTTTATTGCAGAAAGACATAAAATATGATCAATAAAAGGCATTCAAGCATAAAACTATATTATGTTAGGATAAGATTCTGTGGGGGAAATGAAATGGAAATATGAGTTCAAGGAGAAAATGGAACAATGTAAAATTTCTGTTTAATGAAAAGCTTATTCATTTCTGATTTTTTTTAACCTGAATATTGCTCAACTCTGGCTAATGGCGATGCTGAGAATTGAACATGGGCCCTTGTAGTCTCAAGCACAGAAGTCTTTTTGCATAACCATTATGCTGTTTCCCCTTGCCCTCATCAATTTGATATTCAAATTATATCGAACACACACTTTGAAAGTGATATAATTTTATTATCAATACCAATAAAACATGCCCCAAATCACATCTTTTAAAACTACCTTAACTTAGGATGGAATTTTTTCACTGTTAATTTAAAAATGAATAAAAAAAGTAATTTTAGTTTTCAATAATGTTCGGAATATGAAAGTAATCCTAGAGGTAGGTAGATATTTCATTTACATTTTCCAGTTGGGAAGATGGAAAATCACAAACACTAGATCATGGGAAAGGCCTGTTAGATTCTTCAAATTTTTTTCTTTGCTCTTTTACTTCCCCAGGTTTTTCTCATTCTGCTTCATTTCCTGTCCATCTCATCTCACCAGTTATTGAACTGGCTGACCCATAGAAACCCCCAATCACTACAAGCTGCTCAACAGCATGTTAACCAAGTCAACAGCTCCATTGAAACCATAGTTTCCTATATACCCCGTTATAGTTCGTGTCCTCAGAAGAGCGTGGCTTTATGACTTCTCTTCAAGCTCTAACATGCTCACAGCTCTAGAAAACTTGTCGAGGGCTTCTTTTCCTGGCTTTCCCAATTTCCTGTCTGTACCATCACTTTCTCAGTACCTCCCACTCTTATGTCATGTCTAATTCCTGTAAGAATGAATCTTATTTCCCAACAATGTCTGATGATTTAGCTTTCTCATAGAATCACTGAAGCAATTGAAGAATATGGGAATCTTGGACTTTTTTTTGTCTTGTTTTGTTTTGTTTTATTTTTTTACTAGAGTACTGCTCAGCTCTAGCTTATGGCGGTGCAGGGGATTGAATTTGGGACTGCGGAGCCTCAGGCATGAGAGTCTTTTTGCATAATCATTATACAGGCTACCCCCTAAGGAAGTCTTGGTAGTAGAAATCTGGAATCTGTTCCGGATTCAGCTAAAATTAAACACTATAGTGATTTCATTGCCAGTGACAAATGGGGTAGTGGTAAATATGTGGTGTGCAGTATAAGAAAACTACTCAAGTATCACTCTTAATTATTACCTGGAAGGGGTTCTCATGTTCAAATAAACATCACCATAGAACAACTGAGTGGAAATAAGAATAAAATTATCACAGACTGATTTGGTTACTTCTTTGTATGCTTGGAGGGGAAAAATGAGATTAAGTCTTAAAAATCCAAGCAGTTCTTGTTTAGCAGTAAAACTATTCATGATGACCCTGAAAGTACCTTCCATCTTCTATTGTTGTAATACTGAAATATCTAAAAACAGAATTCAAACTCTAATGTTGTGAATGCCTAAATTACAACACACAATTGATAGTTTCTCAAAGTCACGTAGAACATTAATTGGAAAAAAAAATGGGAGCCTGAAATTTGGAAGGAAGACTTATCAGCAATTATGATAATATTGCAGATTTTGAATATTCACATCCAGAAATTTCCTTTAACAATCAAAATGTCATTAATTTTTAAAAATATATTTTATTTTAATAAGAGAGGCAGAGAGAAAGATATATAGAGACCAGAAGACTATTCATCAGTGGCTCTGGCTTATGGTAGTGCTGGGGGCCAAACCTGGGACATCAGAGCCTCAGGCATGAAAGCCTTTACATAACCATTGTGCTATCTCTCTGGCCCTTAAAACATTACTACTCTCAGAGACTAGATGCCTCTTATCTGACACAACTGTAAAAGACCTACTATCAAGGCACACTGATCCTCCTCCGGGTCAGTACCACCACCTCTCATTATCTCTTGGTCTGTAAACAAATTCAAATACCAGACCTAAGATTCAGTTATAAATTTTGACCTCCAAGGATGTGCCGTATAAACCAAAATAACTGCAATATCGTGCAAAATTCGAGCTCAGAGAAAGTTGATGTATGTATGGAATTCAGTCTCCTAAGTACTGGTTCAGGTTAAATAAACTTAAGACTGGAAGGGATCATTTAAATATATATATACAAACTAAAGACATAGAGCTCATGAATTTGATAATCTCATTAGAGAAGATGGAAGTGCCCCTATTTTCTTAGTTGTGTAGCAGAATCATGGACCTCAGAATAGCTCATAGTGAATAAATTTGAAATAACAGAGATGATTTGTGACCCAGTTTGCATAGCACTCTCTTTCATCAAGTATGATATAATAATTGCGTTTGACATGTGCCTGTGAAATTTATATTACAACGACTTCACTGACATTTCAGTCTAAAACTCGTACACAGCAATAGGAAAATGAAAGGGCATGCCTATGTCCCGATAAAACTTTACTTGCAAAAGAGATTGCTGACCTCTGGGCTATTGTGTGCTGATCACCAGCTAGAGGAAGACAATGAAGGATCCACAGAATTCAAATGAAGGACTGGATTTATCTGACAAGACTGGCTAACCAGTTTCCTAAGGAGATTCTTAGGAAGGCTCTCATTCAATATCCCCCCTCCTTTTTTTTTTCAGTTTTCCACAAAACAATACAACCCCCACTAAGTCCTTTGTCATTCTTTTTGGACCTATACTCTCTCCCCTCAACCCACCCCAGAGTCTTTTTCTTTGTTACAATACATCAACTCCAGTTCAGGCTCTACTTGTGTTTTCTCGGTTTTCAATTTCTGCCTGAGAGTGAGATCATCCCATATTCATCCATCTCTTTCTGACTTATTTCACTTAACATGATTTCTTCAAGCTTCATCCAAGATGAGCTGAAAGCGGTGAAGTCACTGTTTTCAATAGCTGAGTAGTATTCCATTGTGTATATAGACCACAACTTGCTCAGCCACTCATCTGTTGTTGGACACCTGGATTGCTTCCAGGTTTTGGCTACTACAAATTGTGCTGCTGTGGACATAGGTATGCACAAATCTTTTTGGATGGTTGTGTTGGGGTCCTTAGGATATATCCCCAGGAGAGGAATTGCAGGATCATAGGGTAGGTTCATTTCTAGCCTTCTGAGAGTTCTCCAGACTTCTTTCTCTCCACAGAAGTTGGACCAATTTACATTCCCACCAGCACTGAAGTAGGGTTCCTTTGACCCCACAACCTCTCCAGAATTTGTTGCTGCTAACATTTTTGATGTGTGACATCACAGGAATGAAGTGGTATCTCATTTTGTCTTGATTTGCATTTCTCTGACCATCAGTGCCTTGGAGCATTTTTTCATGTTTCTGGCCTTTGGATTTCTTCTATGGAGAATATTCTGTTCATATCCTCTTCACATTTTTGGAGGGAGTCATTTATTATGGACCTAAAGGCTGGAATAGTGCAGATGAAGTGTTGGGGGATACTCACTGCAGACTGTTGTGTACTTTTGCTTTCAGACATATATTTTGAGTAGTTTGTGGATACCTGTGAACATATGCTCTATCTCAGGGGACCTGTTCTATATCTAGGTTTTGGGACTTTGTTAGGAAGTGAACCTCCTGGAATAGAATTAGAGAATACTATGAAAGGAAAGGTCTCACCCGAGTAATGAAGCTGAAGGGTTATTCCACACCTGAAGTCTCTGGACAGTCTGCAGTGCAGCATGCTCAGGTGGCACTCGTTGTGTTGATTAGGTTGTGATTGGTGGATGCAATATTATTTGGTATGAATTGAGAGAAGCATGCAGGAAAGTGGGTCCCACCCTAAGGTTCCAGGACTGGGGAAGTATAGGCTCTATAGTGGAAATGTGAAGTTACTGCTGCCTTAGGGTTCAAGAAGGCAATAGATATTGTTATCATCACATTATTTGGTAATTGGGTTAACTTTGAAAAGTCCCTTTCTTAGGATTTGCTGTATAATATCCAACATCTTGTATATAGCTATGCCACCGCTTGCTTCTGTTCTCCCTGGTCTAGGCTTTTGAGAGTGTCAACATATCAAATATTCAGCCTATGTATTAAAAAGACTCTGTGCTTTAAAAAGTTTGAGACATACAATCTATTTTTCCCCTCTCATATTAATTAAATAGTGATTTATATAACTACAAATTAATAGGAGTGTACATAAACACCATTCCCACCAACAAAAGACTGTATCCCTTCCCACCCACTCACCCCCACTCCCCTGCCACCCCGGGAAGCTGAATGTCCACCCTCACTCTCACCCCAAGGTTTTTACTTTGATGCCCTACTCCAGATTTAGCCAAATCCTGCTTTGAGTTTCCCTTTCTGTTCTTCTTTATCAACTTCTGTTGTTAAGTGGGATCATCCCATACTCATCTTTTTCTTTAGCTCACTTGCCGGGAGCCAAAACCTTAGCTAAGTCTCTCACATAACCGGTGAGCAGACATTCCGATCATTGTGAGCGGACATTCCGATCATTGTAACTGCGATTACCATCTAACTGTTTGGAAAGTTGTTCACCCACCTCCCTCCCCCACTACCTTAGCAGAACTTCCTCCTTGTTTGTGCATAAATTGTGACTGCAAAATAAAATTTTCAGAGCTTGATCAGACCTCATGACTTGCTCTCGTTCTTCGTGTCTCTTGTCCCCTCCATCCTCTCACCCCCTACCCTAGGTTTCCGTCGATAAGCCCGCAGGCCGGGGCACTTGGCGCCCGACGTGGGACCTTTTTGGGTCTGGGGTCCGAGAGAACGTCGCTCCCCGATGGTCGACCAAGAAGCATAGGACCGCCACTTCAGAGAAGGAGTGAGTGAAGGTTCGCATAGGATCACCGCTTTAGCCCAGAGTGAGTGAAGATCTGCGTGGTGATCGCCGCAGATTCACCAGTCTGTGAGATTGATCTGTTTTAAGGTAAGAAAGAGCGATGCAATTATGGGACAAGCATTGAGCAAGCATGATTTATTTCTTAGGGGCCTCAAAGAGTCCCTCAAGACACGAGGAACAAGGGTTAAGAAAAAGGATCTCAAAAAGTTTTTCGATTTTGTGAATGATGTTTGTCTGTGGTTCCCCTTAGAAGGGATTATTGATGAAAAAAGATGGGCTAGAGTAGGAAACTGTTTAAGAGATTTTTATGAGACTTTTGGTCCAGAAAAGGTTCCAGTCCAGGCTTTTTCTTATTGGAATTTAGTAAATGATATACTCAAGGTCCATAAGCATTGTACTGATGTACAGGGAGTTATGAGAGAGGGAGAAAAAGTCTTACAATGACACTCCTGGCCACCTTCTGTTTGTGAGTCTGTCTCTATTCCCATGCCTGATTCAGGAGACCCCATCCCTGAGGCTCCTGCTAAGTCCTCTCCTATTAATATTTACCCCTCTTTGACAACCTTAAGACCCCCTGCCAAAGATGGGTCTGATGATAGTCTTTCTCCTAAAGAGGCCTTATCCCTTGATGACGAGATGGCCAAATATCATAATCCTGACCGGCCACCCCCATGTTCTTCTTTGTCCAGACCGCCTCCCTATGCCACCACCCCTCTGTTTTGTGCTCCAGTCCTTGACTTGGCCAACATCACTGATTATACTACCAAGGCTAAAACTCAACTAGCACAAAAAACAGCTTCCCTTAGAAAATTAATAGAAGAAAAACGAGAGCATTTACAATTAGTTAAAGAACTGTGGGCTCTTGATTTGGCATTATCTTAAAACTAGCCAGCAAAAAAAAAATCCAGGTTTTTCCCTCTGGTTACCACCAGAGCTCTCAGAAAGCGTTAAACCAATTCTGAGTGAGATCTTATCTGGCTAGCAAGCTATTCTCTAAAGAAAGAATAAAATCAATCAAACAAGACATTCTCTCTAACTTAAAAACTATTGATCAGAGAACCAGTACACACTTTTGATAGAAATTTAATGATTTGTTTCTTTAAAACTCTGAAAATGTACCTTAGCCCAGAAAAAGAATTTTAAAGATTTTTCTCCATGTGCCGTAAACTAAGCCCGCCTGTTCCATCCGTGCAGCCAATCACGGCACAGAGCTACTGCTCCACAGATTGGCAAAGACTGCAGTCAATCATTCCCTAGCCACAAACGCCCCTCCTGGGGGAAGGGGGGGAGAGTCGGTGAGTTAGGAATCCAAAAACCAGAGCATTTTTTCAAAGGGAATTTTTTTCTTTTCACCAAGAATGTCTGTTTTAAGTCTGTGTGCTAACCTTGTTTCCATTAATGTGTGTTAACCCCTAAGTAACTAAAGGTTGTTTTAAGTTTTAAATAAGATTTAGTTAAGCTAAATGTGATTTTAAAGATCCCGACTCATAGAGTTGTCACACCTTTACCAGACTAAAATATAGGACAGTTTCGTCCTTCTGATAGCTAATATCAGCATTAATTCATTAGTTAAAAGATTTTCTGAGATCTCTAGGCATGATAAAACACCTCTGCAGTCTCTCTCACTCTTGTAAAAATTCTAAATATTACCAGCACCCCAATACCAACTGCCACTGTTTGTTAATTTGTTAATACCATGTTTGAACTGACTTTCTAATAACCCAGTCAGTGTAGAGCAGTGGCCTTGCCAGGAAAAAAGGGTTAAACATGATATTCCTGGCCTGATAAAATTTTTTCATTTGGCAGATGTGGTTCAACAAAATTATTTAGTGTAAAATGGTCATCTAAAAGAAATGTTAACAGTAAAAATTTATTTTGAACATTTCAGCTATGAGGTTTATCTAAGCTTTTTAAGTTACCTATCCAAATCAAAGTGAAATATCAATTAAGTTGTGCACCCACCCTTATTCATAGCTGCCCTAAGGGTGTGATAGCTTTGTGATAAGCAAAGATCCTAACAAACAAAGTTTAACATTTTACTTAAAATTTTTTTAAAATACTTTCTCAACTAAACAGGCAAAACTGGCTTGGGTTAGTAAAAGATAACACAATGGTTATGTTAATTTTCTAATGCCAGAGGCTTTTGCTCTGATAAATGAGGTTTAATTTAAATAAGATATGTAAAAAAATTTTTTTTTCCAAATAAAACTTATCAAATAAATATGGGGTGGCCTAATGTAGAGCTGTATAGATGTTTTAGCTAACCTTTTTACATTTTATTCAAGAAGTATGCCCCTGGTTTCCCTGAAAAAGAACTCTAGATATTAAAACATGAGAGACTAGGTAAAAAGTTAAGAGAGTTTTATGTCTGATATAGACAAAAATGTTCCAGTTAAAACCTTCATTTTAAAACTTGTTAAGAGATTTTTAAATCTTACTCATGAGTTAGTTACTTTTGCTTTTACAGTGACTTACTCCTTCTAATAAAGTTGTTACTGAGATAACTCCCCTATTTAGAAAGACTACAAAAATTATTATCAAATAATTGGCTTTTGAGAGTACAGATTCTACATGTCAAACTTTAATTAGTTCTTTTAGAGAGTAAAAAAATAAATTTATCTGGCTTGTTTTAAGACACTGTCAGAGGTTTATTCTTGATAAATTAAGGTAATACATGGTGCTTCTGGTCTGACAGATTTGTTTTGGCAAATCCTGATTTAACAAAATTAGTACTTTGAACAATTAAGCTATGAGGTTTTATTTTAGCCTTTTAAGTTGCCATATTAGAGTTCTAAAGAGCAAAATCTATTAAGAGTTTTATATCTATGCTTACTCATGATAGCTTTGTGATGAGTAAAGGTCTTAGTAAACTAAGTTATAATAGTGTGCTTAAACTGTCTAATCAGTTTAAAATAATGCTAAAAAATGATAAACATTTTATCATGTCAACACATTAGGTATTGACTTTCTATAAAATACTGGTATATTTTAATAAAAACCTTCTAAAATCATATAAAAAAAACTCAAGCCAATTCTAACCATTAGATCATCAATTGACTTGGTACAAGTTCTCTCCCTAAGTAAATAATTATAGGTACATCTGCACATGAAGAACTGACTGCTCATATGGTAAGATTTAAAACTAAACATTTTTCATTTTTTATTTATGGGTGTGTGATGACTCCTAATGTCACTCATATCCTAAAATTTTTCTCATTTTTTTACAAGCCTCTTAAAATTTTAACGCTTGATCTGCCATAGTGAGAGCACTTTGCTGGCTCCTGCATTGTTTAATTAAGATCCTGCTATTCAGACTTTTAAGATTAATATCCATTGATAAAAGCCAATGCTCTCTGGCAGATTGATGTAATTCACCTGCCCATGTTTAGTAAACAAAAACTTTTTTTTTCTCATTTGATACTTTTTCTAAATTTATGTGGCTTACAGCTCAAACAAGAAAAAGCTCAAAAACCTTAGGAGTCATATGCTCTGTTTTGCTTCAATAGACATCCAATCCATGTATTTTTGTTTCCTTTAGAACATTAAAAGCTCAATAAATAAATAAAAAAAAGAAGGGGAATGCACCCCCCAGTATTCAGTTGGCTAAAGTGTCAATGAAGTAACTATACTAAACCTTTTTAATATTTACAAAAATTCGAATTGTCCATTTATTATATCTCATTGACAAAGCCACCCACTCTCCCAGCCATAGAGACATATTTCTTCTTTTTCTGTTTTCAACACTGGATGTCCATGTTTTGTTTTCCTTTTATTATGGTGGATGACATTATTGCTCTTACAAAATCCACAGAGTCCCTGTTGGCAAGTCCTTACCACAAAGGACACCATGGCAGTATATACTCCAGCTAACCTCACCAGCCTGTCCAAGTCTTCTCTTTCTGCTGACCTACCACTACTGACTTCATCCTTGCATGTTTATTGACTGCTCACTTTTCTCAAAATATTCCTCATGTTCAAGGAACCTCACCTAATGTGTATGCACCTCCTCTGTTTGTGTTTTGGTACAACACCACCCTATATTTTCATGTCAGTTCTTCTCTACCTGGTCCTTGCCTCCTAGTTTTGCTTGTTCCACAACTGACCCTCTATGAAGAAGAAAAATTTCATCAGTTGGCGCTGACGACCACCATAAGACCAGACGTGCTGTGTTTCTTCCCCTGGGCTTCACATCCACTGACTGCTTCCCTTAGACTTGCTGGTGGCGCGCTAGGACACTTTTGATGCCCCTTAGGGACCCTTTATTTTTAATAAGATTATTGGCTTTATAAAACAACAAATTGACTCCTTGGCATTGAAACCCTTACAAATATATTATTACAGACTTGATCTGGCTGACAGAGGCTTGGCTGAGGGTGACAGACCTCTTTTAGGAGCTGCATAAAATCAGATTTATGCATGCCAGCTTTGACATGGCGTGGACACCAGTAAGGGGTGCAGGGCTAAGCACTGCAGGGGGAGGACCCTATAGTCCGCCTCTGAGTCCCCCATGAAGCAAACCTGATTTGCATGGAGGTTGGTGTCAGTCATCAGAACTCTTCGCCGTGAGTTTTCCTCACCTTAGAAATAGTGGTTCTTCCTTCTCTCCCCAAAAAGACACCAAGAGCCGTGTAAGATGCGGGAAGATCAGTTCTATATTTACCCCGCAGGAGAAATCAGGTCAATACTTCTCCCCTCTGGTTAATGCCCACTTATCTCTTGATAAGATTCCTAGCTTTTACCCTCAATTTCCACCTCACTTAAATTGTAAAAAGGGAGGACATGCCAGGAGCCAAAACCTTAGCTAAGTCTCTCACATAAGCAGTGAGCAGACATTCTGATCATTGTAACTGCGATTACCATCTGACTGTTTGGAAAGTTGCTCACCCACCTCCCTCCCCCACTACCTTAGCAGAACTTCCTCCTTGTTTGTGCGTAAATTGTGACTGCAAAATAAAATTTTCACAGCTTGATCAGACCTCATGACTTGCTCTCGTTCTTCGTGTCTCTTGTCCCCTCCATCATCTCGCCCCCTACCCTAGGTTTCCGTCGATAACCCCACAGGCCAGGGCACTCACTTAACATAATTCCTTCTTGTTCCATCCAAGATGGGTCAGAGAAGGTGGGTTCATTGTTCTTAATAGCTGCATAGTATTCCATTGTGTATATATACCACAGCTTTCTCAGCCATTCATCTGTTGCTGGGTACCTGGGTTCCTTCCAGGTTTTAGCTATTATGAATTGTTCTCCTATGAACATAGGTGTACACATATCTTTTTAGTTGGGCATTATGGAATCCTTGGGTTATATCCCCAGGAAAGGAATTACTGGGTCGTATCGAAGGACCATGTCTAGCCTTGTGAGTGTTCTCCAGACTGCTCTCCACAGAGGGTGGACCAATTTACATTCCCATTAACAGTGCAGAAGGGTTCCTCTGTCCCCACAGCCTCTCCAGCATTTGTTGCTGCTGTCCCTTTTGATGCATGCCATTCTCACAGGGGTGAGGTGGTATCTCAATGTTGTCTTTATTTGCATTTTTCTGACAATCAGTGACCTGGAGCAATTTTTCATATATTTGTTAGGCTTTTGGATCTCCTCTGAAGTGAATGTTTTGTTCATATCCTCTGCTCATTTTTGGATGGGGTCATTTGCTTTTTTGGTGCTAAGTTTGCTGAGCTCTTTGTATATTTTGGTTATTAGTCTCTTGTCTGATGTGTGGCATGTGAAGATCTTCTCCCATTCTGTGAGGGGTCTTTTTGTTTGTGTGATAGTTTCTTTGGATGTGCAGAAGCTTTTCAACTGGATGCAGTCCCCTTGGTTTGTTTGTGCTTTGGTTTTCCTTGCAGTTGGGTTGTTTCATCAAATATGTTCTTGAGTTTGAGGTGGAAAAGTGTTCCACCAATGTTTTCCTCTAAGTATTTGATAGTTTCTGGTCTAACATCCAGGTCCTTGATCCATTTCGAGTGGATTTTTATTTCTGGCAAGATAAGGTGGTTCAATTTCATTCTTCTGCATGCTTCAACCCAGTTTTCCCAGCACCAAAATTTATTGAAGAGAGCCTCCTTCCTCCATTTAATACTTTGGGCCCCTTTATCAAAGATTAGATGTCCATAGGTGTGGGGGTTTAGTGCTTGCCTTTCAATTCTGTTCCACTGGTCTGTGTGCCTATTTTTGTTCCAGTATCAGGCTGTTTTGATGATGATGATGGCCTTATAATGTAGTTTGAGATCTGGGGGTGTGATGCCTCCATTTCTGTTTCTTTTCCTCAAGATTGTTTTGGCAATTCTAGGTGTTTTCTGGTTCCAGATAAAGGATTGTAGGTTTTGTTCTATTTACTTGAAGAAGCTTGGTGGAATTTTGATGGGTATTGCATTAAATTTGTATATGGCTCTGGGGAGACTATTCATTTTGATGATATTTGTTCTTCCAATCCATAAGCATGGGATGTCTGTCCATTTCTTGGTATCAGTTTCTATTTCCTTGAATAGTGACTCACAGTTTTCAGTATACAAGTATACAAGTCTTTCACTTCTTTGGTCAGCTTTACTCCTAGGTATTTTATTGACTTGTTGCAACAGTGAATGGGAGTGATTTCTGGATGTCTTCTTCTTCAGTTTTAGTGTTTGCATGAAGATTTTTGTGCACTGATTTTGTAGCCTGACACCTTGCTATATTGCCTAACAACTTCCAGTAGTTTTCTGCTGGATTCTTTAGGTTTTTCTATGCATACTATCATATCATCTGCAAATAGTGAGAGCTTGACTTCTTCCAATCTGTGTTCCTTTGATTCCTTTCTCTTGCCTGATTGCTATGGCAAGAACTTCCAATACTGTGTTGAAAAGTCATGGTGACAGTGGACAGCCCTGTCTAGTCCCCGATCTGATGGGGAATGCTTTCAGCTTCTGTCCATTGAGTATGATGTTGGATGTAGTTTTGCTATATATGGACTCCACTGTCTTGGGGAATTTCCCATCTATTCCCATTTTTTGTAGTGTTTTGAGCATGAATGGGTGTTGGATTTTGTCAAAAGGCTTTATCTGCATCTATTGAGGTAATCATGTGGTTTTTGGTTTTGCTTTTATTGATGTGGTGAATGACATTGATTAACTTACATATGTTGAACCAGCCTTGCATTTCTGGGATAAATCCCACTTGGTCGTGATGAACAATCTTTTGATATACTGCTGTATCTGGTTGGTCAAGATTTAGTTTAATATTTTGGCATCTATGTTCATCAGAGATATTGGTCTGTAGTTTTCCTTTTTTGTTGTGTCCCTATCTGCTTTTGGTATTTTGGCTTCATACAAGGTGGAAGGGTGTGTTCCTGTTTCTTCGATCTTGTGGAAAAGTTTTAGAAGTATGGGTATTAACTGTTTCCTGAAGGTTTTGTAGAATTCATTTCTGAAGCCATTTGGTCCAGGAATTTTGTTGTTGGGGAGATTCTTAATAACTGTTTTGATTTCTTTGTCTGTTATTGGTGGATTTAGCTTTTGTAGTTCTTCTTGGTTCAGTTTTGTATTGTGCATATTTCAAGCCACTTTTCACAGCATCATTTGTTGAAGATACTGTCCATTCCCCATTTAATAGTCTGGGCCCTTTGTCAAAGATTAGATTTCTGGACTCTCAATTCTATTCCACTGGTCAGCTTTGATTACAATGGCCTTGTAATACAGTTTGTTTCGTATACTTTACATTGGTTTGTTCTAGCCCTCCCCCACCAAGAGAATTGGATCAGTCCAGTTAATTTCGCGGGCCCGCTTGGCCCCGCCCCAAGGAACCCCGAGAGAGGGTTCCTGAGTAAGAGAGTGCCAGAGTTTCAGAGGGTTCCCGAGTACGAGAGTTCCAGAGTTCCAGAGTAAGAGAGAGTGCTTGTGCCACCGCAAAGAGACAGCAGAGTTCTGTTTGGTGATTAGTTTGTCTTAGTTTATGAATCGTTGTTCCTAAATAAAGAAATACAGCTTCCCTGCCCAGCCATTGTCTCCGCGTCTCTGTTACCCGCCCGTGAAGCTAGCCCGGCCAGCTAGAGCCGCCGAATTTTAACAACAGATGGCGCCCAACGTGGGGCTGACCTGCACATCTCTCAGATAAGTAAAGACAATTTGGCTACCTATGCACTATGGCCTTCTCTTCTGCTTGTGAAGAGATCTCCAAAGGCCTCTGCTCTTTCTTCACAAGACTGTTTTGCTGTTTCTGGAACATTTATCTCTGGACCACTCTGTGGTTTCCACTCACTCGGGCGAACTCAGAACAGCCAGCAGGAATAGCCAGCAGGCAGGAGGCGAGGCGCAGAGCTGCTGTTTCCACCTGGTTAAACAGCCAGCCAGCCAGCTGCGCCCAGACAACCTCGCGCACCGCGCCCGCAGCCCCGCAGCCCCACAGCCCGCAGGAGGCCGACGCCAGCACACAAGAGCCCCGCAGCCCGCAGGAGGCTGATGCCAACATGCTGGAGCCCGATGCCAACATGCAAGAGCCCGAGGCCAGCCCACAGGAGCCGGCTCTCCACTGCGTGGCACAGGGCACTGGACGCATGATCCCTCCACACTGCTCGGCCACTGTGAGCAGGGCAACAGACATGGCAGGGCCATGGGGCAGGGCCGCGGTGGCCTATCATGGCCGCCACCCCTGGGCACCTAGGCCCACACCTTCTACAAGCCTGGCCTGCCTGCCCTCTTGCTATGAATTCTGGAACGATCCTGGGCCTCCCGTACCCCCGGGCTCCCTGCCGAAACTGGGCACATGAGATCTCCAGCTGCCGGTCCGGTCTGAAGGCAGACAAGCTGGAGTACGCAGAGATTTGTGCAGAGATCGCAACCTGCAATTCCTAGAAGTGAAGCTGCGCGGAAAGCCACCTCCAGATGGTGAACCCCCCCCAACAACTAAGACAGTACAGATTTAAATTCGTGTTTAAAATGACATGTCTTCGTAACAAAGGTTTCTCTCTTTGTGTATTAATGACCATGTTTATGTGTATGTTTAAAGTTTGGTAAACAGTAACTTTAAGGCTAAATTCTTACTAGTCAAAGTTAAATGAAAAAGGTTTTCAACGTAATTCTCATAAAGATAAAATTAACTTACATTTAAAGTCTGAGGTAAAAATTATTTAATAATCAATAACTAAGTTAGGCTAAACAAAAGGTTAAATAGACTTGTTGATATGTAAAACTCTCCATTACCTTCTCTATTAGAAATGGTAGATTGCACAATGGCTATGCTAATTATTCTCATGCCTGAGGTTTCCTTTCCTGACTCCATCTTGAATGGGTGTAACAAAAGGTTAAAAAGACGTTGTTGATATGTAAAAGTCTCAAGTTCCTTCTCTTTTAGAAATATGCTAATAACAAGTTTTGTTTCATAGTAAGTAAACTGCAGCCAGCTGCCTTTGGGACTCGAGGTCGTTCCCCACCCCCATGCAAATGTCCGTCGAGACAGGTACGCCCCCCAGAGGCAAAAAATGTTTTTTTTTTTTAAGCTGATAAAGTTTAGCCCACAGAGGCAGATATGGCCCCCTCAGGCCTTCCCTTGGCAACATGCTGGTTCTTGTTATATATGTTTCTGTTCACCCCACACCCTTGATACTATAGTCATTTAGTTAAAAAGAAAAGGGGGAATTGTTGTATGCTTTACATTGGTTTGTTCTAGCCCTCCCCCACCAAGAGAATTGGATCAGTCCAGTTAATTTCGCGGGCCCACTTGGCCCCGCCCCAAGGAACCCCGAGAGAGGGTTCCTGAGTAAGAGAGTGCCAGAGTTTCAGAGGGTTCCCGAGTACGACAGTTCCAGAGTTCCAGAGTAAGAGAGAGTGCTTGTGCCGCCGCAAAGAGACAGCAGAGTTCTGTTTGGTGATTAGTTTGTCTTAGTTTATGAATCGTTGTTCCTAAATAAAGAAATACAGCTTCCCTGCCCAGCCATTGTCTCCGCGTCTCTGTTACCTGCCCGTGAAGCTAGCCCGGCCGGCTAGAGCTGCCGAATTTTAACAACAAGTTTGAGAGCTGGATGCCTCCAATTCTTTTCCTTTTTTTCAAGATAGGTGTCTATCTTTCTCTCCCACTCTGCAGTTTGATGCCATCCGTTCTGTTCCTTTTTTTTCAAGATAGTTTTGGCAATTTAGTTCTTTTCTAGTTCCAGATAAACATTCGTAACTTTTGTTTTAGTTCTAAAAAAAGTAGCTGGGGCCTTGATGGGAATTGCATTAAATTTATATATGACTCTGGGTACTATATTCTTTTTAATGATATTAATTCTTCCAACCCATGAATAATGAATAACTTTCCACTTCTTTGTATATTTTTTCTATTTCCTTGAATAGTGACTCATAATTTTCAGTATACAAGTCTTTTACTTCTTTTGTTAGGTTTGTTTCTAGATATTTTATTGTTTTTGTTGCTATAGCAAAAGGGATTGATTTCTGGATTTCTTCTAAGATAATGTTTGCATAAAGGGATGTTACTGACTTGTCTGTTAATTTGATACAATACATACTTCATACATATAGCTGAAAGTGTCTAGCATGGTGATTAGTAACAATGACTACTCAATAAATATGAATTTAATTTAATTCTTAACATTTGTTTTCTAATTTTCGTTCATTCAACAAATGTTTTCTGAAACTGTAAGTGCCTCACATTTTGTCAAGCATTATGTATACACTGGAAACAGACAGACAAGGTGGTTATTGTCATGAAAATTACCAAGTATATATGTGGGCAAAGTGAAGGTAATAATATTGAGTTTACTTGACTGTCAAGTAGTCACATTAAGTGATGTTTGAAAATGCCTTTACTTAAAAGAACTATACTTGTTTAGTTTCAGACTTTGGATTACAAATGCTTTGATTCCTAATACAGAAAAGGTTTGGCAGGTGAAATTATAATATATGCCTTAGTTTCTGTATGAGCATTAGAATTTTTAAAAACACATTCCATTATATTTGCTTTGGCATGGTTGTTGTATTAATGTTAGAGAAATGAGAGTTTTGTTTAGATTTGCAAATAGAACCTAGATGAGGAACTATTTGTTGGAAACTGCTGAAAGGAAAGCAAAAAAAAAAAAAGAGAGAGAGAGAGATTTGACATTTAAGAGAACAATAAACTAAACAAGGCTATATTCTGAATATCTGGATTCTATGATAACTGTTAATCAATAGACAGAATGCTGTAATATATTTGTTTCTGCAACAAGTCAAACACCGAAGGCACTGACGTTTTATATGAAGATTTAGCTTCTTGCAGAAACATATAGAAGTACAGCATTCTGCTTTTGACTACCAGTCACTACACAGTCAAATAGATCAGCATATGCAGACATAGACACTAGGAAGTCTCTCAGTAAGGTGGGTTTACCTGTGTGTATTTTCATGTAACTATATTTCAATCTTGGTAAGCAGATAAGATAGTTTTTTAGAATTATTACAAATCAATTAATTTCTTTCTGCATTAGGATTATTCTTATAAATCATAATAATTAAAGTATCTAACATATTAAAATTGCAATTATTAAATGGTTTTATAAATGTCAAAATTCAATAATTTCTGTTAGTATAAAAAAATGCTAGACTACAGGGAAGATAAAATCAACAAATGGAACCATCAAAATGCTAGTGATCAGTAAGTGGGAGAAGAAAATATTATGGGCTCAGAAAACCTTCAAGGTAAGAATCTGATTTTTTTCCCACCAGTTAAGCCTTAGTAAAAGAAGGTGAGAGCAGAGATAAAGCTGGGATCAGAGTTGATTTAAATGAGAAAAGGGAATTTAGAGTGAGTTAGTGGTTTTTTTCCTAGTCTTGACAGTTTGTTTTACATAAATTGCAAAATGATCACAATAGGTTCTCTAATATTCTCTTATTATGTACATGAATATGAAAAAGGTAAAATGTTTCTCCTCAAGATGAATCCTCACTTTCTTAATCACTCCATACAGCGTACAGCAGTGTTAGCTATATCAACATGCTGCATAGTGTACCACTAACAGGCATTTATCTTATACACGGAAGCTTGTAAGATGTGTATAAATTCAATTCTAAAATATATGCCATTGAAAACCAAGATTACCTCAAACAAAAAAGAAAGGTGAGGGTATCAAAGGCCCCACCATGAATGCACATTACAGCCAGCCTGATGAGAGAGGTAAGGATTCTGTGAAGGGAGGAGGAAAAGGAAAGACTGGGGGGCGGGGGCGGGGGTAGCTTTTTAGTGTAAAAGAAAAATGGCCCAGATCTTTGCCTGGTGATGACTTGTCTCAGGGAAGAGCTGAGAATTCCTGAGTCTAAAGTAATTTTATGAAAGAACTTCCAGGTGTTTCGACTTGTTTGAGCCAACAAGTTATTCATCCTCATTAACTGTCATCTGCGTGTTGAGAATTAAGAGATACTCAAGCCATCCTTTGTCTTTTGCAACCAATTTGATAATGGTCAGCTAAAATTTTCTGTTATGTTCCTAATCTCAGTAAATGTTTTAACTGATCCTTACAAGCTTTTCTTGGTGAAATATCATGATAAAATGTCGACTCATAAATAGTCTCTGTTTTCCCTAAACATTAGAATAATTTAATAAACATAATTGCTATACCATCCTAGAGGCTGAGAAGCCACTGTTACTATAGTTCTGCTAGTGACAGAAAAACAATCCAAGATGAATAAATACAAAAATCATCTAAAGCAACCAAACATAACCATCCAAAAAGACTTGTATATACCTATGTTCATAGCAGCACAATTTGTAATAGCTAAAACCTGGAAGCAACCCAGGTGTCCAACAACAGATGAGTGGCTGAGCAAGTTGTGTTCTATACACACGATGGAATACTACTCAGCAACTAAAAATGGTGATTTCACCGTTTTCAGTCCATCCTGAATGGAACTTGAAGAAATCATGTTAAGTGAATTAAGTCAGAAACTAAAGGATGAATATGGGATGACCTCACTCACAGGAATAAGTTGAAAAACAAGATCAGAAGAGAAAACGCTAAGCAGGACTTGGCCCAGACTTGGTGTATTGCACCAAAGCAAAAGGTTCTGGGGTTGGTGGGAGAGTTCAGGTCCTGGAACAGGATGGCAGAGGACCTACTGGGGGTTGTATTGTTATGTGGAAAACTGGTAAATGTTATGCATGTACAAACTATTGCATTTATAATTGTAAAACATTAATCTCCCAATAAAAAATAAATTTAAAAAAATCATCACCTATTTATTACCTAAGCTTGATATTTATCTGCGGCACTATGATGAACACTGTGTATTTAATCCACCCTGCATTATACTGTTCTGTTAGCACAGGAAAACCCAGTTTTTAGCTTCTGGGATTGTTACCAGCAACTTCAGGAGTGTTTTCAGTTCAAGAGAAATCACTTACCCAAAGTTACCTTCCTCTATTCTGAGGGTATCCCATTACAAATGACATGTTGATTTGGAGTTCTGAATACTTCACTCCTATACCCTATCTTGGGACAAATCTAATGGAGCTTTTGAGCATTGGATATTTTCATTGGCACAGTTGAGGCTTTTGTGGAGACTTTATCCTAATCTAACTTGTCCTCTACTCTGCCTCTGCTCCCTCTACCCTAGTGCTGATCCTGACACCCTGTCCTAATAACCCCCTGTGCTGATAATCTCTACCCCCTCACCCTGAGTTAATCTTCTAGGACTTCTATAGCACATCAAACAGATTTTATTTCAGACCAGAGGTATTCATTTTTTTTTTTATATTTATTTTATTTTTTATTTTTTCCCTTTTGTTGCCCTTGTTGTTTTATTGTGGTAGTTATTATTGTTGTTGTTGTTGTTGGATAGGACAGAGAGAAATGGAGAGAGGGAGGGGAAGACAGAGAGGAGGAGAGAAAGATAGACACCTGCAGACCTGCTTCACTGCCTGTGAAGCGACGCCCCTGGGGAGCCGGGGTTCGAACCGGGATCCTTATGCCGGTCTTTGTGCTTTGCACCACCTGCGCTTAACCCGCTGCGCTACAGCCTGACTCCCCGTATTCATCGCTGCGCTACAGCCTGACTCCCCGTATTCATTGTTTATGTAAGAATCAGAGCTTGGTTTGATTTTTTAAAAACCTAGTTTTTGTGAGCTCAGTAAAAATTTCTTCTAATGGCTGGTGTATTGCACCAAAGTAAAGGACCCTGGGATGGGGGGGAGAGTTCAGGTCCTGAAACAGAGGAGGACCTAGTGGGGGTTGAAAATTGTTATGTGGAAAACTGAGAAATATTATACAGGTACAGACTATTGTATTTTACTGTTGAGCGTAAAACATTATTCCCCCAAGAAAGAAATTAAAAAAAATTCTCCTAATGAACAGAAGTGTCTGGGTAGTGAGAGAGAAGGAAATGATTTTTAAAAGAGATTTCTCAGAGAGATCTTTATATTTTGTGTCTTTAGAAATCTAGGTTCTAAAGTTAGTCAAGAAATGAAATGCTGGATAAGCCAGTCAGAGACAGAGAGTTTTGAATTCTGGCAAGGGAAGTAGGGTCACATCCTAAGAATGAACAAAGGTTTAGGATGGGATTGTGAATGTATAAGTAGAGTATTCAACATTTAAATGTGTGTTAGTAATAACAAGTCTATTAACAGGAAATGATAAAACACTTGAATCTTTTCCTTCCTATTGGAGATAATCAGAGCCATCTGCTCCACCTTTTAGAGCTGCTTCAAAATAATTATATTCTGGCCTTACCCAAAATTTTACTTTATAGAAATATTTAGGGAGTCGGGCGGTGGCGCAGCGGCTTAAGCACACATGGCGCAAAGCACAAGGACCGGTGTAAGTATCCCGGTTCAAGCCCGGGCTCTCCACCTGTAGGGGAGTCACTTCACAAGCAGTGAAGCAGGTCTGCAGGTGTCTGTTTTTCTCTCCCTCTCTCTGTCTTCCCCTCCTCTCTCCATTTCTCTCTGTCCTATCCAATAACAATGACAGCAATAACCACAACAATGTTAAACAATAAGGGCAACAAAAGGGAAAATAAATAAATATAAAAAAATTAAAAAATAAGAAATATTTAAATATAACTAAAAATCTCCAATGTTGGATCACTCAGGTCACTTAACAATTTTATTTAATAAGAATTTTGCGTCTTAACTGTATATGTCAACTGCTGTTATGGGAGAAAGGAAAACTAAACAGAAATTAAACTAATTGTTTGAACTATAAAGGAAGAACCAGAGAGAGTATTTGTGATTTAGGATGTTTAAAGTCAGATTCAGAGCTCATATCCAGGTTGCTTTACTATTTACTATGAACCAATAGGACAATAGCTTTCAGGCTGATAACAATCTCAAGTCTCAGTATGTCCCATAACTGCTCACAGCTACAATCAGAATAGCTACTTAATAGGAAAAGAAGAAAGAAAGAAAGAAAGAAAGAAAGAAAGAAAGAAAGAAAGGAAGAAAGAAAGAAAGAAAGAAAGGACATATTATTTTAAAAATATTTTGTTGACTTATTTCGTTTAGTGTTAAAGCTTAACGTATTTATTTTCTGAGAGCCCAGCTGAGGCATATGATTGTGCCAGAAATTGAGTCTGAGACCTTTGGGGGACACAGACACCTAAGGTGGGTGCCCTACCATTTAGCTCTCTTCTTGATCTGATGCTTTCAGTTGTAAATGGGAAGAAGTGAAGATACCGATAAATTAGAAATTCAACAACTATATGCCACCAAGTTAGAGAACCTGGAAGAAATGAATGATTTCCTAGATACCTACCAACTTCCAAAACTAAGTCAAGAGGAAGTGGATAACATGAACAGGCCCATCACAGCTAATGAAATTGAAACAGTTATCAAAAATCTTCCCAAAAATAAAAGTCCTGGACCAGATGGTTTTACAAATGAATTCTATAAAACTTTCAAAGAAGAACTAATACCTCTACTTTTAAAAGTCTTCCAGAAGATTGAAGACACTGGAATACTCCCTGCCAGCTTCTATGAAGCCAACATCACCCTGATACCAAAAGCAGACAGGGACACAACCAAAAAAGAAAACTACAGACCAATATCTCTGATGAACATAGATGCGAAAATATTGAACAAAATTCTAGCCAACCGGATACAGCAGTATATCAAAAAGATTGTTCATCATGACCAAGTGGGGTTTATCCCAGGCATGCAAGGTTGGTTTAATATACGTAAATCAATCAATGTGATCCACCACATCAACAAAAGCAAGACCAAAAACCACATGGTCATATCAATAGATGCAGAGAAAGCCTTTGACAAAATAAAACATCCCTTTATGATCAAAACACTACAAAAAATAGGAATAGATGGAAAATTCCTGAAGATAGTGGAGTCTATATATAGCAAACCTACAGCCAACATCATACTCAATGGTGAAAAACTGGAAGCATTTCCACTCAGATCAGGTACTAGACAGGGCTGCCCACTATCACCATTACTATTCAACATAGTGTTGGAAGTTCTTGCCATAGCAATCAGGCAGGAGCAAGGAATTAAAGGCATACAGATTGGAAGAGAAGAAGTCAAACTCTCCTTATGTGCAGATGACATGATAGTATACATGGAAAAACCTAAGGAATCTAGCAAGAAGCTTTTGGAAATCATCAGGCAATACAGTAATGTGTCAGGCTATAAAATTAACATTCAAAAGTCAGTGGCATTCCTCTATGCAAACACTAAGTTAGAAGAAATTGAAATCCAGAAATCAGTTCCTTTTTCTATAGCAACAAAAACAATAAAATATCTAGGAATAAACCTAACCAAAGAAGTGAAGGACTTGTATACTGAAAATTATGAGTCGCTACTCAAAGAAATTGAAAAAGACACAAAGAAGTGGAAAGATATTCCATGCTCATGGGTTGGAAGAATTAACATAATCAAAATGAATATATTACCCAGAGCCATCTACAAATTTAATGCTATCCCCATCAAGATCCCAAGCACATTTTTTAGGAGAATAGAACAAATGCTACAAATGTTTATCTGGAACCAGAAAAGACCTAGAATTGCCAAAACAATCTTGAGAAAAAAGAACAGAACTGGAGGCATCACACTGCCAGATCTCAAACTATATTATAGGGCCATTGTCATCAAAACTGCTTGGTACTGGAACATGAACAGACACACTGACCAGTGGAATAGAATTGAGAGCCCAGAAATGAGGCCCCACACCTATGGACATCTAATCTTTGACAAAGGGGCCCAGACTATTACATGGGGAAAGCAGAGTCTCTTCAACAAATGGTGTTGGAAACAATGGGTTGAAACATGCAGAAGAATGAAGCTGAATCACTGTATTAATACAAAAGTAAATTCTAAGTGGATCAAGGACTTGGATGTTAGACCAGAAACTATCAGATACTTAGAGGAAAATATTGGAAGAACTTTTTTCCGCATAAATTTTAAAGACATTTTCAATGAAACAAATCCAATTACAAGGAAGACTAAGGCAAGTATAAACCTATGGGACTACATCAAAGTAAAAAGCTTCTTCACAGCAAAAGAAGCCACTACCCAAATCAAGAGACCCCTCACAGAATGGGAGAAGATCTTTACATGACATACATCAGATAAGAGTTTAATAACCAACATATATAAAGAACTTACCAGACTCAACAACAAGACAACAAATAACCCCATCCAAAAATGGGGGGAGGAATTGGACAGAATATTCACCACAGAAGAGATCCAAAAGGCCGAGAAACACATGAAAAAATGCTCCAAGTCTCTGATTATCAGAGAAATGCAAATCAAGACAACAATGAGCTATCACTTCACTCCTGTGAGAATGTCACACATCAGAAAAGGTAACAGCAGCAAATGCTGGAGAGGGTGTGGGGTCAAAGGAACCCTCCTGCACTGCTGGTGGGAATGTCAATTGGTCCAACCTCTGTGGAGAACAGTCTGGAGAACTCTCAGAAGGCTAGAAATGGACCTACCCTATGACCCTGCAATTCCCCTCCTGGGGATATATCCTAAGGAACCCAACACATCCATCCAAAAAGATCTGTGTACACATATGTTCTTGGCAGCACAATTTGTAATAGCCAAAACCTGGAAGCAACCCAGGTGTCCAACAACAGATGAGTGGCTGAGCAAGTTGTGGTATATATACACAATGGAATACTACTCAGCTGTAAAAAATGGTGACTTCACCGTTTTCAGCCGATCTTGGATGGACCTTGAAAAAATCATGTTGAGTGAAATAAGTCAGAAACAGAAGGATGAATATGGGATGACCTCACTCTCAGGCCGAAGTTGAAAAACAAGATTAGAAAAGAAAACAGAAGTCGAACCTGAAATGGAATTGGAGTATTACACCAAAGTAAAAGACTCTGGGGTGGGTGGGTGGGTGGGGAGAATACAGGTCCATGAAAAATGATGAATGAAATAGTGGGGGTTGTATTGCTAAATGGGAATCTGGGGAATGTTATGCATGTAAAAAAAAAAAAAAAGAAGAAGTAGAAACGCAAAGCAGAAATTGACTGAGTTTGGAGTACGGCACCAAAGTAAGAAAGCAGAAGTATACTAGAGTTTGCAGTGAGTACCTCCCTAATACTTCCTCTCCACTTTTCCAAGCTTTGGGTCCATGATTGCTCAACAATTTGTTTGGCTTTGTATGTTAACTCTCTTTTCAGTCACCAGGTTCCAGGTGTCATCAGGATGCCGGCCAGACTTCCCTGGATTGAAGACCCCACCAATGTGTCCTGGAGCTCAGCTTCCCCAGAGACCCATCCTACTAGGGAAAGAGAGAGGCAGACTGGGAGTATGGACCAACCAGTCAACGCCCATGTTCAGCGAGGAAGCAATTACAGAAGCCAGACCTTCTACCTTCTGCAACCCTCAATGACCCTGGGTCCATGCTCCCAGAGGGATAGAGTGGGAAAGCTATCGGGGGAGGGGGTGGGATATGGAGATTGGGTGGTGGGAATTGTGTGGAATTGTACCCCTCCTACCCTATGGTTTTGTTAATTAATTCTTTCTTAAATAAAAAATATATAAATAAAAAATAAATAAATAAAAAAAGAAATTCAACTGAGTGTTTTTGTTTTTCTTTTTTGCTTTAAATCGCCACCATGGTTATTGCTGAGTCTTGGTGCCTACATGATGAACCCACTGCTCCCAGACGCCCTCCCCTTTTTTTTCTTTCTATTTTATTTTATAGAACAGATAGAAATTGAGAGGGGAGGGACATATAGAGAGGTAAAGACAGACACCTGCAGACATGCTTCATCACTTGTGAAGTGTCCCCCTTGCAGGGGAGGGGGGAGCTAGTGTTGGAACCTGGGTCCTTTTTCATGGTAATGCTTGTGCTTAAGGGAGTATGCCACCTTCTGGCTACTCAACTGAGATTTTAAACTTTGGGTCTGATAAAGTCTTTTTGGGGGGGGGCTTTTTTGGGGGTACTAATGGTTCACAGCAGAAACAAACAAACAAACAAAAAACCCTCAGTTCTCCTGTCCTAGGCCAATAGAGCAAAAGCTATTCAGAGTTTAGGGGAAGAAAAGGAAAAGTTCCGGGATTTAGTTCAGTCTATTTACTCCCCAGAATCTAATCTTCCTAAGCCTATAGAAAGGATAAACTCAGATAAGTTTGCAACTGGAAAAATTACTAGTCTCAGAACTAGACAATGATAGAGGCAGACCAAGATTTAAAGCAATGAACTAATTGTCCTCAAGACATACCTCAGTTATGAGCAACTCAAGGCAAAACAGATGCAATAAAAATGAAGAGAAGAATGCTTGAAAAGATATAGTAAAGCTATAGTGGGGAAAATAAACTTTATTAAGGACAAGAGTATACAATGAAAAAAGGGCCAAGATCACAGCTGGATTTGGGAACAGAATCATGAATGCTTTGAAATTCTTTGAATCTTGGATTTTTTTTTTCATTTTCACAAGAATACTTATATTAAAGGTCAGTTTTTAAGATGAGATGAAACAATATATAAATATGTATTAGTAAAATGTCAAGTAGTGTTCAGCATCCAACAGGAATTTTGAATCCTTGTTCCTTTCTTCTTGGATCTTCTCTACTTAATTCTAACAGAAAGAGATAGGAGGGTGGGGGAAATAGCATAATGGTTATGCAAACAGGCTCGCATGCCTGAGGCTCCAAAGTCCCAGGTTCAATCCCCCACACCACCATAAGCCAGAGCTGAGCAGTGCTCTGGTGCTTTTCTCTGTCTTTCTCTCTCTCTGCATCTTTTTCAAAAGTAAAATAAATAAAATCATTTTAAAAAATGGATAGGAAACCAAAGTCATTTAAAACAAGGTTCATGGAAAAGAAAGACAATAGTAGTTTTTCTTTTTTATCTATAGACATGATTCAAAATCCAACTTACAAATTATTTCCAAAGTTGATAGGATCTTTCAAACTTGAATATTCAAATCTGATTTTAGAAACTTCTCAAAATAGCTTTCAACAATGTGTGGGATTCTGCTTTGAAAGTTTTCACAGTGGTTCCTCCAAATGTTTCTCAACGAGTGATGCTTATAATATGCCCTTTCTCCAGCACATCATTTATTTCCCAGGAACTTACATGATTAAAGTCATATGGGTGCATGTTCTTAAATTCCAGTGTTGCCATTCCATAATCTTGTGTTGACTAACCTCTTTTCTTATTCCTTCCCAGTATCAATCCTTCCAATCCTCTAGTTCCAAGTCTTTGAAGGAAGGCCCACCTTCACTTTTTTTACTCCAGCAGTCCAGGAATAGTGCCTGAATATACTCTGAATTTAACAAAAGTTTTCTAAGCAGGTAGACTTGCAGGTCTTAATACATTCTACCAGTATTTTCTAAATTAGAGCAGGTATGTCAGGATAGACTTGTTGAGATGCAACAGGAAATTGCTGTTAACTCACAGACCCTTTTTTAGAATCAAAATAGAAAGCTCCAAGGGAGCAGGGTCATAATTCAAGCATTAATCATGGATTAGAAAGAGAATAAAGAGGCTGACAGCTCTAGCCTCCTGATCGATGAGGGTCATGTGTGCTGGTGGTGGAGATTTTGAGGCAAGCTCATCATCTGGATTTTTATGGTTCTTAGATATCCCCACTTTATCAGCTTCTCCATTTATTCCCTGTTATTTCACCTATATTTTTGTCTGTATAATTTTTTCCTTTTTCTCCAAGTGACTCACAATATATACTTTGTAGAAAATATTACCAGGCCAACTACTACATATATGAGCACATTTCCAACTAAATAATTGTAAGTATTAAAAGCTATGACTTTCATATCTGACTGTTGTCCCTAGTCTATTTTGCATGGTCAAGACACATAAAGCCCTAACATTGATTGCGGCTGGTTCTTGATGGGGACCAATGCTGGGTTGCTCTATCTATATGGCTTATAAAACCTGTCTTTACACTAAGCTAGAATTGCCATATTTGGCAAATAAAATTAATAGGATACCCAGTTACAGCTGAATTTCACATATGTAGCAAATAATATTGAAATAAACTTTTGGGCTATACTTTTAGGTGTTGAAATGGTTGCCTGAGTTCTAGGTATTCTAACACATTGTAACTGGCAGAAAAGGGGAAGAGACCAAAATGGCCAACCATGCCGGCTAAGGGTACTTTCCTAAAGTAACACAGTATATAGTCTGCTGATAAGAACTTTGTCTCATGGATATCTCTAAATATAAGGAAAGGTGTGCTAAGAAAAAAAAATCTGTTATAGTCATACGTTTAATCAAAAATGGATAACTGTTACTTAGTGAAGGAAGGATTGAGGAGTTATGGAGAATCAACTCCTTTTTGTCAGAAAGGTAATGGGGATAAAGGAATGTTTTGAAGATAAACTAAACTAAAATAAATTGTTCTAATATTAATGCTAATTAATAGAGAAAAATAAAAGATATCTTTAGAGTGGATGCTGGAAACTGTGGAATCCTGTAGGCACTAAGTCCCAGAGATAACCCTGGAGGCAAAAAATAATTAACTAAATAAAAATGAATACCATACAGCAAACCCTAACAAAAGGACTTTTCAAAGTTAACCCAATTACCAAATAATGTGATGATAACATTAACTATCGATTATCTTTTTGAACCCTAAGACAGCAGGAACCTCACATCTCCACTATAGAGCCTCTACTTCTCCCAGTCCTAGAACCATTGGATAGGGCCCACTTTCCCGTATGCCTCTCCCAATCCATATCAAATAATACTGCATCTACCGATCACAACCTAACCAACACGATTGCCACTTCAACATGCTTCACTTCAGACTGTGTCCAGAGACTTCACGTGTGGAATGACAACCCTTCAGCTTCATTACTCGGGTGAGACCTTTCCTTTCATAGTATACTCTAATTCCATCTCAGGTGGTTCACTTTCTAACAAAGTCCCAAAACCTAGATATACACCAGTGTCTGAGAGAGAACATATGTTCACACGTATACATAAACTACTGCAAAATATATACCTGAAAGCAGAAGTACACTAGAGTTTGCAGTGAGTACCCCCCTAACACTTCCTCTCCACTAGTCCAAGCTTTGGGTCCATGATTGCTCAACAATTTGTTTGGCTTCATATGTTAACTCTCTTTTCAGTCACCAGGTCCCAGATGTCATCAGGATGCTGGCCAGGCTTCCCTAGACTGAAGACCCCACCAATGTGTCCTGGAGCTCAGCTTCCCCAGAGACCCACCCTACTAGGGAAAGAGAGAGGCAGACTGGGAGTATGGACCGACCAGTCAACGCGCATGTTCAGCGGGGAAGCAATTACAGAAGCCAGACCTTCCACCTTCTGCAACCCACAATGACCCTGGGTCCATGCTCCCAGAGGGCTAGAGAATGGGAAAGCTATCGGGGGAGGGGGTGGGATATGGAGATTGGGTGGTGGGAATTGTGTGGAATTGTACCCCTCCTACCCTATGGTTTTGTTAATTAATACTTTCTTAAATAAAAAATAAAAATAAATAAAAAATAAAATAAAATAAAAATGAATACCATAAAATATTCTCAGTAATATAACATACAGAGGCCATAGAGTACAACAGCGGTTAACCTAATCTAGTGGGTGATTGTGAAGTTCTTTTCTTTCTCCTTTTTAATTCCCAAATGAAAGGTGGTTATAGGTCTTTGCCATTATTCATTAGATAAAAATACTTAGCACTGTGTTTGGCATGTAATAAAAGGTCAATGAATTGTTTAAGGTCTAATTTATATAGTAACATCTTCAAAAAAAAACTCATCTAGAAGATCAAGTGGAAAATAAAAGCAGGGAGTTGGGCAGTAGCACAGAGGGTTAAGCGCACATGGAGCAAAGCACAAGGACCTGTGGAAGGATCCCGGTTTGAGCCCCCAGCTCCGCACCTGCAGGGGAGTCGCTTCACAGGCGTGAAGCAGGTCTGCAGGTGTCTATCTCTCTCTCCCCCTCTCTGTCTTCCCCTCCTCTCTCCATTTCTCTCTGTCCTATCTAACAATGACAACATCAATAACAACAACAGTAACTACAACAATAAAAAAACAAGGGCGACAAAAGGAAATAAATAAATATAAAAAATATAAAAAATATTAACAATATAAATATAAAAAATATTAACAAAAGAAAAGCATAAAGGGTGAGGCTTCTTGTGAAAATAAATGACTCTCTATAGAGGTTGCAGAAATGCATGCATGGATACCACCTTGCAAATTTGCTCTGCCAAAAACCAACTTGCTGTCTTCTGAAGACAAAGCAGCAGTTGGTTCACTGTACCTTGGATTTTCTAGGAAAACAATTAATTGTACATAGCAGAAAAAAGAGGCAATAGAAAGATCCTAAAATGGAAGGCAAAAAAAAAAAAAGTCGAAGACCCTTATAAACACCAGGATTCTAGTGTTTATCCAACCATACATAGTTTAGGGTCAAGAAGAAGAACACAGTAGTCATTCAAGTGTGGTTCCCTATAAATCACATACAAGGCAAAACAATTCTAACTATACTATCTCAACTCCAGGTGGCAGGATTAAGGGTAAAAGTAGGTACAGAAATGGCTCCTAACTTCAATAGCAGAAAAGACAAAGTTGAATTTCTTTGATTTACTTATTTATTTATTTATTTATTTTTGCTACCTGGGTTATTGCTGGGACTCAGTGCTTGCACAACAAATATGTCTCTTCTGGCAGCCACCCCCTCCACCTTTTATTTAGTAGGTCAGAGAGAAATTGAGAAGGGGAGGGGGAGATAGCGAGGGAGAGAACATACAAATATAGTACTGCTTCACCACTAGTGAAGTTTCCCCATTGCGGGTGTTGGGGGAAGAGGGGGAACCAGAGGCTTGAACCCCAGTCCTTAAGCATAGCAATGTGTGTGTTCAACCGGGTAAGCAATGTTTTCAGCCCTCAAACTGAGATTTCTATCAATGTAAGTCATTCAAATATAGTGGGGAAATATGAGGGGATAAAAAAAGACAGCGAGGGAGTCAGGCAATAGTGCAGCAGGTTAATGGCAGGTGGTGCAAAGCATAAGGACCAGATTAAAGATCCCGGTTCAACAACCCCCCCCCCCCCCCCGCCCAGAAAGATAAAGATGAGTATGGGATGATCCCACTCATCAACAGAAGTTGAGAAAGAAGAACAGAAAGGGAAACTCAAAGCAGGATTTGACTAAATCTGGAGTAGGGCGCCAAAGTAAAAACCCTGGGGTGAGTGTAAGGACATTCGGCTTCCCGGGGTGGTGGTGGTGGTGGAGTTTGGGGGTGTGTGATGGGACATAGTCTTCTGTTGGTGGGAATGGTGTTTATGTACACTCCTATTAATTTTTAGTCATATAAATCACTATTTAATTAATATGAGAGGGGAAAATAGATTGTATATCTCAAACTTTTTAAAGCACAGTCTTTTTAATACATAGGCTGAGTCTTTGATATGTTGACATTCACAAAAGTCTAGACCAGGTAGAACAGAAGCAACCGGTGTTACAGCTATATACAAGATGTTGGGTATTATACAGTAAATCCTAAGAAAGGGACTTTTCAAAGTTAACCCAATTGCCTAATAATGTGATGATAACAGTAAGTATCCATTGTCTTTTTAAACCCTAAGATAGCAGGAACCTCACACTTCCACAATAGAGCCTATACTTCCCCCAGTCCTGGAACCTTAGGGTGGGGCGCACTTTCCTGTATGCTTCTCTCAATTCATACCAAATAATATTGCATCCACCAGCCACAACCTAATCAACACAACAAGTGCCACCTGAGCATGCTTCGCTTCAGACTGTGTCCAGAGACTTCAGGTGTGGGATGTCAACCCTTCAGCTTCATTACTCGGGTGGGACCTTTCCTTTCATAGTATTCTCTAATTCCATCCCAGGAGGTTCAAAGTCCCAAAACCTAGATATAGACTAGGTCCCCTGAGATAGAGCATATGTTCACAGGTATCCACAAACTACTCAAAATATATGCCTGAAAGCAAAAGTACACAACAGTCTGCAGTGAGTATCCCCCAACACTTCATCTGCACTATTCCAGCCTTTAGGTCCATAATTGTTCAACAATTTGTTTGGCTTTGTATGTTAACTTTCTTTTCAGCCACCAGGTTCCAGATGCCAGCATAATGCCGACCAGACTTCACTGGAAAGAGGACCCCACGTAAGTGTCCTGGAGCTCAGCTTCCCCAGAGCCCCACCCTACTAGGGAAAGAGAGAGACAGACTGGGAGTATGGACCAACCAGTCAACGCCCATGTTCAGCCGGGAAGCAATTACAGAAGCCTGACCTTCCACCTTCTTCATCCCACAATTACCTTGGGTCCATACTCCCAGAGGGATAAAGAATGGGAAAGTTATCAGGGGAGGGGATGGGATATGGAGATCTGGTGGTGGGAATTGTGTGGAGTTGTACCCTTCCTATCCTATGGTTTTGTTAATGTCTCCCTTAAAAAAAAAAAAGAGAAAGGAAGTCCTGATATATAAGTGCAGGTGTCACAAAGCACAAGGACTGGCTTAAGGATCCTGGTTCAAGCCCTCCCCCCTGCCTGCTCCCCACCTTCAGGGGAGTTGCTTCACAAGGGGTGAAGCAGATCTGTAGGTGTCTTTCTTTCTCTCCCCCTCTGTCTCTCTTCTCTCCATTTCTCTCTGTCCTATCCAACAACGACGACAATAAGAATAACTACAACAATAAAACAAGGGCAACAAAAGGGAATGAATATTAAAAAAGATTTAAAAAAGTTTTAAAAAAAGACAGCGAATATTTTAGAAGAATGGAGAAGGGAGATATAAAATTACAAAATATAAAGATTACAAAATAAGAGATATAAATATTACAAAATAAGCATCAGGGATAATTTCTACAAAGAAGTGGAATTTGAGTTAAATATTCAGAATTAAGCAGTATGTTAATATTTACTTGGAGAGGAAAAATTCAGGAAGATCTAATATAAAAATAAAGTTGTGAAAGGATTGATTGTGAGAGAGAAAGTAGTTTAGGTTTCAGTGTATATCGAAATGTATATAGGTGTAGTTGGAGATAAATTGTGGAGGGCTTCTCACAATAGTTTGAAGATTTATGACTATTGCAAAGGCAACAATTAAGAGTTCTGAATAGCATACAAGTAGAAGGGGTCTTAGGGCAATGAGGTAGGATGTATTGTCAAGGTACAGAGTGGGAGATAAAAAACTGATGTATTAGGCAACATAAAAGTGAAGATTACTATTACATAATAGGAAAGAACACAGAGTTTGATGGGTTAGACTGGTGGTAATTTACCAGGTAAGGAACCAAGTTAAGTTACTTAATATGAGTTTCATTATTTGTTCTCCAAAATAATGCTAAAAGTGAATGGTTACTACTCAGGAAAAGAAACTCTGAGAACAGCACTTGGGTCTTCTATCACGCTTATTTTGGATATTGTTCTATTCTGTTTTACCATTCTGCTCTCTTCCTGGATTGTGTGTCTCTGCAGCATTTCACACCTGATCTCTTCATCTCCAGCATCTAGTAGAGCTGAATTCACTGGATCTCAACTAAACACATGTGCAAATAGGACTTGCGGTGGAATCCCTTCTGGGACAGGTTGGGGACAATGTAAATCTGCAGATACTTGTTGCCTGTTAGGTTCTGTAGGTCTTAAGTGTGGGGTTAGCAATGGATACCGTCTGAACCCTGGGGGGGGGGTGGCGTGGGGCAGAAGTCAAGTGGGGCCCCTTCTCTTTAGGGGCGCAGACTAAGGGGATGTGCAACCCCACATTAATTTCCAACTCAGAACTTGAGCTTTGCCTCCTTCCGACCTTCCCGAGGCTAGAGGTTAGCTCAGGGGAAATCCTAACCCCATCCCACCCCCCACCCCTTCTCCGTCCCCTCCCCCGCCCTCCTCCAGGCTCCCTTCCAGCTCCCAGGAGCCGGCGGCGACCCAGCAGGAGGCGGTCGCGTAGCCGGGGGTGGGCGGTCCTCGTGGGTGGGGGGGTTGCCCGCGGGGGGGGGGGTGGGGAGGGGCTGGCGATGTACAAAAACTTTTAAAAGTTGTTTTCGGGATACGGGAGGGGACATCCTACGCCTCTCCGCGGGCAGGTCCACTTCTCCCGCCCAGACAGAGGGAGCGCAGCCGCGGAAGCTCTTTGCCGGCTGTGCGCAGCCCTCCGGAGCCTCCCAGACTCGCGGCTGCCCCTGCGGCCGCGTGCGCGTCCCGGGCGGCCAGAGACGACGTGACGGCCGGCATGGGCCGCTCCCCGCTGGACTGGCTGCTCCTCGGCCCCCCGGGCCTGGCCGTGGCGGCGGCGCTGCTGCTCCTGGTCCTGTGCCTGCGCGCCCGGCGCACCAGGTAAGCGCCGCCGCGGCCCCCTCCACGTTCGCGCTGCGCACGCGCGCCCCGGCCTTGGTGCGACCCCTCGGAGATGGGAGTCACTGCCATGATTTCAAGGGCGGCTGGTCAGAAGCTGCTGCGGGGGCTTCCTCTTCTGAGGTTTTTGTGTAATAACAAAGGCTTCTCTGTCTCTTTGCCAGACCCACATACTCTTTTGCTTAAATTGATGCCATTTGCTGCTCTGATACAGGCTCTGGTAAGCCCCAGTTCTGTTGTATACTCCCGTTAGAACCATCACTAGATGTCTAGAGCTCACACATTTTCGTGCCTCCTTACAGTGCATCGGGGCTTTCTGGCTTCTTCAAAAGGGAAACTTTTTTTTTTCTCTTTTTAATTTCACTCGGTTAAAAAAAAATTCAAGAAGATGCCAATGTGTTATGAATAATAACTCTATGCTTCAGCCGGTTTTTGGGAAAAAAAGTGAAGTAGCAGTATCTCATAGGATTTTTTAATTTAATTTTGGTGAGTTTATATACTTATAGACTGCATTTTTTTCTTTTACTTAGTAATTTTTATTAGGCAAAATAAAAATAAGCTGATTGGACAGGTGGAAATAATGTAGCTGTTCAAAAGAGCATTTGTTTTGAAACGCACTTTTTCTTTCTTTTTAAAATTATCTTTATTTATTAGACAGCCAGAAATTGAGAGTAGAGGGAGAGTTGGAGAGGGAGAGAGACAGAGAGACACCTGCAGCCCTGCTTCACCACTTGCAAAGGCTTCCCCGGCAGGTCCTTGCGCATTGTAACATGCGCACTTAACAAGGTGCGCCCCCCCCCCTCCATTTCTTACTGGGAAAATGAAGCCCAGTGTGGACCACATGCTTAGTGACACAGAGAGCCAACCACTGTCACCCGAACTTTTCTTTTTCCTTCCTTCCTTCCTTTCTTTCTTTCTTTCTTTCTTTCTCTCTCTCTCTCTTTCTCTCTCTCTTTCTCCCTTCCTTCCTTCCTTCCTTTCTTTTTTAATAGAAGAGAAGCCCTGCTTATTGTAGTCGGGAGTAGAGACAGAAGCAATGCTCCTATCTCCCAGTTTCATTGTTTCAAAGAATGTTAATAGTAATAAGGATACAAGTACAAAAATTCTAGCTTACTTCTTTCTTGAAAAATAAGAGTTGGGTGTACGGAGAAACAAAATGGGGGACTAAAGAATTTTGGTCTATACTCCCAACTGGAGAGAAATAATAGGGGAAGAATACCAGAGAGTTCTCAACTCCCAGCTCCATCAGGACCCAGACAGATAGTTATGGAAATAATAGTTAACCTATGTCTGCAACCTGGGGCAACTACTGTAGCTTCCAGTGAAGGGAATGGGGACACAGAACTCTGGTGGTGAGGATATGTCGGGGTCTCTGGCGGGGTGATCTCCAGGGAAAGGTAACGGACTGGTTCTTTCTCTTTCTCGCTCCACAAGGGACGACAGGAAGTAAAGACACTGGGGAGACTGCCTCGTGCTCAGATCTCGTTTATTAGCAGGTGGACATGAGTTAAATAGAAAACCAAACAAAGGGAATTACTGAAATATGTCAGAAATTACAGGTTTCGTAAAGGTCAGCTTGCTCTTATGGTAGGGGGCTGGTATGACAGGAATTGATGAGATACAAGACAGTTATTCTCCATGACTCAAGCAACTTTATTATTCAAAGGTATTTGAGAGAAGCATAGGGGTTAAACCAGTAGGGTGAGACAGAGAGAAGATGGATATCAAAAGGCCATATAGTTTGGAATTTCTCTTGTCTGGGTTCTGAGGTGTATGATGGAGCGTGTGATAAGGTGTGTTCTCCTCTGTGATCAGAAGGTAAGGTGACTTTGAGTAAGTGAATGAATCTTAAAGTAGGCGGCTATGTGGCCTGCAGTTAATGGGGAGAAGTATTGGGGTTTCTGTGGGCCTGAGAGTCAAGAAGGAAAGAACTAAGTCTGAGTTCCTTCCCTTTGCTCACCTCAGTTGAGAGAGACTCACAAGGGGGTATCTTCTCAGACCTCCATCCAAGAATGGGAGAGTTCTCCCTAAGCTCTATCAAGCTTACACATAGTCCCAACAAGGATAGTGCAAAATTATACCCTTATTATCTTACAATTTTGTAAATCAATATAAAATCACTAAACAAAATAGGGGCCTAATGTTTCCCAGGTCTTCTATTTTCTTAGACGATGCTGTGTTTCTGAGCATTTCCTTCTAAAATAAAACTTGTAACAGGTTTTAAACTTGGCTGTTTGGACTTTCTGCTCCTGGTCCTTTCTTTGAACATTGGACTTTGCATTAACAACTGTTCCATGGTAAACCAATTTGTAATAGTGATTATTTTTTGGTTAGTGCAGTTGATCAACTTCAGCTCACTATGTCCCTCTAGTACCTTCCCAGATACTTTTGGAACATTTGGGGCTAGGATTTTACTATTTCATCATTTCTGTAACCCAGACCCAGACTTTTAGCAGTGGTTACCTGTAGGTGACTTTTGTCTGTTTGTGCAATGATACATCTAAAGTAAACATACTTTTTCTTATTTAATTATTTGCTTTTCTTATTTTTTTTAATTTTATTTTTCCTATATTTGATAGGACAGAGAGAAATAGAGAAGGGGGGATGGAGAAAAAGAGGGAGAGAGACACCTATGGCACTACTTCCCTGCTCTGAAAACTTTTCTCCTACAGATGGAGACCTGGGACTTGCATCTGGGGCCCTCGCAGATAGTAATGTGTGTGCTGAACCTGGTGCACCACAGCCCAGGCCCACACCCAGGATTTCTTCTTAAATGTTTCAAATTTTTATTTCCTTTGGAAGAACCAGAATTCTGGGTCAGTGGTAGTAGCATGGTTCTGAGACTCAGCTAATTTCCAACAATTTATTAATAGTATATTTTTTTTGTTTGGTGAATGTTTTTTTTTTTTTTGATGGTTTTTCAAAATCATTGATTGCTGACAATATACATGTAAATGCATACATATTTTCCAAAATTTTTATAGACGACAACATATATAGAGTTTGTATATTAGGGCCAACACGAAGTGAATGTCTGCACTCCTCTTTTTGTCTCCCCATTTCCTACAAAAGTAATTTTAAAAAAAAGTTCCTGGGAGTTGGGCGTAAGTGCAGAGTGGGTTAAGTGCACGTGGTGCAAAGCGCAAGGACCCACATAAGGAACCCAGTTCGAGTCCCCCGCTCCCCACCTGCAGGGGAGTCGCTTCACAGGCAGTGAAGCAGGTCTGCAGGTGTCTGTCTTTCTCTCCCCCTCTTTGTTTTCCCCTCCTTTCTCCATTTCTCTCTGTTCTATCTAACAACGACAATATCAATAACGACAGTAAGTACAATATAAAAAAGGGCAACAAAAAGGGAAAATAAATAAATATAAAAAATATTTAAAAAAAGAAAAAAGTTCCTGCAAAACGATATAAAGTGGTTAAATTGTTTCAACTAAATGAAATGGAAAGTGGTGCTCAGGACTGTTTAAAGGGAGGCACTTAAGACAGAATTAGAAGCATCATCCATGAAGAGTGAAAGTGTTAACACAAAATTTGGTGGGGAGGCGGCAATAGCAAGACTGGGTTAATCATGCACTTCTGGGTATTAGAAGTTGGGAGTGGATCTTGCCTCTGTAATATCAGGGTGTGGACAGGGCTACATTTCTCCGGGTGAATCTAGAGAAAACTTTTCCTGGCCCCTTCCAGCTTCAGGAGGCCACAGATGTTGACATATCTTTTTCATGTTCCATCATGTATCCATTCTTTCTTAGAAGGATTCTTGATTACATTGAAACTACTGGGCTAATCCAGGACACTCGCACCTCAAGATCTTTAATTTAGTCACATTTGCAGAAACTTTTTAAATATAAGCCAGCTACTTACAGGTTTTGGGAATTAGGATATGGAAATCTTTGAGATATATTATTCAACTTACTTCAGTCCTCTCTCTGGCCCAATTACAATCACATCTATTTTGCTAGTAAAATGAACATAAATTTAGATAGATACAATTATCTACTACTTATCTATACATCATACTTATCCATCTATATCCTCTACTGTATATTGCCATAGGGATGCAAACTACAACACCACAAAATATGCTCCTATGTCATATTAATTATTAGAGATGGTAATTTGGTAGTATTTTAATTTTTTATAATTTTAATGATAGAAATACAGAGAGAGAGTAGAGCAATAGAGAATCCAGAGGGGCCAGGCACACCTAGTTAAGTGCACATATTACAGAGCACAAAGACACAGGTTCAAGCCCCTGGTCCCCATCTGCAAGGGGTGGATGAAGTGGAGAAGCAGGAATGCAGGTGTCTCCCTATCTTCCCCGTCAATTTCTCTCTGTCTCTACGAGAGAGAGAGGGAGAAGGAGAGGGAGAGAGAAAGGAAGGGGGAAGGGAAAGGAGAGGGACAGGGAAAGGGATAAGGGAGAGGGAGGGGGGAGAAAGAGAGAGAGAGAGAGAGAGAAGTACCTATTCAGGTGTTGCTTGTCATGTGTTGGGATTGAAACCTGTGACCTCTAGGGACCTCACGCATGGAAGTCTGGTACACAAACCATTGTGCTATCTCCCTGGCCTGATAATCTGGTAATCATTAAAGAATCAAGTAAGTAGAAGTTACCGTTTTATAAGAAACATTTCTTTTTTAAAAAAAAAATTTTATTTATTTATTCCCTTTTGTTGCCCTTGTTGTTTTATTGTTGTAGTTATTATTGTGGTTGTCGTCATTGCTGGATAGGATAGAGAGAAATGGAGAGAGGAGGGGAGGAGAGAAAGATAGACACCTGCAGATCTGCTTCACCACCTGTGAAGCGACTCCCCTGCAGGTGAGGAGCCGGGGTTCGAACCCGGATCCTTATGCCGGTCTTTGTGCTTTGTGCCACCTGCGCTTAACCCGCTGCGCTACAGCCCAACTCCCTGTAAGAAACATTTCACTCAGCAGGAAAAACATCCATTTTGTTAATGTGTCTCAGAGAATAATGAAATCTCTAGAAACTCAGAATCTACAGGGAAGGTTGTAACTTAAATCTGCAGGACAATCATATCCTTGTTTATAGAACCTTTCATGGTAAACTCTTAACTCCCCTTCCTTTTGTCCCCAGTATCTTTTTTTTTTCCTTAGCTGAAGGTGTTAAATGGCTTGGCTTGGGCCATTTTGCTTAGTTAATCAGTTTTACTTGGTTTATTCAATGTATACAGAAGGAGCACATGTCTTTAAATTCATGCTTTCTTTAACTTCCTATTAATTTGTCTCTCATTGCAGGTATTGTCATCCAACAACCTGAAAGACAGAAGGATTTTTTAATTATTATTATTATTATTTATCCTTCACTAGCTTCCTTTGTCCTCATGAGCCCTTACCAGGGAGTTACTAGCACCCAAGTTTCTGTGAACAGGTGTTCAAGTCAAACTAGGGATTTTCTATCATCTTTCTTGAAATTCTCCAAGCTTCTGACCATTGTCCAATTCCAAAGTCACTTTAAAATTTTGTGGTCTGGGAGGTGGTACAGTGGATAAAGCACTGCACTTTCAAGCATGAGGTCCCAAGTTCAGCCCCCATAGCACATGTACCAGAGTGATGTCTGGATCTCTCTCATAGCACATGTACCAGGGTGATGTCTGCATCTCTCTCTCTCTCTCTCTTATAAATAAATGAAATCCTTTTAAAAATACTTTTTAAAAAAAGGCTTTCAGGACTTTTTTTTTTTTTTTTTATAGCAGTATACCTCTTCCAGGTAGCAAAATCTGTTGGCTTTCTAATGTAACAAGTTGCCACAAATTTTGTGGTGTAAACCAAACACTGACTTATTCTATTACAGTTCTGGAGGTGAGAGTCTTATTAGGCAAATGATAGGGTGTTGTACCATCTGATAAGATATTGATAAGTATGGCATAAGAAAGAGAGACTTAGAGGCAAATAGTGATAGAAAGTTTATACTCTTTTAGGGGAGAAGAAAGCCAGAGGCAAGAAAAAAAGTCTTGGTCCTGAGGTCAGGGTACACTGGGCTTTGATGGGTGTATATGGGGTAAGGGGACAAAGGAAGGTAGTGGATGCAGGTGTCTGTCCACTGATAACAAGGCCTTGGGTCTGACTCTCAGTGCATCCTTGGGGTGGCTGCCACATTTGTCATGTCCACTGCTTACAGGGTACAGGGGTTTCTTCATGAGGGCAGCCTTGAAATATTTGCTGAATGTGATGTCTACTGTTTGTCTTTTCACTTGAGGAGAGAAGTCCATTTTCTTGACAGGACTATGAGTGACAGACATGCTCACTGTTAGTTTAACAAACTCCATATTGGCTCAGCAACTGTATTATCAACGTATTATTACCTCAGCAACGCTGAGAGCCTCTGGACACGCTAGTGGAACACTGGATTCTGAAAGCACATCGGAATCAGCTCTAGAAAAATTACATTTTTTTCTTTTAACTTTTTTTTAATATTTTATTTATTTATTCCCTTTTGTTGCCCTTGTTGTTTTATTGTTGTAGTTATTATTGTTATTGTCGTCGTTGTTGGATAGGACAGAGAGAAATGGAGAGAGGAGGGGAAGACAGAGAGGGGGAGAGAAAGATAGACACCTGCAGACCTGCTTCACCGCCTGTGAAGCGACGCCCCTGCAGGTAGGGAGCCGGGGTTCGAACCGGGATCCTTATGCCGGTCCTTGTGCTTTGCACCACCTGCGTTTAATCCGCTGCGCTACAGCCCGACTCCCACAAATTACATTTTTAACTAGAAAAAAGCCACAGACCTTGAGCTCAGCTGAGGATGCTTCATCCTCAGATTTATTTCCCAGATTTCCCTGAGAGGTGCTCCTTCCTCAGTAGGAGATTCAGAGCATCTCAAATTCTGTGACCATTATCTCTGATACTCAGGCCTGTCTGATTATCCTGACTGAGTAATCTACCTTAAGTGGAAAATGGAAGTAATGGGTACCACGCAAAATTGATGTGAGAAGCAAAGTGTACAAGACATGTGATTGTAGTTTGTAAAGTATGGAGTCACAAGACAGTTGGTGTGCACCATAAGGTTTCCTTGGCATGCCCTGAGACCCTTTTCTGCTAGTTGTTATTTAGGTGCAGAAAAAGTGATATGAGTTTTCTTTTCTCTTTTGTCCCTCTTCTCCAACACATGTATTCCTGTAGCTTTAAGCTGCTACAATATGTAAGAAATAAGATTGAAATGATGGTAAGACAAAATTAAAGTAAAAAAAAAAAAACAGTGCTTTTTTTTTTTTTTGGTCTTTGTAAGTTGTTGAGGTTATTTAGATAATGAATTGTTTTGAAATGTTGATTTGTTGACATCATTGGCTCTCAGAGGCCAATTATTTCTCCTTCCTAACTACTTAATTATTCCTGAACAAGACCACCAGGGCACTGGGTCCTTCACATTGTTGACACTGATTACAGAAAGAGAAGAACTAGGTTGCCAACATTAGTGGATGCTTTTCTTGTTCCTTCCCTTTTCTTGTAGCAATATATAGGAAAAGGATGTGGGTAACGGAAAGCAGTGCCATTTTCTGCTGAGGAGTTTGCTGACTTTAATTGTCTGTTTTTATATAGGAGGCCACGGGGAGATATACAGGCATATTTGTGACTCTTGACTAAATGATTACAAGGTGGTACCACACTTCCCTTTCTTAAGCTGCAGCTCTTGAGTAATTCTTGTTATAACCATTTGAAACACATTTCAGGCTTGTTTCACTGTTTTGCATAATAATAATAATAATAATAATTTCCTGATAATTGGAGGTGATTATGCTTAAGGACATCAGTAAGGAAGTAAAAAGTAACTACCGGTTTCACTCATATGTAGAATATAGAGAGTGGAAAGACGGACTTGCAGAAAAAGAAAACAGAAAAGTAGCCAACTTGTCTCTAAGGCCTTGGGAAAATTATGGTTGTTATCCTGGGGTAGGATGTGTGGTGGGGAGTGGGGGTGGAGTGGGGAGAACACAGAACTTTGGTGGTGGGAGTGGTGTGGAGCTGAACCCCAATTATCTGATAATCATGTAAATCACAATTAAATATTTGTAAAACCATCCATGCATCAGTGCTTCCCCCAGATGAGGTCTTCTTAGAGAAGTGTTAGTCTCAGACATGATTCTGAAACCAGTCAACTTTTGAGAGAAACACAAGATGGACGCTGAAGCCCTATTTTATAACAGATTCTGCATATAGAAGTTTTGCATATGCTAGTTCATTTAATTTTCACTCCAGTACATAAGGAAATAATTATAAACTAGTTTTCAAAAACAGTCATAATTTAAGATTCATTTTTCTTTTTTAACACTAATTTTTTAAAAAATTTACTTTTATTATCTTTACTTATTGAATAGAGACAGCCAAAAATTGAGAGAAAGGGGGAGATAGGGAGAGTGACAGAGAGCCAACAGCAGCCCTGCTTCACCACTTGCAAAGTTTTTCCCCTGCCGGTGGGGTCGGGGGTCCTGGATCCTTGCACACTGTATAACATGTGCACTCAACCAGGTGCACCATAACCCAGCCCTAATATCAATTCATTTTCTTGGGGTTGCATAGCTACTCAGGAGTAGGACTGGGTGTCTGGCTGTGCCATTGGGAAGAGAGAAGAGACAGGAGTGGAGAGTGAATACAAAATCTTTATTCACACCGCACTTGAAAGTTGGGTGAGAGCACAGCGGTTCGGGCCACGTGGAGCTAGCAAAATGGCCGCCTCCTGCTATGCAGCAGCCCTTCTCTGTGTCAGGTCACCAGGTGAAAGGGGGCAAAGAGGGCTACCCTGGAACAGCATTGGCTTTGTAGGGTGAAAGCCAGAAGTGGATTGACTAGGAAACAAGGCACTGGAGGATAGGGTTACAGCTCTTGCAGTAATGGGAAGGGGGAGGGGGAAACAAGGCACTCTGGGAAGCTTGGCTTTCTGCTCTCATGGGAATGGGCGATGCCCTGAGGGTATCTGCACAATACCCCAACACTTGGGTACTTGTTACTTTATTTTTTAATTTCAGATTCATTATAATTGTAATAGATAAATAAAGTCTGGTCAGTCCCAAAGTTGTTGACACTCTGGTTCCCAGAATCAGGAATATGTTAGGCAACTTGACAAAGGGGGTTAAGGTTAAAAATAGAATGACTGTTAGCAAACAGTCATTGAACTGGGAATTGTTTTAAATTATTTAGATTCTTATAATTGTAAGTTAAGATATTCATTGCAGCACTGTCACAATAGACTAGAAATAATTGCAGTGCCCATTTACTGATGAATGATAAAGAAGATATGTTGTATACATGTGATGGGATACCCCTTGCTATAAAGAAAGATAAAATCTTTCCCTTTGCAACAATGTAGGTGGATATAGAAGGCTGCAGGCCGGGATGGAGAAAGACAAACACTGTATGACTTCACTCAGTAGTTTTATAGCTAAAACAATTTGATTAACTAAATGCAACAGTAATAAACGTTTGGACTCTAAGACCATTCTGTGGTTACCAGAAGGGAAGTGGAGAGGTCAGAGTATAGGGAAGGGGTAAGATGGAAATCAGAAGAAAGATGACACACATGTTGATTTTCAGTGATGCACACTGAAACTTGTGTGATGCCATGACACTTAAATAAAAACAATAACAATTAAAAAGTCAGAAGAGGGAGAAGTTAACAGAAATTTTGGCGGACTCTCAGTGACTTTGGAGATGGAACTAAAAAGCCCAAAAATGGCTTTCTCAAAAGTTGAAAGACAGGGCCAAGCAGTGGTGCACCTGGATAAGTACACACATTACAGTTCACAAGGGCCCAGGTTCAAGCCCCTGGTTCTCTGTTACAGAGGAAAGCCTTTATGAGTGGTGAAGAAGGGCTGCTGTCTCTTTCCCTTTCTATCCACCCCATACCTCTCAATTTCTCTCTGTCTCTATCCAATAACAAATAAATAAATATATTTTTTAAAAGTTGAAAGGTAAGGAAACAGATTCCCCTCATGTCTTTAGAAAGGAATCTAGCCAACGCCTTGATTAGCAAAGAGACAATCAGCTCAGACTTAAGGTCTTACAGAATTGTTAAGACAATAAATTCACGTTATATTTTAAATTTCTTTATTGGGGATTAATGGTTTACAGTCCACAGTAAATTGCAATAGTTTGTACATGCATAACATTTCCACATAGCGACACAACCTCCACTAGTAAATTCACATTATTTAAGCCACAGATTATTTTTGTATGTAACAATATATTTAACATATATGTAACAAACCTGAATCTATAACATAATTTTAATATTTTATATATTTTTCTCTTTTTTATTTCTGTTTTTTATTTTTTTATTTATAAAAGGGAAGCATTGACAAAACCATAGGATAAGTGGAATACAACTTCACACAATTCCCACCACCAGATCTCTGTATCCCATCCCCTCCCCTAATAGCTTTCCTATTCTTTATCCCTCTGGACTTATGGACCCAAGGTCATTGTGGGATGCAGAAGGTGGAAGGTCTGACTTCTGTAAATGTTTCCCTGCTGAACATGGGCATTGGCAGGTTGATCCATACTCCCATCCTGCTTCTCTCTTTCCCTAGTAGGTTGGGTCTCTGGGGAAGCGGAACTCCAGAACACATTGGTGGGGTTGTCTGTCCAGGGAAGTCTGGAAGCTACAGATTTTTTGTGTTTTGTTACAGTGGCCATTGAAAATTAACACAATAGTTCCGTCTCCCACACTCTTTGCATTAAACTGCAAGAGGAGTTAAAAAAATGGGCAAGATAGGGGAGTCGCTTCAGTCTATATTTCTCTACCCCCTCTAGCCTCCCCTCCTCTCTCCATTTCTCTCTGTCCTATCCAGCAACGATGACAACAATAATAACTACAACAATAAAACAACAAGGGCAACAAAAGGGAATAAATAAATATTTAAATAAAATAAATAAATAAATAAATAAATAAATGGGCAAGATGATCTTGGGTCCATACTCACAGAGGGTTAAAGAATAGGAAAGCTATCAGGAGAGGGGATGGGATATGGAGGTCTGGTGGTGGGAATTGTGTGAAGTTGTGCCCCTCTTATCCTATAGTTTTGTCAATGTTTCCTTTTTATAAATAAAAAAATAATGGGCAAGATAAGGCCTTTGAGAACTTTACTGGTTACTTATGTGGAGCAAGGCAGAGAATAAACATAACTAAGTACTCAGTATGCCATCATCATTATGCTACATAAGCACTCAAGAATTTTTCAGTCTAAACTTTACAGACTAGTGTGGGCTATTCAGCTATGTTTCTTTTGAATGCTTTTATTTAATGTATGTAGTGACCACATGAATCTTTAAGATCTTTTTGAAAGTAAGACTTTATAGGGCTATAGGGGTTGTTACCCAGATGTGATTTGGTCTTCATATGCCCCTTTCATAGACTTGGTGTGTATCTTCTTACTGGTGCCCACAACATGGAGAAGAAAGTTGAGGGTGACTCTGAAAATTTGAAGAGATATGTGGGAATAGGCTGTTGAACTTCACTGGTTTCCCAAAAATACAGTACAGCAAAGAGAGCCATCAGCTACAGAAGAGAGATTAACTGCTTCTTGTAGGAGAATATTTTGTGCTTTACCCAAAGTAAAATCCCATTGAAATTACTCCAGGTTACTGTTCTGTGAAAGGCAAAGGACAAAATTATAGAAAACTCCTTTGCTGAATAAGAGAAGGTGACATCTATTATATTATGCATTTTTTATAGCTGCAGTGTTCATTTTTATGGCTTTGACTTTTTTTTTTTAACACAGAAATTTGGGATGGGATCATTTTTTTTTTGTCTACAGGAAAGTAGAAACGATTAATTAAGTATTTAATTGCTTAATACAAAATTAATAGAAATTTTAATAAAAGTGAAACCATAACAAGATTTAAACCTATTGTCACTTCTCATCATAACTTTATCCTAAGTATTTGGTAATAATACTGAAACTTCAGAAGCTTTGCCTTAGTTTTTCAGCATCTAGCATAGTAGCATTGAGTAGACTCTCAGTGAATATTCATTATAAGAGAGAAAGAAAAATGAATAAATGAACATTTTTGTGCATAATTATTTCAAATATGAATATTTTAGAGTTGTTGATATTGATACTAAATTATACAAAGTACATGCAAATATGATAAATCAAATATCATTCATGTTAAGTTTTTTGCTGCTCTTATTGAAAAGGAAATATTCCACAAGCAAGTACTTACCTATTGTGAATATTTATAAAGAACATATTGGTGCAATAATTAATATTGTAAACCTAACTGAAAACATAGCAACTGAAGTGCAATTCTTAAAATCCTTGCTTTTGCAAATTCAGAGTTGACTTGTACCATTAATCAGTCTCTCTCTCTTTCTATTTGTGTGTTTTTCAGTGATTTCTATATTTGTAAAGTTGTACTTAAGATTGTGGATGGAGGGAATCTGGTGGTAGTGCAGCGGGGTAAGTGCAGGTGGCACAAAGCTCAAGGACTGGAGTAAGAATCCTGGTTTGAGCCCCTGGCTCCCCACCTGCGGGGGGGGGTTGTGGTGGGGTCACTTCACAAGCAGTGAAGCAGGTCTGCAGGTGTCTGTCTTTCTCTCCCCCTCTCTGTCTTCCCCTCTTCTCTCTATTTCTCTCTGTCCTATCCAACAACAATGACATCGATAACAACAACAATAATAACTACAACAATTAAACAAGGGCAAAAAAAGAGAATAGATAAATACATATTTAAAAAGATCTTTAAAAGATTGTGGATGGAGGGCTGGGTGGTGGCACACCTGGTTGAGTATCATGTTTCAATGCACAAGGTTCCGGGTGTGAGTCCCCAGTCCTGATATGTAGGGGCAACAAGAGTGAAGTAGGGCTTCAGTTGCCTCGCTTCTTCTCTATTTCCACTCCCCTCTCAATTTCTGACTGTCTCTAGCCAATAAATAAATACAGAGACTAATAATTAAAAAAAAGATTTGTGGGTTGGATAGTATAACGGGTAGTATGCCAAACAAGTGGGAGCCCTGGTGCCACATGGGAGCTGCTATGTCACTGCAGGAAATCCTGCTGGTGCTGTGCTATCTATTGTATCTGTTTGAATTGCAAAGTATCCCACAGTTGATGCGCGCACAAGGCCCCAGCTCTGGATGTGTGTGGGGTAAACATTTCTGTGCGTATTCAAGGGGACACTGCCTCTCAAGACAAAGAATAGCAAGCAAACAGAGTTACAGCTTAATCCCTCTGAAAACTTATAAAATGAAATTCAAGATCACTCTTTGCAAAAGGGAAATAAAACTGAAGGAAACTGGAGTCTAAGGGAAAGGATATTTCCTCCCTCTGGGATTCAATTAAAGAGAGTTAAGTTCAGTATGTTTTCCATTTTAACAGTCCTTCCTAGAAGCTGTTGCATGTGTCATTGCTGCAGTTACTATTGCACTTAGAAAAGCAGCATTAAATATTGTGTGAGAAAGTGTTACAGTTACTTGCTGTAGCAAAGTGTAGCGATTTCTAGTTTGTTTCTTAAGGGTTTTTAGGGCTATAAGAAACTTTTTGTTTATTTTTTTTGGCATGGGGTTTTGAATGATCTTTTTCATAACAAGGAATTTCAGCATTGTACATGGGAATGTATTATGTTATCTGTGTTATTTCTTTGCAGGCATACATGCAACTTCTTTCACTATACATGCAGTGTATGTGTATGTGTGAATATGTAAGTATATAAATATATGTGTGTATATATGTGTATATTTGAAACTGGTTCTACCCTTTTTTCTTGTCAGTGTGTTGTACCATATGGTATAGAGCCTCATGCCAAAAGATAAAAATATTCCTAGAACATATGAAATCACCAGTCAGCTGAAGAAGGGTGAAGGCTTTTGACCACAGCAGCTTTGACTTGACATTTAATTATGGGCAACAGTACAAAGCTTAATACCTCGACTCTAAAATTACGGCATATTTTTGAATTTAAGATGGTTCTTATGTTGAATGGAAGGAATACAAATCTGAATTAGTTATTTTTTTTTGTTTTTCTAAAAAATTGACTTAAGTAATTATTTCTGTATCAAAATGGTCCATGTTTATTTATGGAACATTCCCTTTTTTCTCTCTCTCTCTTTAAATTTATTGGGGGCTAATGGATTACAGTATATAGTTGCTAACTAATGGATATGAGTTCCTCATCACGCACTAGGGCCTCAAAACCCTCTCACCTCCTCACCTCTACCCTCATCCCCTTCCCCAGAGTCTTTTACTTTGGTGCAATATGCCCCATCCAGTTCAAGTTTTACGTTCTTTTCTTGTTTCTTAACTCCCTTCTTATTTTAATATCTAGAGTTATAAGACAGGGAGACCTTGACGATAGGGTTCACTCCTTTGCAAGTGAAGGAGTCTTCCGGTTGATAACATGACCACTACATAGTTCTTTTAATTTACTTGGTAGTACTGTTCAACCAAAAAGAAAAAAAAGTAAGAAAGAGAAGAGGAAAGGAAGAATAGTAGGTACAGACAGAGAGCCAAAGTTTATTAGGAACAGTGCTATAAAGTCACGACAATGTAGTTCAAGACTTCCCCGACAATAAGTAGCAGCTGACCTGCAGGTGGTTTATTAAACTGTTATTAAACTCCTCAGATTTTACTCCTTTTAGCTCTTAAGTAGACCTGTACTGTGTAACTTTGTGCTGCGTTGAATGTTGTTTCCAAGTACTTAACTAAACCTGCCTGGCAAACAAACTTAAGTAGTTGTTTTCTAACCAAGAATAGAATGTGTGTGTGTGTGTGTATATACATATACATATACATATACATATACATATACATATACATATACATATACATATACATATACATATACATATACATATACATATACATATACATATACATATATATATATTTTACTATAGCATAAGATTAGCCATTTCATTAAAAAAAAGGATTATGGTGAAATTACTTGGTAGTAGTTCTCTAAGTAGTGTTCAAGTTAAATGCTAAAGATTCTTTATGATTCCACATTAATTGTGATTTTTCTCCACCTTTTATATTTATGTACCGTATTACTACCTGACTCTTACAAAATGAAACGATCTGGATTTTGTCTTTTAGAGTATTGATCCAAATGGTTTTGTCAGAGTGCATATTAATAATACCCTTTCTCTTATGACTTATGTTTGGACCTTAACATATTATAATTCACTTCTCAGGCAGTGGCGACCTTATGTTGAGAAAAATATATTTCTCAGAAATGTTCAATTAAAAGTGTTGTCCCAAAGCATCTACATATTTTACACATTCTTACGTATTTTCTTCTGGTAACTGGAGATCTACTATAGAACAGTTGCTCTAGTTCCAAATATAAATTAATGAAATTGAGGGGCTAGGCAAAAATCTTGTTAATTATAGGATATGAAAAGTCTATGCAAATTCTGCTCCACTTTATAAACAGCTATTCTGTTTTTAAAGGGTTTGTCTTTGCTTTTGTAGGGGCAGGAGGGACTGATAGATATTAGTTTCTGCAATTTATCTTAGTGAATTTTAGGCCACTTGACTTCTCATAAGTAGGAGAAAGAAAGAAAATGGGAAAGGTTCCTTGTAACCTTAGAGTTTAAAATATCAGTCGCTAATTATTATTATAACCAGTAAACTGGGAGTTGGTTTTTCTATGAAAATCCAATGGCTGGGGTCTACCGTCTAATATACTTGATCTCATTATGCTTGGCGCCCTTTAGGACTATCTGCTAATTACCTCATCTTAGATACTGAGAGGCCTAAACTGTCTTGCTCTATCTGGCTTAGGGTTGTAAGTAACTCAGATATATATAAATATAATTATACAAATATATTTTTTAGAGCTCTTTGAACACTGATTCCAGTATCCGAATTTTATCATCTTACAAATTTGGAACATTAAATATCTAGGAAAAAGAAAACTTGTATCCTCAGAGCTAATACTTGAAGTATTAAATCTGTCCCCTTGCACTTGTTAAATTAATAGTGATTTATGAGATTGTAAATTAGTAGGATTATAATTTCACACCTTCCCCACCACTAAATATTTGTGTCCCCTGCATCCCTAACCCCCCAAAGTAATCACTGTGGTTTTCTACCATCTTGGATATGGGTTGACTTTTGTTTATTTGTTTTCATGTTACTATGATCAATTCTCTGAATTCCACAGAATTCATCCTAAACCATACTTATAGTAGTCCTTTTCCTCCTTACTTTACTAAGCATCATCTTCTCCAGTTCTATCCCTTTTATCTCAAAGGACACACTATCATCTTTTTCATTGCTGAGTAATACTTCATTGAGTATATGTCCCATAACTTATCCAGTCATCTGTTGAAGGGCATTTTGGTTGCTTCCATAATTTCACTATTATGAATAATGCAGCTATGAACATGGGGGTACATATACCCCTTCAAATTGGTCTTGTGAATGTGTGTTGTTTTGACTACTGCTTCAAGTAAGAGGGGGGAATGGCACACAGTCCTTTGCAAGGGTTCTTAATTCTTTGTATTTGGTTTCCTTCCCACATCCTTTGTGACCCCAACCACATACATGAGCACCCACCTGAGGTTATAGTGCTTCTGTGGCTGTCTCAGATGTAGTTGGTGAGTTTTGTTAAGGTTGATACTTATAGATACTTGTTTTGGGGAGTCTATTTCCTGTTATTCCATGGCCACGCTTCTCAGAAGTCCTCTTAGATTTTTCATAAGTATCATTTCTCTGAAAAATTTCCAGCTCTTTCTCAGGAAGTGTTTACGGTTCTTCTACTTCAACCTCCCCAGATATCTAGACTTCACATAAAATTATATTATACTTGTCAGTCAATATGTGTCATTCTCAGGTTAATGTGCCATCAATTAGTATAGGAATCAGATTCTCATTTATTTTCTTCTCTGTACTCTTAACTCCCAGAAGTTTTGCCATCATCTAGTGAATTGTAGGTCACCAGTGAGTAGTATATTAGTCATCTTTAATATAACCTGGAGGCTACTCAGTGAGTAAAATGCAGGTCATTGCGTGCATGAGACCATGGATTTAATACCCAGGCACTATATGTTCTGGAGTAGAGTGGTAGTCTGCATTTTTATCCTCTCTCATTAAAGAAGTGTGTGTGTATGTGTGTGTGATGCTTTTAAAAGAACTGCCTTTAAATAATAGTCAATGTTCATTATAATAATGAAAACAGCACATAGATGATCTTATTTGTGGTCACCATTGGTTCACACAATGCTGAGAAACCTGACATATCCAGCTGACTATAAGGAATGTTACTCATGAGTCATGAGTATGTCATAGTGTGGGCTGCAGCTCCGGGTCCCCTGCCCCCCGGCCACTGGCAGCGAAGGTCCGAGCAAATGCAAAGCTGAATGAACTTAAGCAGAAAAGGGGCAAGGGGAAAGAGCAAACAAATCAAAATCAGGGGCCCCACAAGGGGGAGGACCCAGGTGGTCCATGGGCCCTGTAGCCATGAGGAGGAGGACCTGAGGGCGTAGCGGCTGCAAAGGTCATCGTTTGTTTGGTGGGAGTCTGAATATTCTGTTCAACCAGTCCAGATTCATACTTGTCAAGGCAGCACTCCTCCTGCAGTAAGATGCAGGACCCACCCTTCTTGGCTTTCAGCAGGTCCAATGCACAGTGGTTCTGGAGGGTCACTTTGGCGAGAGAGGTGACCTCCAACATCAGAGCTAAGCCAATTATTAAGAATTCCTTCTAGACCAGTGGGCTCAGCAAATCAGGATTTATAGGAGTCCTGAGTCCCAAAGTGAATCCAGGGCCATGAGAATTATCTCATTTCTAAAGACTCAAAACAACACTATTTCTGAGAATTTCAGAAAAGAATTACTTGAATGAGACTGGGTTAAGACATTTGGGAATCTCAGCATGTGCCCTGAACTCAGATCAGAGACCAAAATTAAATAAATAAACAAAGCACTTTCAACCAGGAATCAGATGAACTCATCGTGCAGAAACAAAGCAGCAAAATGGAGTGAGATCTTTGACTTCCATGCTCACATTTTTTCAGAATACTGCAAGTGGCATTTTGACAAAATGTCCGAGTAAGGGTTTCCGAGCCAGGGAGATGATGAGGGCTTAACATACTAGCTAGTTATTTGAGGTAATATTTTCCACAAGTTCTTTTTACCATCAAGGATACAAGTTCTGTAGGCAAGTGGATGGTTTTGGAAAGTGGATGGTTTTGCTCAGATCCTTGGAGGAAACTATTTAACACATAGTTATTAACATTCCATAACATAGAAAACCCAAAAAGAATAGAAACAAGGAGATCCCATTTCTGCTTTTAGCAGTTTATAGCAGAGTTTAGGGAAACATGTATAAAAATTGTCAATTTTCAAATGGTCTCTGTTTCCTGCTCTATTAATTCAACATTGTATAGTATTTAGATATAATATCTTTCCCATGAAGACTGATCTGTATTGGGAGAAACTCCACTGTCTGTTGGCATGAGTATTTCAGTTTTCACTAAAAAAAAAAAAAAAAAAAAAAGCTTTCCTCTCCAACCCTTACCTTTCAAACTCATGTATGAACACATCCCCAATCATGTGTATCTTGAAGTTCATTTTAATAAATATATATTAGCTACTATACCCATGCTTTTTTTTGTTACTTCTGGGTGAGAAGAAAGTTAGTTTCTATCTTCAAGAAACCCAGAATAAAGGGAGATACATAAATAATCAAGCAATTGTTACATAATGCGATAGATAATTAGAATAGCAGACTGGGACGTGGCACAGGAGATAAAGCATTGGACTCAGAATGATGAGGTCCCAAGTTTAATCTTTGGCATTACACATATCAGGGTGATGCTCTGGTGTTTTCTCACTCTCTCTTATTAATAAATAAACACACAGCTCTCTCTTTCTCTTTTTCTGCCAAGGTGACTCTGCCAACATGTGACTAAATGACTCTCACTCTCTCTTTCTCTATCCCTCTGTCATGGCCCATATGTACTTAAACATGTGGGTGTTCTCAGTTTTCCTGAATAAAGTTCACAATTCCTGAAAAAAACTTTCAACATGAAAGAAGGTACTAGGATAGAGATAAGTCATCAAAAACCAAAATGATGGTAGGGCTATATTAGATACATTTTTAGGAGTCGAAACTACTGAACTTAGTATTGGACTGCGTGAAAATTGAGGAAAGGAAGAGGAAGATTTGGATAAGACTTACATTACTCCTATCCATCCACCCCTCCCTCCATCATCAATCCATCCATCTGTATACATCATTTATCATCTATCTGAAGTAACAGCATATTTGAATGTAATTGGGAATGATTCCGTATGTAGAGAACATAATAAAAGCCAGAGAGTTGAGAACTTTCCAGTGGAATTCCTTGCACTGATGAAAGACGACACACATAGTTAGACTATGTATTACCAACAATTGACTCATGTGATTATGAAGTCTGGCAAAAATTTCAGGGTGGACCATAAGACTGAAACATAGGAAAAGGCAAATGTTGAAATTCAAGGTAAAAATCTGTTTGCTGAATGCTTTTTGTCCTGCTTGGAAGAAATCAGCCTTTTTGTTCTATTTAGGCTTTTAACTGATGGGATAAGGCAGACCCTTAAATATTCGTTCATTTATTTATTCATTTATTTTTGCCTCTAGGGCTATTGCTGCGGCTCGGTGTCTACACTATGAAGCCACTGCTCCTGGTGGCCATTGTCCCCATTTTTTTGCCCTTGTTGTTGTTATTGCTATTGTTGCCATTGCCATTGTTGAATAGGACAGAGAGAAATCAAGAGAGGAGGGGAAGACAAGAAAAGGGAAAGACAGATACCTGCAGACCTACTTCACTGCTGGTGAAGTGATGACCTCCCCCCCCCCCACTGCACGTGGGGATCGAGGGCCTCCAAACGGAATCCTTCAGCCAGTCCCTGTGCGCTTAACCCACTGCACTACTGCCTGGCCCCCAGCAGACTCTTAAATTTAAATGTTAACTTCATCCCCAAAAGAAAAAAACCTATTTTCACAGAAATATCTAGAATAATGTTTTGTGTCATGTGCAAGAAGAGGTCAGAGAGAGGTATGAGCTGTTCTTGTATAGACGGAGTATGAAAACTAGGATATGGACACAAAATACTGGCCAGCGAGAAGAGTTTGGCTCAAAAACTGTAAGAACCCTCTTTAGATGGCAGGGAGCCCTCATGTGGTGAGCAGCTTCTGCTCCTGACACCCCACTGATGAATAAATTGTTAGTAAACAGTAGCCACCTCATTACCAGTACGTCAGGTGGAATATTTGGAACTGGCAGAGGGTTTGTTGACCATCTTTAGATAGTTTAATGCCACCTTAGTTTAATGTATTTTAAATATTTATTCAGTAGTGTAATGTATATTTCACTGCAATAAAAATAGAGGTAATAAATTACACTCTGGGTTACAGAATAAAGTAAATGTATAAATGAAAAACACTAGTATAATGTTCACTGACCAAGTGTGGTAATGATTCTGAAACTGAGAGACTTAATGAGAGACTTGAACTTGAGTTGCTGCACTGCTGTTTCTCTTGACCAGAGTTCTTGACCACAATAGAAAAACCAATACCAGAAAGCTAATAAGAAAAAGTGATATAATAATGATTGAAAGACTGTAGGATACGAGAGGTACAATTTCATAGGTTTCCCACCACCGGAGTTCCATCCCTTCCACTGAAAGCTTCCCTATTCTTTATCCCTCTGGGTGTATGAATCCCTATTGCAAAGATCTTTATGGAGATGCAGAAGGTGGAAGGTTTGGCTTCTGTAATAGCTTCTCTGCTGGACATGGGTGTTGACAGAGCGACCCCCAGCCTGTTTCTGTCTTTTCCTAGTGGAGTAGGGCTCTGGGGAGGTGAGTTCTAGGACACATTGGTAAAGGTTGTCTGCCTAGAGAAGTCAGGTTGGTGTCATGGCAACATCTACAACTTGATAGCTAAAACTAGCATTAATATATAAAGCAGAACAATTTGTTTAATAATCAGGAACCTAAAGGTAAGAATAGAGAAGATTTGGGGTCTTCATGTTGGAAGAAGCTAGGAAGTTTATTTTAGGTATATTCCAAGAGGCCCATGACTTTACTAATTTTTTCCTGAGCCTGGCAGCTAAACATGCAGGTAAGGCTGAAAGTATTGTCTTGGAAGATGGTGTCAGAGTTGAGAATAAGACTAGAAATCTGGACTAGAAAGCTACTGGGAGATTTATGGGGGGAGGAAAAGGTGTCCAGAATAGCTCCCAAATGTGGGAAGAATATATAAATACTGTTAAGTGTAAACCCCATCAATCTGACCTAGGCCCCAAGTCTGTTTAGATTTAGCACAGGAACCTGTGTAATCTCTGCATCCCTGTCAAGATCTGTCAATAGGATATTTTGTTCTTTCCTCTATGTTTGATGCAGGTTGAGTGTGAAGAAGCAGAGCAACTACTAGTGGAGTTCTGGTTTAGCTATGAGTTTCCTGTAGTATGAGATGAACAATTTCATTGAAGGAATAAGCCATAGAGTGGTTACAATGATTCAAAATAGGATTTGTGCAGGAGAGGACATTTTGTGGGAGAGGCACTCAGCAGACTGTTCAGTGGTTGGATTTCACAGGGCATCATGCTATTGCTTCCTGTCGCTCTTGGGGTTTTATTTCTGTAAGAACATTCCCTTTGAACCTAAGTTGGTTGAATTTTTAATCACTCAAAGCTGAAAAAAAAATCCTGCCAAATTGGGCAGAAAATATAAAGAAAAAAAAAAAGAGGAGGATTTCACTGATAAAACATTCTACTATTTGGACAAGTGAATCGTAATGCTCAAGTGTGTCAGAGTTATTAGAATTAAAGTGCGTCAGTTTAAAAAAATGACAATTACAAAATGATGTTTCAATCCCACCTCTGAGGTTATATTATATTAGTGAAGACTGAGAAAGTTTTTTTTTTTTCCAGCTGTTCAACCTGACTTGAGAGTGATCATTCTAAAACCCTTTCCTCTCGGTCTTTAGTTACTGCCTTCAAATTATTTAGATGCTGCAAATTAATCTTTGAATTAAATGATCAATTAATTTTTGATCATCTCTACATGCTACTGGGAGATTTATGGGGGAAGGAAAAGGTGTCCAGATTTCACCTGGATGTGTTTTATAGCTCCAGTGACTAGTCTCCTGTGAAGTCAGAGGAGGTGGGTGATGAACTGTGGTCTCACCCGCAGTATACAGATGGACCCCTGCCCCCGGCCCGTGCTGACCAAGTGTGCTATGGATAGAGCAGTGGCCACCACTTGGCGGGAGTGCACGTTGGGGTTTTTATTCGTGCTATTGTTTGCTTAATGTTTATTAGGGAGAGTATATTGGTTTCAGATTTATGGATTTCTAGTTTTATTATTTATAGTAAATGAACATTTTATTGTAAATTAAGACTCCTTAATCTTTGTGCAAAGCATGCCCATTTTAATAGGCATTGATAGCAGGGCAGTGGAATAGACCAGAAAGCACTTTTTTTCTGTGAGCCTAGGGAACTGTGCTGGTGCTGGTCCCAGTCCGGGGCGCCAGATGCCGGGCTAGCTTCGCGGGCAGGAGAGAGATGACCAGGGACTCATGGCTGAACTGAGACGCAGTTCAATCTTTATTGATGAGGAATGCATTGCAAGCTAGCTATCTCTAATCACAGTCCTGTCCTATATATTATCTCCTGAGGTGGAAGTGTCAGGTCAGAAGAGGATGTACATAGGATAGGGGGTGGGGAGAAGGAAAAAGCAGAGAACCAGTGGGGATTAAACCAGTGAGAACAATGATTATGTAAATAGACCACAGCCTCAAGCAATGCAACTGAAGGGGGTGTTAGAAGCAGAATTTAGAAGCAGACCAACATATTGGAGTTTCCTTTTCCTCCCCCTCCCAGCTCTTAATCTCAGAACAAGTTTCTCCCACTTTGTGCTTTATGGTACCCATCTGTCAAATGAGGGCCCCGTACTGAAGTTCTTTTTAGCCCTTACACTCCATTACTTAAGCCTTTGTTTTATTATCCCCCGAATTTATTTTGGGATATAGAGGTAGTAGAGTGCCCCAGTGGTGCAATCGGTTAGCACTGGTACTTATATGGATATAGAGGTAGAGTGTGTGTGTGTGTGTGTGTCTGCATGTGACGCAGTATTGATCTTGGCTAGAGTTTGTATGTCCTCCTTGTTAACAGGAGTATTGTGTGATGCTAGGTAGGAAATCGAAATGATTGAAAGGACATGACAGTCTACTTTCCATCATGTCTTTTAAGAATGCATTCTGGCGAAAATATGAGGATGTCTTTATAAAATCTTGTAGTTAAGAATACTAGATAACAAATAAGAAGAACACCGTTATCTGTGGGATGAGAGAACTGAGGGAGAGTATACTGCTTCCTATTGTTCTGTGAGTTAAATTCGACTCAGTTTGAAGAATGAACTTTTCTTTTTCCCCTTCCAGGATTATACTTTAGGATTGGTGATGGCAATATGGATCCACTGCTCCTGGTGGCTATTTTCCCTCCATTTTATTGGTTAGAACAGAGTGAGATTGAGAAAGGAGAGGGAGATAGAAAGAGAGAGAGAAAGATTAACACCTGCAGACCTGCTTCACTGCTTGTGAAGCCTCTCCTCTGCAGGTAGGGAGCAGGGGGCCCGAATATGGATCCTGGTGAGGGTACTTACACTTAGTAGTATGTGTGCTTAACCAGGTGTGCCACTGCCTGCTCCCCTTTGTAGGATAAACTTTATCTCAGCTTTCAGGGAGAAAACAGCTTTTGTTAGTATGTTTGTTTGGAGATATGATGGTGAGGATTACTTCTGAGGGATCAGGGAACTGATCCATGTGTTTTGGAGGGGTAAAATTAAAAATTGAAAATATATAAAAAATATGGCTGTTGAAATGCACTGAGCAGTTTATGATGTAATGGGTGAAGTACTGTCAAGTGTCCCTATTTACTTATTTATTTTTATAAAAGACTAGATAAATCAAATATAGGAATAGAAACTTAAGTATAGTGTAAAGGAATCTGCATCTGAACTCTGAACAATTATTGATTTATTTTAAACAGAACACTCCTTAGCTCTGATTTATGATGCTTCCTGGGATTGAAACTGGGACTTCTAGTGCCTCAGGCATGAAAGTCTGTTGTATAAATGACTTTGCTATTTGCCCTGGCTCTGGGATAACTTATAAAACATTTTTGTGTTGTTGTTGCAAGAGATTTTCTGCTACAGGCTAACTATAAAATTGCTTAACTTTTTAGCTCCTCAGTTTCCTTTACTGTAAATTCAAGTTAATAAGACATATCTTATATTTTTTATTATATCATAGTTTAGATCTGAGATATAAAGGAGATGGACTTGAAGTGCTTACTAGTTTCTGGTAAATGGAAGGCTTTTTAGTCAGTGGTCTCTTCCACTACATACGGTCTTTTAAAAATATTTATTAATAAGGGAGAAAGGGAGAGAGAGTCAGAGTCTCACTTTGACACGTGATGCCAGAGATCAAACTTGGGATGCCACACTTGAGAATCCAGCACTGTCCACTTCACCACCTCCTGGGCTACTGTGGTTTTAATGTGTACAATGGTTATCTGAAAGCTGATTGGAGTAATCTGCATTTTTTTGTAATCTGCATTTTTATATGAATAATATCTACTGAAAGTGAAAAATTTTCTCTAAAAACAGATATGAACTATAAAATACACACACGCACACACACATGCACACACACACACCTTTAAAAACATGCAGATTTGGGTAGATCAGTTACTAGCCCTAATAATAGCATCATTTAATCAATGTTTCAAATGCATGAGAATTGGTGGAGAAGTCTTTTTTTTAAATTTCTTTATTGGGGGTTTAATGTATTACATTAGCCAGTAAATACAATAGATTGTAGGTAACATTTCTCAGTTTTCCACATAACAATACAACCCCCACTAGGTCCTCTGTCATCCTTGCTGGACCTAGTACTCTCTCTCCCACCCACCCCAAAGTCTTTTACTTTGGTGCAGTACACCAACTCCAGTTCAGGTTCTACTTGTGTTTTTCTCTTCTGATCTTGTTTTTCAGCTGCCTGAGAGCGAGATCATCCCATATTCATTCTTCTGTTTCTGACTTATTTCACTTAACATGATTTCTTCAAGCTCCATCCAAGATGGGCTGAAAACGGTGAAGTCACCATTTTTAGTAGCTGAGTAGTATTCCATTGTGTATATAGACCACAACTTGCTCAGCCACTCATCTGTTGTTGGACACCTGGGTTGCTTCCACGTTTTGGTTACTACAAATTGTGCTGCTATGAACATAGGCATACACAAATCTTTTTGGATGGTTGTGTTGGGTTCCTTAGGATATATCCCCAGGAGGGGAATTGCGGGAATATAGGGTAAGTCCATTTCTAGCCATCTGAGAGTACTCCAGACTGCTCTTCACAGGGGTTAGATCAATTTACATTGACACCAGCAGTACAGGAGAGTTCCTTTGACCCCACAACCTCTCCAGCATTTGTTACTGCTACCTTTTCTGATGTATGACATTCTCACAGGAGTGAAGTGGTAGCTCATTGTTGTCTTGATTTGCATTTCTCTGACAATCAAAGACTTGGAACATTTTTTCATATGTTTCTCAGCCTTTTGGATCTCTCCTGTGGAGAATATTCTGTCCATGTCCTCTCCCCATTTTTGGATGGGGTCATTTATTTTCTTGTTCTTGAGTTTGGCAAGCTCTTTATATATTTTGGCTATTAGCCTCTTGTCTGATGTAAAGATCTTCTCCCATTCTGTGAGGGGTCTCTTGGTTTGGGTAGTGGTTTCTTCTGCTGTGCAAAAGCTTTTTAATTTGATGTAGTCCCATAGGTTTGTACTTGAATTAATCTTCTTTGTAATTGGATTCCTTTCATTGAGGATGTCTTTAAAATTTATGCAGAAAAGAGTTCTGCCAATATTTTCCTTTAAGTATCTGATAGTTTCTGGTTTAACATCCATGTCCTTGATCGACTTTGAATTTACTTTTGTGGTGAGATATAGTGGTTCAGTTTCATTCTTCTGCATGTTTCAACCCATTTTTTTCCAACACCATTTGTTGAAGAGACTCTGATGTCCCCATTTAATAGTCTGGGCACCTTTGTCAAAGATTAGATGTCCATAGGTGTGGGGGCTTACTTCTGGGCTCTCAATTCTATTCTACTGGTCAGTGCATCTATTCATGTTCCAGTACCAAGCAGTTTTAATGAGAATGGCCCTATATACAATTTGAGATCTGGGAGTGTGATGCCTTTGTTGTTGTTTGTGATGCTTCTGTTGTTTCTTCTCTAGATTGTTTTGGCAATTCTAGGTCTTTTCTGGTTCCAGATAAACAATTGTAGCATTTGTTCTATTCTCCTAAAAAAATGTGGTTGGGATCTTGATGGGGATAGCCCCATCTGATAAACACCATTTGGTCATGATGTACAGTCTTTTTAATATACTGCTGTATCCAGTTGGCTAGAATATTGTTCAGTATTTTACTATCTATGTTCATGAGCGATATTGGTCTGTAGTTTTCTTTTTTGATTGTGTCCCTGTCTGCATTTGGTATCAGAGTGATGTTGACATCATAGAAGCTGGAATGGAGTATTCCTGTGTCTTCAATCTTCTGGAAGAATTTAAAATTAGAGGTACTAGTTCTTTGAAGGTTTTGTAGAATTCATTTGTAAAACCATCTGGTCCAGAACTTTTATTCTTGAGAAGGTTTTTGATAACTGTTTCAATTTCATTAGCTGTGATAGGCCTGTTCATATTATCTTGTTCCACTTTATTTAATTTTGGAAGTTTGTAGGTATCTAGGAAATCATCCATTTCTTCCAGGTTCTCTAGCTTGGTGGCATAGAGTTGTTCATAGAAGCCTCGCATTATATGTTGAATTTCTGTGGTGTCTGTTGTGATATCTCCTCCTTCATTTACAACCCGATTTACTTGGGTCTTCTCCTTTTTTTGTTTTGTGAGTCTGGCTAAAGGTTTGTTCATTTTGTTCACTTTTTTGAAGAACCAACATTTACTTTTGTTGATCTTTTGTATGGTTTTCTTAATTTTTCAATGCTATTTATTTCTTCCTGACTTTAGTTATATCTATCCTTCTGGTTGCCTTAGGGTTCCTTTGTTCTTCTAATTCTAGGTCTTTAATGTGTGCAATCAGGTTGTTTATTTGTGCTTTTTCTTGTTTCCTAATATGTGCTTGTATGGCTATGAACTTCCCTCTCAGTACTGCTTTAGCTGTGTCCCAAATATTTTGATAGCTTGTGTCTTCATTTTCACTGAACTCTCGATACATTTTGATTTTTTCCTTTATTTCCTCTTTGACCCAGTAGTTGTTAAGTAGTGCACTGTTGAGCTTCCACATTTTGGGATTATTACTAATCTTTTGTTGATTGTTAAGTGTTAGTTTAATTCCACTGTGGTCTGAGAAGATGCTTGGGATGATTTCAGTGCTCTTGAATAGGCTGATGCTGTCTTTGTGGCCTAACATATGGTCTATCCTTGAGAATGATCCATGTGTACTTGAGTAGAATGTATATTCCAGTTTCTTGGGGTGAATGATTCTGAAAATGTCCAATAGTTCTAGTTTATCTCTTTTAGCTCCCTCACTTCTTTATTGATTTTCTGTCTGCATGATTTGTCAATTTGAGAGAGTGGGGTGTAGAAGTCCCATTCTATGACTGTGTTGCTGTTAATATATTGCTGTAGCTCTTTCAGTAGATCTTTGATGTATTTAGATGGCTTCTCATTGGATGCACAGATGTTAATAATTGTTAAGTCTTCTTGGTTGACTGATCCTCTGAGCATTAAGTAATGTCCATCCCTATCTTTTTAAATTTTATTTATTTTAAAGTCTATTGTGTCAGATATGAGAATAGCTGTTCCTGCCCCCTTTTTGTGGGCCATTGCCTTGTATGACAGTTTAACATCCTTCCATATTGAGTTTGTGTTTGTCTTGTTGAGTTAGATGGGTTTCCTGTAGACAGCATATTGTTGGGTTGTGTTTTCTGATCCATCTTCCTATGCTGTGCCTTTTAATAGGATAATTCAGGCCATTGACATTTATTGATATCAAAGATTGAAGACATTTTAACACCATATTTTAGTTTTTTTAGAATGTTCTGATATATGAAATATTTATAGTGGTCTGACTGTTTATAGGAGACCTTTCAGAGCAGCTTGGTGACAGTTGATTCTTTCAACTGTTGCTTGTCTGAGGTTTTTATGCCTCCATCTAGTTTGAATGACAGTCTAGTGGGATACAACTGTCTTGGTTGAAAGCCTTTCTTATTGAGCACTTGATAGATATCTTGCCATTCTCTTCTGATCTGTAGTGTCTGTGTGGAGAAGTCTTCTGCTAATCTTATGAGTTTTCCTCTGTAGGTGACTCTTTATTTTTCTCTTGCAACCTTCAGGATCCTTTCTTTATCTTTATTCCTTTCCATTCTAAATATGATGTTTCTTGATTTTTTTTAAGTCTGGGTTAATTCTGTTTGGGACCCTCTGTGCTTCTTTTTTTTTTTTAAAGTTTTGTACGCATTTTTTTAAATTTATTTTTCTTTATTTTTCTTTTTTCTTTTTATTTTTTTTATAATTTATTTCTTTATTGGGGAATTAATGTTTTACAATCAACAGTAAATACAATAGTTTGTACATGCATAACATTCCCCAGATTCCCATTTAACAATACAACCCCCACTATGTCATTCATCATCTTTCATGGACCTGTATTCTCCCCACCCACCCACCCACCCCAGAGTCTTTTACTTTGGTGTAATACTCCAATTCCATTTCAGGTTCGACTTGTGTTTTCTTTTCTCATCTTGTTTTTCAACTTTGGCCTGAGAGTGAGATCATCCCATATTCATCCTTCTGTTTCTGACTTATTTCACTCAACATGATTTTTTCAAGGTCCATCCAAGATCGGCTAAAAACAGTGAAGTCACCATTTTTTACAGCTGAGTAGTATTCCATTGTGTATATATACCACAACTTGCTCAGCCACTCATCTGTTGTTGGACACCTGGGTTGCTTCCAGGTTTTGGCTATTACAAATTGTGCTGCCAAGAACATATGTGTACACAGATCTTTTTGGATGGATGTGTTGGGTTCCTTAGGATATATCCCAAGGAGGGGAATTGCAGGGTCATAGTCCATTTCTAGCCTTCTGAGAGTTCTCCAGACTGTTATCCACAGAGGTTGGACCAATTGACATTCCCACCAGCAGTGCAGGAGCGTTCCTTTGACCCCACACCCTTTCCAGCATTTGCTGCTGTTACCTTTTCTGATGTATGACATTCTCACAGGAGTGAAGTGATATCTCATTGTTGTCTTGATTTGCATTTCTCTGACAATCAGAGACTTGGAGCATTTTTTCATGTGTTTCTCGGCCTTTTGGATCTCTTCTGTGGTGAATGTTCTGTCCAAGTCCTCCCCCCATTTTTGGATGGGGTTATTTGTTGTCTTGTTGTTGAGTCTGGCAAGCTCTTTATATATGTTGGTTATTAAACTCTTATCTGATGTATGGCATGTAAAGATCTTCTCCCATTCTGTGAGAGGTTTCTTGGTTTGGGTAGTGGTTTCTTTTGTTGTGAAGAAGCTTTTTAATTTGATGTAGTCCCATAGGTTTATACTTGCCTTAGTCTTCCTTGTAATTGGATTTGTTTCATTGAAAATGTCTTTAAAATTTATGCGGAAAAAAGTTCTGCCAATATTTTCCTCTAAGTATCTGATAGTTTCTGGTCTAACATCCAAGTCCTTGATCCACTTGGAATTTACTTTTGTATTTGGTGAAATGCAGTGATTCAGTTTCATTCTTCTGCATGTTTCAACCCGTTGTTTCCAACACCATTTGTTGAAGAGACTCTGCTTCCCCCATATAATAGTCTGGGCCCCTTTGTCAAAGATTAGATGTCCATACGTGTGGGGCCTCATTTCCGGGCTCTCAAGTCTATTCCACTGGTCAGTGTGTCTGTTCATGTTCCAGTACCAAGCAGTTTTGATGACAGTGGCCCTATAATACAGTTTGAGATCTGGGAGTGTGATGCCTCCGGTTCTGTTCTTTTTTCTCAAGATTGTTTTGACAATTCTAGGTCTTTTCTGGTTCCAGATAAACATTTGTAGCATTTGTTCTATTCTCCTAAAAAATGTGGGATCTTGATGGGGATAGCATTAAATTTGTAGATGGCTCTGGGTAATATATTCATTTTGATGATGTTAATTCTTCCAACCCATGAACATGGAATATCTTTCCACTTCTTTGTGTCTTTTTCAATTTCTTTGAGTAGTGACTCATAATTTTCAGTATACAAGTCTTTCACTTCTTTGGTTAGGTTTACTCCTAGATATTTTATTGTTTTTGTTGCTATAGAAAAAGGAACTGATTTCTGGATTTCAATTTCTTCTAACTTATTGTTTGCATAGAGGAATGCCACTGACTTTTGAATGTTAATTTTATAGCCTGACACATTACTGTATTGCCTGATGATTTCCAAAAGCCTCTTGCTGGATTCCTTAGGTTTTTCCATGTATACTATCATGTCATCTGCAAATAAGGAGAGTTTGACTTCTTCTCTTCCAATCTGTATGCCTTTAATTCCTTGCTCCTGCCTGATTGCTATGGCAAGAACTTCCAACACTATGTTGAATAGTAATGGTGATAGTGGGCAGCCCTGTCTAGTACCTGATCTGAGAGGAAATGCTTCCAGTTTTTCACCATTGAGTATGATGTTGGCTGTAGGTTTGCTATATATAGACTCCACTATCTTGAGGAATTTTCCATCTATTCCCATTTTTTGTAGTGTTTTGATCATGAAGGGATGTTGTATTTTGTCAAAGGCTTTCTCTGCATCTATTGATATGACCATGTGGTTTTTGGTCTTGCTTTTGTTGATGTGGTGGATCACATTGATTGACTTACGTATATTAAACCAACCTTGCATGCCTGGGATAAACCCCACTTGGTCATGATGAACAATCTTTTTGATATACTGCTGTATCCGGTTGGCTAGAATTTTGTTCAATATTTTCGCATCTATGTTCATCAGAGATATTGATCTGTAGTTTTCTTTTTTGGTTGTGTCCCTGTCTGCTTTTGGTATCAGGGTGATGTTGGCTTCATAGAAGCTGGCAGGGAGTATTCCAGTGTCTTCAATCTTCTGGAAGACTTTTAAAAGTAGAGGTATTAGTTCTTCTTTGAAAGTTTTGTAGAATTCATTTGTAAAACCATCTGGTCCAGGGCTTTTATTTTTGGGAAGATTTTTGATAACTGTTTCAATTTCATTAGCTGTGATGGGCCTGTTCATGTTATCCACTTCCTCTTGACTTAGTTTTGGAAGTTGGTAGGTATCTAGGAAATCGTCCATTTCTTCCAGGTTCTCTAGCTTGGTGGCATATAGTTGTTCATAGAAGCCTCGCATGATATGTTGAATATCTGCAGTGTCTGTTGTGATTTCTCCTCTTTCATTTACTATCCGATTTATTTGGGTCTTCTCCCTTTTTTGTTTTGTGAGTCTGGCTAAAGGTTTGTCGATTTTGTTTACTCTTTCGAAGAACCAACATTTACTTTCATTGATCTTTTGTATGGTTTTCCTATTCTCAATGTTATTTATTTCTGTCCTAACTTTAGTGATTTCTGTCCTTCTGGTTGCTTTAGGATTCCTTTGTTGTTCTTCTTCTAGGTCTTTAAGATGTGCAATCAGGCTGTTTATTTGTGCCTTTTCTTGTTTCCTAATGTGTGCTTGTATAGCCATGAACTTCCCTCTTAGGACTGCTTTAGCTGTGTCCCAAATATTTTGATAGCTTGTGTCTTCATTTTCATTGAACTCTCAAAACATTGTGATTTCTTCCTTGATTTCCTCTTTGACCCAGAAGTTGTTAAGAAGTGTATTGTTGAGCTTCCACATTTTGGGACTGTTACTAATCTTTTGTTGATTGTTAAGTGTTAGTTTAATTCCACTGTGGTCTGAGAAGATGCTTGGGATGATTTCAGTGCTCTTGAATAGGCTGATGCTGTCTTTGTGGCCTAACATATGGTCTATCCTTGAGAATGATCCATGTGGATTTGAGTAAAATGTGTATTCCAGTTTCTTGGGATGAATGACTCTGAAAATGTCCAATAGTTCTAGTTTATCTATCTCTTCATTTAGCTCCCTTATGTCTTTACTGATTTTCTTCCTGGATGATCTGTCAAGTTGAGATAGTGGGGTGTTGAAGTCCCCTACTATGATTGTGTTACTGTTAAGATATTGCTGTAGCTCTTTCAGTAGAAGTTTGATGTATTTAGATGGCTTCTCATTGGGTGCATAGATGTTAATAATTGTTAAGTCCTCTTGATTGACTGATCCTCTGAGCATTAAGTAGTGTCCATTCCTATCTTTTTAAATCTTATCTATTTTAAAGTCTATCATGTCAGATATGAGAATAGCTGCTCCTGCCCTTTTTTGTGGGCCATTGGCTTGTATGATAGTTTTCCATCCTTTCACTTTAAGTCTGTGTTTGTCTTGTTGAGTTAGGTGAGATTCCTGTAGACAACATATTGTTGGGTTGTGTTTTCTGATCCATCTTCCTACTCTGTGTCTTTTAATAGGTGAATTCAGGCCATTGACATTTATTGATATCAAAGATTGAAGATATTTTAACGCCATTCTTGTAGAGTTTTAGAGTGTTTTGATATATGTCCTATTTGTGGTGGTCTGGTTGTTTATAGGAGACCTTTCAGAACTTCTTTCAGGGCAGGCATGGTGATGGTTGCTTCCTTCAACTGTTGCTTGTCTGAGAAGGTTTTGATGCTTCCATCTAGTCTGAATGACAGTCTAGCAGGATATAGTATTCTTGGCTGAAAGCCTTTCTCATTGAGTACTCGATAGATATCTTGCCATTCTCTTCTGGCCTGTAGTGTTTGTATGGAGAAGTCTGCTGCTAATCTTATGGGTTTTCCTTTGTAGGTGACTCTTTGTTTTTCTCTTGCAGCCTTGAGGATCCTTTCTTTATCCTTATTCCTTTCCATTCTAAGTATGACATGTCTTGGTGTCTTTAGGTCTGGGTTAATTCTGTTTGGGACCCTCTGGGCTTCTTGAATCTTTATGTCTTTGGTGTTGTCTAGACTAGAGAAATTTTCAGCTATTATGGCCTGGAGAATGCTTTCTTCCTCTCCTTCTCTTTCTTCCTCTGGTAAGCCAATAATGCGTATATTGTTTCTTTTGAAGTCATCCCATAGGAGTCTGTTGTTGTTTTCAGCATCTCTTAATCTCTTTTTGAGATCTCTTACTTCTTTTTTAGTTGTCTCTAATTCATCCTCAATCTTGCTAATACTGTCTTCAGCCTCATAGATTCTATTCTCTCTGCCCTCTACTGCTTTCTGGAGTTCATCTGTTTTGTTGCCCTGCTCTGATACTGTTTTAGCTTGTTCAGCTAGTTGCCTTCTTAGCTCAGCGATTTCAGCTTTCAGCTCTCTAATAACCATGAGATAATTAGAATTTTCTTCCATATTCTCATTTGTTGTTCCTGCATTTCTGATTACAATTTTTTCAAATTCTTTACTCACTCCTGTTATTATTTCCTTAGCTAATGTTTGGATGTTGAACTTGTTGTTTTGTGCTTCACCCTCTGGAGGACTTTTAGCTGGACTCTTATCCTGGTTCGAGTCTCCAATATTTTTTCTTGTTGTTTTAACCATTTTATATATTATGTTATGAGTTCCCTTTATCAGTACTTTTCAAATTATTGATCACTATTGCCTGGATTGACTTGTGTCAAAGTAATTTAATTAAAGGGTTTACCGTAGTGGAAGTTAACCGTTTTTTCAATCCCTGAGTTGGAGCTCAGTGGTGTAAAAGCCTCTTTTTTTTTTCCCTGTAGGCTATGGGAGCCTGAGGGCTTTTAAACTATCAGTAGGCTTCTTAGCTTAATCACTGACTCCTGACCAAGAGATAAAGCAGGGAGTGGCAGAGATAATCCAGTGGTTATGCAAAGAGATTTTCACAGCCCCTCAGCTATGCCACTGAGGTATAGGTCTTCTCCTGAGTTTCCTGGTTAGATCTCTGTCCCCTGGTGTCCCTCCCTGTTGCTGCTCCAGATTCTGAGGGTAGTAGCAATGGAGACTCAGAGTTGCACTTGGTGAGTCTCTGGGGAGTCCTTTCCTCCCTTCAGCTGTCCCCTTGTTGTGGAGCAGACTGGAGGTGGTGTCTCCACTGATAAACTGTTGAACTGTTAGCAGTCACTTAATCTCTCCTTAGGCCCCTCTCTCCTCTCTGTCACCAGCCACACGTGTTTGTACTCACGGGTGATTTACTGGGTTCCTGTGGTCATTCTAGTCCTGTCTTATTTCGGTCCGGGTGGTCTCCTTTGGTATTCCTAGTTGATCCGGGAGAGCAGAGGAGAGAAAGCGACCTGCTGCTCGTAGCTCCGCCTCCCGAAGTGGAATCCCCTCTGTGCTTCTTGAACCTTTATGTCTTTGATGTTGTCTAGATTAGAGAATCTCACAGCTATTATTGTCTGAGGAGTGCTTTCTTCCCCTCCCTTTCTTCCTCTGGTAAGCCAATAATGTGTATATTATTTCTTTGAAGTCATCTCATAGGTCTCTGTTGTTGTTTTCAGTATCTCTTAATCTCTTTTTGAGATCTCTTTTTTCTTTTTCAGTTGTTTTTAATTTGTCTTCCATCTTGCTAATTCTGTCTTCAGCCTCATTTATTCTATTCTCTCTCTCCCCTCTGCTCTTTTCTGGAGTTCATCTATTTTGTTACCCTGTTCTGATACTGTTTTAGCTTGTTCAGCTAGTTGTGTTCTTAGCTCAGCTATTTCAGCTTTCAACTCTCTAATAACCTTGGGATAACTAGTGTTTTCTTCTAGAGTTTCTTTTGTTGTTTCTGCATTTCTGATGACAATTCTTTCAAACCCTTTACTCACTCCTGTGACTATTTCCTTAACAAGCTTTTGGATGTTAACCTCATTATTTTGTTGTTCAACCTTTAAGGGCTGTTAGCTGGATTCTTGTCCTGATTCATTTCTCCAGTATTCCTTCTTGTTGGTTTAACCATTCTATATAGTATGTAATGAGGTCCCTCTCTGAGTACTTTTCAAATTACTGATCACTCTTGCCTGGACTGACTTGTATCTAAGTAATGTACTTAAAGAGTTCACAGTTGTGGAAATAACAGTTGTTTCAGTATTATTTCATTTCCTGGGTTGGAGCACAGAGGGTGTTAAAAACCTTTTTTTTTTTCTTTTTCTTCCCTGTAGGCTATGGGAGCCTGAGGACTTTTAAGCTATAAGTAGGTTTCTTAGCTTAGTCACTCACTCCTGACCAAGAGTTAAAGTGGGGTCGGGGAGAGACAACACAGTAGTTATGCAAAAGGTCTCTCCCACCCCAAATCTCCAGGCTCAATTCAGCTTCTCTATCAAGCCGGGCAGCATGCTGGGCCCTGTGAGTTTCTAAACAAATCCTGTTTGTAGTAGGTTCTGAGACGATTATTCCCCATGTTCTCATCAGGAGAACAATGTGGAAAGGCTCCCTGTATACAAAGCCACTGCTAGGCCACTGAGGTGTAGCTCTTCTCCTGAGTTTCCTGGTTAGTTCTCTATTCCCTGGTGTCAGCACAGGGCCTCCCCATTGCTGTTCCAGCCTCTGAGGGCAGTAGCAATGGAGACTCACAGTTGCATTTAGTGAGTCTTAGGGGTCCTCTTCTCCCTTCAGCAGTCTTTTTGTTGGTAAAGCAGACTGGATGTGGTGCCTCAACTGGAAAACTGCTGGACTGTTACCAGCCGCTCAATCTCTTCTTAGGCTCCTCCCTGTCCACAAGCCACACGTGTTTTCACTCACTAATGGTTTGGTGGGTTCCTGAATTCATTCTAGTCCTGCCTTGCTGCGGTCCCAGGTGGTCTCCTTTGGTATTCCTACTTGACCTGGGAGAGGAGAGGAGAGAAACACAGCTGCTGCTGCTGCTCCATACCCCCACCTCTGGAAGTCTGTGGAGTAGTCTTATTTTCTTTCCTGTTGGTGTTATGTTCTCAAATAAATTCCAATAAAATGCTGATATGAAGCATTGTCCTAATTTTCTTGTGTGTAAACTATTGTCAGATGTACAGAAGCTCTAGAACTTATTTGGAATGGTTGTTTGGTCAACATAGGTAATGATCTTTCAAACTAAAACTGAAGACATGTCATAAAAGAAATTTAATATTATCATATCCTATCAAAACTAATTTTAATTCTTACCATTGAATCCTTTTTTTTTCTTTTCTTTTTTTTTTTTTTTCTCCTCCAGGGTTATTGCTGGGCTCGGTGCCTGCACCGTGAATCCACTACTCCTGGAGGCCATTTTTTCCCCCTTTTTGTTGCCCTAGTTGTTGCAGCCTTGTTGCGGTTATTATTGCCATGGCTGACGTTGCTTTGTTGTTGGATAGGACAGAGAGAAATGGAGAGAGGAGGGGAAGACAGAAAGAGGGGGAGAGAAAGATAGACACCTGCAGACCTGCTTCACCACCCGTGAAGCGACTCCCCTGCAGGTGGGGAGCCGGGGGCTCGAACCGGGATCCTTACGCCGGTCCCTGCACTTTGTGCCAAGTGCGCTTAACCCACTGCGCCACCGCCCGACCCCCCCATTGAACCCTTTTAAGATACATGTGCTTCTACAAATGATTCCTTTAGATAATATAAAGTTGTAAGTATAATATTGATGCACTCAAAACTTCTACAGTTGGTTTCTAAGCTGTAATTAGGAAAACTCCCATATCATGTGAAGCCCTATAAGCTGAATGTGTATAATCTGTGTTATCATTTATAACAGTTTTTTAAAGTAAAGAAATTTTTACATTTGAAAATTTGGAAAGTAGTTCAGAATGTCAGCTTTGGAACAATGTCAGCTTTGGAACATGCCTTTCTTTCCTGCCTCTCTCACAAACCCTACATTTTTCCTTATCATGGAATATGCATAGGAGCGAACGGTTTGAAGAAAGTATGGTACACAGTTCACACAAGGTCTTGTTAAGAAGATGGGACTACAGCTTCGACCATATGGAGTGCTGAAATTTTTGGGAACAAACCAAAATGGTAATCTGAAGTCTTATTTAGGAAACAAAACTCATGTGAATAGAAATAGACCAACTCCTAAATATATTCTGGTGTGTGTGCATTCTGGTGTAAACCACATGTCACCAAGTCGAGTTTTAGATGGTCAACAGAGGGCAGACATATTTTCTACCTAAAGAATATGTCGACCAAACCAAGACATGATTATAGCTGGTATAGGAATTCCAATATTCTCTATCCTATTGACAAATCTCTACTTGATAGGTGCATATTTTGAATATTGTTGGTCCTTTTGAGGAAGTAGATGCTCATTTCAAGTCATTTTTTATTGTGACTTCGTAAGTCTTGTTTCTACATTTTTAAATTATCACACAAAATATTCTTTGGAATATTGGCCTTTCAAGTGCTTACAAATAGAATTTAAGGGTTAATAAAATAGCTGCTTTGGACAGGAGCCAAAGTGTAATCCAGGCTGAGTCAGGCTTCCCACTACCCTGGGGGAAACTTCAGTGCTGAGTGGCTTTTCTCTCTCCCCTTTTGCTTTCCTGTTTTAGTGTCTCTTTTTGTATCTGAAAAAAAGTCTGGCCAGAATGATTAAACTAAAACAAGCAAACAAACAAGAACTTCCCCGCAATAAACAAAACCAGAAAATAAAATCGTAAACTATTAACTAGAATTTTCAGATACTTTTAAAAAATATCCTACCTTACCAATGATATGTTTATTTGATATGATGGATATAAACCTTGTGATTTTCATACATTAATATCTTCCTTATGAGTAAGCTATTTCATCTTAATGTAAATGACTTGGCCACTGTGATCTATAGTATGCTTGCTCATAAAACAAGCCAGATTATTTTCTATAATCTCTTAAAGTTCATGCCACTTCTGGTATTACTTTCTACCTGGTAGAAAATAACAAATGCATAATTTTGCTGGTTTTTATAAGTTATCATGTGGTTTTTCTCTGTTGTTTTGTGCTCTTTTGATTTTCTGGTAGAACACTAGAGCAATTAATAAGTAGAGGGATGTAGTAAGATTTATTTTTGTAAAGGAACCTGAGAATTATAGATATTCAGAGATGTACCCAACCCCCCAAATCATTGACTTTATCCACCAAAAGTGAGAAAAGTAAAATAGTTCAAAGATTTGATTTAAGTTCATGGTACAGTGACTCCAGTCATTGGGAAAGAATGTCACTTTTAGTGACCTTTGTCATGTGAAATAAGGAAAGAGTCAGTAGCTGCTCATTTATTTCTTATTCTTGGAGCAGACTTTCTTTAATGTCCCTCTCAACTCTGCAGACCTGCTCTTCTAGATGACTGTCTGAAGATGGATCCTCTTAGCTTTCATTGCCATGAAATCTAAGGCCGAGACAGTGGCTTGCTTTATTATTCTTATTTTTCCTAGCTTATTTGAAACTGTGACCTTAATGAAAAGGAAGAGAAGATGGGAAAGGCAGGAAAGCCAATGAAAGAATGAGTTATGTAGGAAGACGCCACTTCTACTTAATCTGTCCTAACCTCCCAAGGAATCTCATGAAATATGTTTGAGAATTATCTGCATGAGAGGATAGCAAAAGTCTGTATAGATTTACCAGATTTAGCAGGGAGATTCTGTGGGTGGTGACTCCTTTATGCTTTCAGGTTGCACGTTTGTAAATGTTCCGAGAGATTTGGGGTACACTACTTTGCTGTAACATCAGGAAAGTTAAAGAAGCTGGCGGTGTAAATGGGCAAAGTCCTGTTACCTTGTGCCAGAGTTAAATGGTATAAGCTGTCAACTGAACAGTGAGTAGTGTGAGAAGGGGAACTGAGAATTTCTTTCTTTCTTTCTTTCTTTTTTTTTAAATATTTATTTTATTTATTTATTTCCTTTTGTTGCCCTTGTTGTTTTATTGTTGTAGTTATTATTGTTGTTGTTGTTGTTGGATAGGACAGAGAGAAATGGAGAGAGGAGGGGAAGACAGAGAGGAGGAGAGAAAGATAGACACCTGCAGACCTGCTTCACCGCCTGTGAAGCGACTCCCCTGCAGGTGGGGAGCCGGGGTTCGAACCGGGATCCTTATGCCGGTCCTTGTGCTTTGCGCCACCTGCGCTTAACCCGCTGAGCCACCGCCCGACTCCCTTTTCTTTCTTTTTTTAAACTATCGCCATCAAGGTTGTCACTGGGGCGCAGTGCCAGCATTACAAACTCACTGTTCCTAGCCATTTTTTTTTTCCTTTCTAATTCTTATTAGATAGTACAGAGAGAAAATGAGAGAGGATGGGGAGATAGTGAGGGAGAGAAAGATAGACACCTGCAGACCTGCTTCACTACTCATGAAGTGAACCCATTGTAGATGAGGAGTGGGGGTGTGGGGGCTCCAACCTGCGTCCTTGCACTTGGTAGTATGTGCGCTTAACCAGGTGCACCACCACCAGGCCCCCTGAGAGGACCTTGAAGTGATACCTAAGAACACACTAAACCATTGCTGATTTCCACAACTCTATAGGCCTGAGGAAACTTCATAATTCTTATAAAGATTACCCTTAGGCTAAGAACGTCCTCATAGTACTTGTCTTAAGCACTTCCTAAACTTTCTTTCTCTCTCCACTTTTATTTTTCTGGCTAATAGAAAAATTGGACTCTGTATACAAATCTGTATACAAGAAAGTAATTGTGTTGGGCATTAATAATCCTACTTTGTTATGTATAGGTCTCAGTGCTAGGTTCTCAAAATTAATTAATTTATTTTTATTTTATGAGAGAGAGGGAGCAGGACAGAGAGAGAGAATGAGAGAGAGAACCTCACATTCAGCTCTGCCATTTGTCATTCTGAGGATTAAAATTGAAAGCCCATGTAGGCCCTGTGCTTGACACCTGGGCTTCCTCCAGCTCTGTGCTAGCCTCTCCAAGCTCATGTTTTCACTCTGTTCTGACAATATTGTATGCAGTAGGTGTGCAGGAGGAAACTGAATCCAAGAACCAAGAAGAATTCCTAAGGCTAATCCACAGAACAGTTGAGCTGAAATTCCAGTATTTCACCAGCTGATTCCTAAGTTTGTTATTTATTTCACCCTATGATTTGTCTGATGTACTAAAACTGGAAAGGCCTCAGTTCTTGTTTGGCCAATGCCAAACTCTCAGCCTGGGACTCTACAAAATGAACTCACTTCTGGGACTCAGACTTTCTGGCATCTTCCAAGTGAGTCAATTGGGTACCTGGCCATTCTCCATGAGAAATGCTGGAAATCCCCACTATGCCTCTCATTCAGAGCTGTACATTTGAGCCTGTGAATCTGTAACCGTCTGAGTAAGCACAAACTGAAGTTAAAATTCCTAGAAAATGTACCCTCACAGAGATGTGCTATAAGGTCACATTTTTCTTCGGAAACATGAAGACTAAATAGCACATCTGAAGTAACAGAGAAAATTGGCATCAGACTTTCAGAGTCTCAGTTTTCTTATCTTTGAAAAAGGATGAGGATTTCATAATCGCATTTCCTTTCTATGCTAAATTTTATGAAACATTAGAGAACTGGAGCATGATTTCAACATTTCTGATTTCTCAGTATTTAGCATATAGTAAATCTTAAACCTATTTTTGCTAGAATGCCAAGATTACAGTCCCTATTACTTTCTTCCTGTCCTTGATAATTTCTCATCCTACCCCAACCCCTACACATTCTTCTTCGAAAACAAACCCTGTGCTTAGAAAATGGACCTTAATTTCTGCCACCCTTGTAAAATATCTTAATTCAGTGTATTCTATTCCTTGGATGTATTTCCTTCTTAAGATTTAACACCTAATTGTAAAAATAAATGATGTCTTCTTCCTCCACTAAAGAAACTTCATGACAAATTTTATTTTTTTGAAGGATAGGGCCCTTTCAAGTACAAATTGCCCATTTGGCATACATTTCAGGAGAGGAAAGAATGGTTGCCATTAAGGGCAAGAGAGGAAACATGAGGGAAAAAAAAAACAAAAAAAAACGAGAAGAGTGGATGATGAAATGACCTTGGGCAGGATCATGGAAACCAGGCATGTCTTTCTCAGGCCACTGTAGAAATAGCATAGAGGGTGAGCTAACAACAAGGGCAACAAAATAGGAAAATTGGCCTCCAGGAACAGTGGATTTGTGGTATAGGCACCAAGCCCAGTGATAACCTTGGAGGCAAAAGAAAAAGAAAACAAGGAAGGAAAGGAAAGAGAGAAACTTTGTATACTACTACTGCTATTATAGTTCATACATTATCAATGAGAATTGAGTGGACATCTTGTTTTCCTCTTGTCAGCTATAAATATCTACAGAACATAATTGACTCACAAAACTTAAAATGTATATATCTTCAGTCATACACAATTTCTGTTTCATAAACAGAAGACAGAGAAAGAGCAAGAGAGAGGAACTACAGCACCTACCATGTGGTGTTTAAGTTTCACCCTAGATGACCTGTCTGGAGAAATACATCCCTTACCTGGGAAGTTATTTTTATCTATCCTAGGCTTAAAATACCATTCAGCTCTTTCTAGAAAAAAAAAAAAAAAACCTAGGCATCTCAAGTTCAAGGACAAATAAAACAAAACCAAAAATAAACCCATATGATTACATCCAATTAAAATACTTCTGCACAGAAAAGAGACTACCACCCAAACAAATGACCCCATCAAAAACTGGGGAGAGGACATGAATAGAATATTCATCAAAGAAGAGATCCAAACGGCCAACAGCCATGAAAAAATGCATCAAGCTATTGATTGTTAGAGAAATGCAAATAATGAAATGCCACTTCACCTCTGTGCTAATGTCATACATCATAAAGGATAGTAACAACAAATGTTGGAGAGGCTTTGAAGGGTAAAGGGACCCTTCTGCACTGCTGGTAGGAAAGTAAGTTGGTCCAGCACCGGTGGTGAGCAGTCTGGAGAACTCTTACAAGGCTAGAAATGGACCTACCTTATTACCCTGCGGTTCTTCTCCTTGGGATATATCCTAATGAATTGAACACACACATCCAAAAAGCTATGTTCATAGCTGCACAATTGATAATAGCCAAAGCCTGGATGCAACCTAGGTGTCCAACAACAGATGAGTGGATGAAAAAGTTGTCACACGCACACATGCACACGCACACACACAATAGAATGATGAAGTGATCTTATTTACCTTATGTTAGATGGAACTTGAAGGAATCATGTTAAATGAGATAAGACAGAAAGATTAGTATAAATATGGGATGATTTCACTCATGGACAACAGTTGAGAAATAAGAACAGAAAGGGGAAACACAAATAAGAACATGGACTGGTTTTGCCATACTGCACCAAAGCAAAGGACTCCGGAGGAGTGTGGGGTTTTCGTGTCCTGGTGCATGATGGTGGAGGAGGACCTAGGGTGGGAGTAAGAGTGTCTTCCAGAAAATTGAGAAATTTTACTTATGTATCAACATTTACATTTACTGTAAACCATTAATCCCCCCATAAAAACAAATAAAGAAAAAAATGTATTTCTCTGTAAAACAAATGACTTCAAGCTATAAGAAGGTTAGGCTATCAATGATAATAAAAGGGGGTTGCAGGAAAGTTAGACAATGATGCAAATAAATGAAATTCTAGTTATGTGAAATACTAATGTGGAATTTTAAGGACTTGTTAGTTTCTTTCTATCCCAAGAAATTTTTTTCTGTTAAAATGTAGAGATAATGTCTGTGCATATACATTTATATTAATTTAATACATGTACACAGTGTGTGCACACACCCACAATGGAAGTGTAATCCTGAGCCCAACTTCCAGTTCTCATATGAGTATTGCATGAGCATTGCATGTGATTTTATGAATTACTTTCCCATGGTCCTCATAAACATTCCTTAAAGTTGCCAGTAGATCATTAAAGCTGATGGATTTTTCCACTTCTCATCTCTTAAAAAAAATTATCTGGTTTCCAGATGTCTTTCACAATTGTTCACTTGTGTTTATGATTCTGAAATCTTTTGCATCCACCTTCTGCATCCCACAATGACCTTGGGTCCATACTCCCAGAGGGATAAAGAATAGTAAAGCTATCAGGGGAGGGGATGGGATATGGAGAGCTGGTGGTGGGAATTGTGTGGAGTTGTAACCCTCTTATCCTGTGGTTTTGTCAATGTTTCCTTTTTATAAATAATATATATATATATATATATATATATATATATATATATATATATATATATATATAGCTTCAGCTTAAAAGACTGTGTGGCCTCTGCATCCCTGTATATCTGAGCTCTCATTCTGTGGTCATGAGTAGGAATGTTCCAAGCTTCCCCAATATCAGGACCCATTTTCCTCAGGTGTAGCATAGAGTATGTTGTCTAGCCTCCCTTCGGAGGATGGAACATTCTCTACCATTGTTGAACCAAGTGGAGGGCAAGGTCCTGTGGGGGTTCACAAAGGGGTCTGTTTTGTTGTTCCTGATAGAGATGACCAGTAACAATGGAGAGAGGGATTTATTGAAAGTCTAGGCCCATCATGTCTGTTTGGGAATCTCAGGACTCCCCGAATAGGGCCCCAACTGATGGATGGCCTAATAGTGACTAAAGAGTCATCATTAAAGTTGGCCAGTCTCTTGCCCTTATTCAGCTTTTTCAGTCCTTGCTTTGATAAGGATAGCTTGGGAGTGAGTGAGGGAACTATAATAGGAAGTAGGTGTGGAGGGTATCTAAGTCTAAGTAGACACTATTTCATTATGAACTTTATACTGACTTACTGCAGACTATCATGTACTTTTGCTTTCAGGTATATATTTTGCCGTAATTTGTGGATACCTGTGAACATATGCTCTATCTCATGGAACCTGGTCTATATATAGGTTTTGGGACTTTGTTAGGAAGTGAGCCACCTGGAATGGAATTAGAGAATACTATGATAGGAAAGGTCTCACCTGAGTAATGGGGTTGAAGTGTTGACATTCCACGCCTGACATCTCTGGACGCAGTCTGAAGTGAAGCATGCTAAGGTGGTACTCCTTGCGTTGAATAGGCTGGTATCGGCGGATGGAATATCATTTGGTGTGAATTGCGAGAAGCATGCAGGAAAGTGAGTCCCATTCTAGAGGTTCCAGGACTGGAGGGAATATAGGCTCTATAGAGGAAGTGGGAGGTTCCTGATGCCTTAAGGTTTAAGGCAATAGATAGTTTTTGCTATAATCACATTATTTGGCAGTTGGGTTAACTTTGAAATATCCCTTTGTTAAGATTTGCTGTATCATACACAACATCACTATATTTATGTCCTTTGACATTATTTGCATATAGCTGTGCCACCTATTCTGTTCTCCCTGGTCTAAACTTTTAAGAGAATCAACATATCAGAGACTCAGCCTATGGGGTGTGCATTAAAAAGTTTGAGACATTCAATCAATTTTCCCCTCTCATATTAATTAGTGATTTGTATGCCTACAAATTAATAGGAGTGTTCATAAACACCATTCCCACCACCAAAAGACTGTGTCCCATCCCATCCCCCCCCACCTTAATCCAGGCTTTTTACTTTGGTGCCTACTTCAAATTCAGTCAAATCCTGCTTTGAGTTTACCTTTCTGTTTTTCTTTATCAACATCTGTTTATGAGTGCGATCATCCCATACTCATCTTTATCTTTCTGACTTAGTTCACTTAACATAATTCCTTCTAGCTCCATCCAAGATGGGTCAGAAAAGGTGGGTTGATTGTTCTTAATAGCTGCATAGTATTCCATTGCGTATATATACCACAGCTTTCTCAGCCACTCATTTGTTGTTGGGCACCTGGTTTGTTTCCAGGTTTTAGCTATTATGAATCATGCTGCTATGAACATAGGTGTACACATATATTTTTGGTTGGGCATTATGGAATCCTTGGGGTATATCCCAGGAGAGGAATTACTGGGTCATATGGAAAGACCATGTCTAGCCTTGTGAGAGTTCTCCAGACTGCTCTCCACAGAGGCTGGTCCAATTAACATTCCCACCAACAGTGCAGAAGGGTTCCTCTGTCCCCACAGCCTCTCCAGCATATGTTGCTGCTGTCCTTTTTGATGTATGCCATTCTTACAGGGGTGAGGTGGTATCTCAATGTTGTCTTTATTTGCATTTCCCTTAACAATCAGTGACCTGAAGCAATTTTTCATGTGTTTGTTAGCCTTTTGGATCTCTTCTGTAGTGAATGTTTTGTTCATATCCTCTGCCCATTTTTGGATGGGGTCATTTGCTTTTTTGGTGGTAAGTTTGCTGAGCTCTTTGTATATTTTGGTTATTAGTCTCTTGTCTGATGTATGGCATGTGAAGATCTTCTCCCATTCTGTGAGGAGTATCTTTGTTTGATAGTTTTTTTGGCTGTGCAGAAGCTTTTCAATTTGATGTAGTCCCATTGATTTATTTCTGCTTTAGTTTTCCTTGCAGTTGGGTTTATTTCATCAAAGATGTCCTTGAGGTTGAGGTGGAAAAGTGTTCCACCAATGTTTTCCTCTAAGTATTTGATAGTTTCTGGTCTAACATCCAGGTCCTTGATCCATTTGGAGTTGACTTTTGTTTCTGGAGAGCTAAAGTGGTTCAGTTTCATGCTTCTGGATGTTACAACCCAGTTTTCCCAGCACCATTTATTGAAGCGAGCCTCCTTGTTCCATTTAATACTTTCGGCCCCCTTATCAAAGATTAGATTTCCATAGGTGTGGGGGTTTAGTTCTGGGCTTTCAGTTCTGATCCACTGGCCTGTGTGCCTATTTTTGTTCCAGTACCAGGGTGTTTTGATGATGATGATCTTATAATGCAGTTTGAGATCTGGGGGTGTGATGCCTCCATTTCTGTTTCTTTTCTCAAGATGGTTTTGGCAATTCTAGGTGTTTTTCTGGTTCTAGATAAATGATTGTAGTTTTTGTTCTATTCTCTTAAAGGCTCCTAAGCTGAATATGGGCCCCAGATCACATCAAATTGACGGGGTTTATAGTCAACAGTATTTATACCCCTTTCCCATATTAGGGAGCTTCTCTCTTCCCTGATCAAGCTTTCTGGTCCTTTTTCCTGCCATGACATCATCTCCCCAGACAATAACTTGGATCACCTGCATATCAGATTTCAGGCTTAGGCAAAAAATAAAAAAACTACTATAGCCACAAGCCATTTCGAATTTAACTAAAATATGGCTACTAGCTATCTACATAATCTCTTTCCAGCCTTGGCATCATTTCCCCAGACAATAACCTGAGTCCACCTGTATATCAGATGTCAAGCTCAGGCAAAAACTAATAAAGTTATGGGCCCTCAGAATATACCTAAAATAGACCTACTATCTATTTCCAAAATGGAGACAGATAGTATTTCTTACCATGTTTTCCCCTGTGTTTGAATTCACCCACTTCCCTGCTTTGTCTACCTGAATTCTTACTCTGTTCCCTTCTTACCATAGGTGAACTAACTTCTAGTCTTCAGGTCTGCATCTGATTTGATTCCTGCTTGTTGAACTTATTATTTTAAGCATTTGAACCTTGCTTTATTTATTTTCAAGGATTTATTTATTAATCAGGGAACTAGAATATCACTCTATCATATGAAATGTTAGAGACTGAACTTCGAACCTCATGCAGTCCAGTCTAACACTTTACCCATTGTGCCACCTCCCTGGCTGCTAAACATTACTTTACAATTTGATCTAGCAGATTACCTTTCAGAAAACTTACATATTCCTAAACTCTGAACCCTCTCAAAGATCAAAAAAAAAAAAAAATGACAAGAAAAGCACATCAAATTTGTTTGAAGATTCCAGTACTAAGTGTATGAATATTGAAGGTATTATAGTAGTGAAAAAAGGATTCAAACCCTCCTTGGAAGGCTATTTATTTATTTATTTATTTTAAATATGTATTTATTTTACCAGACCACTGATCAGCTGTGGCTTTATGGTGGTTCAGGGGAGGAAGGCTTTTTATAATGTAATTAAGTGATCCATCCTACTCCTTGCTTCAGAGTATATATGGCTTCCTGGTCTTCCAGAAGAGATGGCATATCCTGACGAGGGGGCTGGGGCCTGGGAGTGGCACCCCCTCCCCCTATGCTCTGTACATTGGGAGCAGAGGCCACACTGGCCTCTGTTCCTTGAGCCTGCCAGCCAGATTCCCCTTTGCACCCTTGCTCTTTTCACTGGAGCTAGGCCCCCACATTCTCATGACGGATTCAAACAGGCTATCCAAAGTACATCTCAAATGTCATCTCCTCAGAAAGACTTTCCCTGGTCACCCTGTCTAAAACTCTCATCCAAAGAAAAACGTGTTCCAAAAAGTCTGATTCGTTTTCCACAGGGAATGAGCTGCTTTTCCTCTAAGTGGGCACTACTCTGCTATAACAAAGTTACAAGTTTATGCTTCAAAGAAATCCTGTGTTCTTTGTTAGCATAGTGAAGGAACTAGGTCTTTTTGTTGTTGTTGTTTGTTTGTTTGTTTTGGTTTCTCAAATGAAAGAGAATGGATTGTGGATGTGATGCTAAGTACCCACATAGTGCTTCATATTTCAACCAGGCACAACAACTATTTTTAGGCTACTAGTTCATTAAGACCGAGAACAGCTCTGAGTAGTGGGTCTTTGACTTTTTTTGTTTTGTTTTGTTTTGAAGATATGGGTAAGAATTTTTTTTTTAATGAAAATTTTTCTATAATCCCAAATCTGAGTCTTGAATGATTATTTTCAGAATAATTAGCTCCACTTTAAAAGTGCCGAATATTTAAAAACAACTGTTGGATTATACTACTTTCCAAACAACGCCTTCTCTTGTCTTCGGTGGAAAATGACATTTTAATTACATGAAAATGTTTGTAATACTTGACCTTTTTATATTCTTAACTTTACCTATTGTTGGTCATGTGTATGTGTATGCTCATTATCTGTAGATCTTCTTAAATTTCTTCTCATTCCTTGAAGAGGTAACAGAAATAGTATATACAAAGTGAATTTACTAAAGCTCTTAATGATCTCTGATTAGAGAACCCAAATCAAGACATCGACGAAAGTCACAAAATAAAGAAATTTCTCATATCTTACTTTATTCATATAATGCAAGAGAAATCACAATAAAATCGCATACATTTATGTGTATATATTGGGTCAAAGTTTCAGATTTAAATATATACATATGTATATATACATGCACACACACACACACATATATATATAGACATAAGGTTTCTCATTTTTCCTTGAAATATACTCTAGTCTATAATTTCATACAGAGAACATAAGAAAAGAATGATCTCCTGGAAACCAATTCTGCATCTCTTACCAGCTACCTCAACTCTACATAATATCCCATATGTCTTTCCTCTTTACTAGCATATTTTAAAGTCATTAAAACTCTGTGGGTGGCAGGGATACATTAGAGAGCAGCTCATAATTAATATAAACCTCTTGAGAGAACTTTACAGCTTATCTTGAGATATACATCTGCATGCACACACATAAATATCCCCTCGTACACACCCAGTTTATTTTAACAGAATGCTGGACATGGTATTCAATTATAAAGATATACCCCAAAGTATGCAACCATCTTACTTATAAGTAGACTTATTCTACATACTTTTCATGTCGTTCCAGTGTTGTGCCATTCATGAACTAGGTAGAGTACTGGTATCCTTGTAGGACCTGGGACCTCATACATTAAGGATTTTTTTTTCTGGTATACATATATCATGGATCAGGTAGTGGCATCTGGTGGCAGTGAGTGATATTGCTTTCTAATTCTATAGGTGGCTTGGCATTTCATCATAATATATTCTGAGATAATAGAGCATAGTGATTGGAAATATATATATATATATATATATATATATATATATATATATATATAACAAAATAGAATTACAACGATATAATTGACTGTTTTGTGACATTTGGGCAGAAGAAAATATACTTTTATTAGGCATTTACTGTGTACCTGTAAAGTGTTATATTCTTCTCATTCTTCTCTGGTGCTATTGGAAAGGTTAAGAGACCAGAAGCTAAGAAACATGCACGAGTTCACAGAGGGGAAGGCAGGATTCAAATGAAAGTCGATTCTGTGGTAAACAGTGCGGATGGCTTACTTGCTGAGACAGGAAAGAAAAGAGTGTTCAGGCAAAGGTTTGGGTAGCAGTGGACGCTGTCGTATATTACGAGCTGTAGTATATGCTACTTCTTTCTTTCTGAAGGACAGTTTCCCCATATGCATTGAAAGCCTTAAAGTTGAGCCTGCCACTTGTCTAAGCAATTCCCATCCTGCTAATATGGCATTAGTGAATGATCATAGAAGCATTTGAACATTTATTAACGTATGTGGATATTGTATGTAACTCTCCATACCAAAGCTTATAGCATTTACTATAGTCAGGAAAAATAAAAGTTCTATATAACAAGCCAGAGCAATGGTTCATAACATAGTATTTTTTTAAATATCTTTATTGGGTGATTAATGGTTCATAGTTGACAGTAAAATACAATAGTCTGTACATGCATAACATTTCCTAGTTTTCCACATAACAATTCAACCCCCACTAGGTCCTCCTCTCGTAACATAGAATTTTTCCATAAGGAAGTTTATATGTCCTCTAAAACTACATTGCATAAGAATAATTGATGACATGAAAATATTTATACCACATTACCAAATAGAAACTCTGGTTTATGATACTGTATGATTCTATTTTTTCAAAGAAAAATATATGTGTGTGCAAGCTTTATGTTAGGAAAAAAATATATAGCAAATATCGACAGTGGTTTTCTTTTGGAGATAAATTGACCAATCACATTACTTTTCTCCCCTCTCTCTGTAAACTTTCCACAGTGAAAATCATTGTTTTAAAAGTCTTAAACAGGGCTCTCCTGCAGAGTGCACATGCTTTGGCATGCACACCATGGAAAGTTGAAGTAGTATAGCTCCTGGTGCACTAGGGGAATCTTTGGTGCTATATTATCTGTCTCTCTCTCCCTTTGACTGTCTCTTGAAGAAGTTTTCTGATCTCAGGCTTTCTGATACTTGTTATTAGAAATCCTAGTGATTGTTACCTTTGCACCTATGTTTGCAAGATAGGCTATTTGCCTACAAAGTACCTTTCTTTAACTAATTTACCATGAGACCTGTACTGTGTTTCAGGCTCTGTCCCATTATCATAGAATCCTGCTCTAAGGTGAAATCTGGATATTTCAGAGATTCCTGTCCACAGGCTGTCAAGGGTTGGATGGCCACAGCAATCACCCATAAATCTGAATGTCTGGCCTGGCCTGAGAGTCTGGAGATTGTGCATGGGGTAACTGGAATCAACTCAATATCTTATGGCGTCAAAAGAGTGTACCTGACATAATGAATTTTTGGATGATGATAGTTTCAATCACCCTTGCCCTGATGTTTTCTCCCTTAGAGATGTATTCTGATCTTTGTCTATATAATGTATTGTTGGGGTATTGTGCAGATGTGGTAGAACATTGGCAGGGCCCACAAAACATTATATTTCCATGCAAGTGTCATTTACAGATATCCACTGTTGCCCATTCCCACGAGAGCTGAAACCCTAGCAACAATTGCTACGGAAGCTTTCTACTTTCCCAGAGTGCCTTGTTTTTTGCACCCCCTTTTCTAGCCAATCCCATCCCAACTTGTCACTTCTGGAATTTCTCCCATAAAATCCCTTCTGCTTCTGCTTTTCTCTCTCTTGCTTTTTTCCCCTCTCTTCTGCGACCCGGAGAAGGGCTGTTATGTATAGTGGGAGGTGCCGTTTTGCTAGCTCCGCGTGGCCTAACCCACCCTGCTCTCGCCCATTTCTGGGGTGTCCGTGTGAATGAAGATTTGTGTTCCTGCTCTGCTCAGGTCTCTTCTCTCTCCCCCGACGCACCAACAATGTATAACTAACCACCTGTTGTTCTGTATGAGCAATGTTATGTAAGGCTTAAGTTTTACAACAAAATAAATACTCCATGAAGCTTGGGATGAGGGGCACATGAGAAGGCTAAGGATGTCATAGGTGTGTGTTCCCACCTGACCTCTTCTGATTAGCTGAATGGCCACTGACTATGGTTACTTTCTCTCCACCCTGAAACATGTCTAATCTCAGGGCCCTGGCAACTGTTTAAGGCTCTCTACCTGTGCATTACCCATAGTCTCTTGGGAAAAGAAAAGTTCAGAGTGGTACAGTCTTGGTGATTACAAAAACGATGAAATTAAATTAAATAATGTATGATTTTGAAGAAAATAATTAAGCACAGGGTAATAGGAAGCTACCAGGGGAACCAGAATCCAGAGAGAACTAAGGGGACAGACAGGACAAGTGCCCAATACAACAACTTAATGGAAGTTGATGTTAAGACAAGAGCTTTCAGCATGGTATATATGTTGGCATGTATTGGGAGAGGCAGGTAACACAATGAGAGATTATCATACCTGAGGCTCCAAAGTCACAGGTTCAATCCCTTGTACCACCATAAACCAGAGCTGAGCAGTTCTCTGGTAAAATAAACAAACACAAACAACAACAACAACAAAACGGACTTAACACCACCACCATTTTTTAGTCTGTCACTCACAAGCAAATCTCTTACTGCCTGACATTGTAGATAGATGTCCAGGTAGCATCAGAGATGTTTCAGTGGAAGCTAGAGAGTAGATCCAGGATATAAATTGCTTTTGTCCTAGACAAATTGGGGACTCAGGAAGACAGAAAATTAGTTGGAAATTAGTTGGGCTGTGGTAACTGGATATAAAGTTAGGGGCAGAAGGAGTAGCAAGGCCAACTGGCATTAGTGAACAAGTGTCTTAGGACTGACTCCTCACATTTCCCCTTATTTCCCAGTTACCTTGGTTCCCTCTCACTACTGCTTCAAAAAATTTGAGGAGTCATTTGTCTGTAAAAAGCTGAAATATAATACCTGCAACAGTAAAATTTGCTTATGGCTATTAATTTGCTTGGAATGAGTTGGGAAATATAAAATTAAACTAAACCAACAGGTCAGGATGGGGATAGATAGCATAATAGCTATGCAAAGAGAATGTCATCCCCGAGGCTCCACAGTACCAGGTTCAATTTCCTTGCAATACCATAGTCCAAAGTACACACACACACACACACACACACACACACACACACACACACACACACACACACACACCAAAAGACAAACAAATGAAACCAATATCCTTTATTTTTGCACTTAATTTTGCCAGGAAAGCAAAGGTGATTAAATTCATTCCTTGGATGAATGGTTTCAAATATGTTTACACTCTGGGATTTTTTTTTTGCAACATCTAGATGTTTTAAATACTTATAAAAATTTCCTTTGTAAACTTCTGGAAAGACTTGTTGTGCTTTGTTCAGTAGATCTCAGTGCATGGTAATGCCTGCCTGAGAAGCTCACGTTCACTTTTTAGATCTCAGGTCCCTTTTTTGTAAAATAAGACAATGTCAGATAAAGGTAGGATTCTTTCAACCCTGAAATTTCAGCTCTCTGTGGAGCTTTGAAACTTTAACTCTTTTCATACTCGTATCATCCTACATATAAACCCCACCCCCCAAATAAAGGACCACAAAGGTTAAAAAAAAAGAAATAAATCACAGAAGGTCAAATTGAAAGGAGAGGTGTCCTGCTTATCTCTTTTTAACTAGAGTGTCCATGCAGAACTACTGTGTGGGAAGCATTTTCACAGTCATATATATTCATTTATTCAAGGAAGATTGAATAAATATCTTGTTTTCTGTTTGTTTTTCCTTTTGTTTTTGCCAGACATTGTGCTTGGTCTTGGGTAAATAAAGTGAAAAACAAGCAAATGAATAAAAAAAACCACTTTGCTGTCAAGAAACTTTCTACATTTTGGAGGGTTTCTTTAATATCATTTTTATTAGTGATATTATAATGGTTTAAAAGGCGGTAAGCTTACTGGGGTATAGTTTGTACATGACAAAGCAGGTCCCCTTCCAGTGGACCTATCTTGCTGGTCCACCACACAAGATTTTAAAATTGTTCTTCTGTGGCTTCTATACACATTGTATTTACTAAGAAATATTATAGTGGAAAGTGATTGGATATGTGGATTATATGCAGGTAGAAAAATACTAAAATCCATTGGTCTGGTGCAAGAGATAGGCAATTACAAATTGCTGTCACTGTTCTACCTATAAGAGTGTGATAATCTTTGGGTCATAGAAACAGTTATGTGAACTTACTTAAAGCCATCTTTCCTATCTTGGTTCTGTTTTTTTTTAAAAAACATTCGGTTTCAGAGCTATATATTACCAAGCAGTACACATATATTTAATTAAGAAAAGCTCTAAAATTCATCAGTTTTTCTGTCCCCACTGTCCTCCATTAATCCTTTAAAAAAGATTTTTATTTTATTTTATTTATTATAGAGAGAGACATTTATTATGGATAGGGACAGAGAATAATTGAGAGGGTAGGTAGAGAGATAGAGGGAGAGATAGAGAGACACCTGCAGCCCTGCTTCAACACTTGTGAAGCTTCCCCCTGCAGGTGGGGACCAAGGTCTTGAACCCAGGTCTTTGCACACTGTAATGTGTATGCTTAACCAAGTGTGCCACCACCTTATCCCCTTAATTCTTCTATTATTGTTTATTTGAATTACTATTTAGTTACACCTAACTCAGATCCCAGCCCTCTTTCAAACCCATTGTCCTCATGATAGTCAGAACAGAACAATATTTCTTTTTAAAATATTTATCTTTTTTTTTATTATGAGAAAGAGAGAGAAACTAGAGCATTGATCAGCTCTGACAGACATGAAAGTCTTTTTAGAGGAACACAGTTTATTCAAGTTCATTAATTTTATCTGTTAACTAATCAGATAAATGAAATGATCTGCATAATTATAAATCAACTGAAAATTTTGGCAGTTGTCTTTATTTGTATTTTAATAATAAAGTAAATGCTTTCCATGACCATGACATAAATGTATAGATTTTTGAAATAAGAAAACCATTAGGGTTTTGTGGGATACATTTTTGCAAACTGTTCTTGTTTTTAATATTCTAAAACATTGAGTTCCACATGGGTCAGGGAGTCTATATGTTGCACAAATGGTTCTTAGTACAGAGACTGTCCTTGAAAAGTCAATATTGCTGTATCATTTTTACAAATGACATAACCAAGCTTCAGTGAATTCAATTAATATATTCAAGAGGAATGTTGGTGTTAGGATTCATCTCTACTCACTTCCTTATGCCTAAGTAAGATATCTCATGACTAAACTCTCTTTGCATAGCTTTTCTTCTGCAAGATTTCTCATAGAGTAACTCAAAAACATTCCAGAGCTTGCATATGACTATTAGTTTGAGTTCTGGAAAGACGTATCTGTTTGATTAAATTTCTGAATTATTCTGTAGAGAGAAACTAGTAAAACTTCTGTGGGAGTACTGACTTTTAGTTGTATTTGAGGAAATGTGTATGTATTCATCTATGTGAAAATTTACATTTTTATATTTTATTAGTAATTTAATAATGATTGACAAGACTATGGGATAAGAAGGATACAATTCCATACAATTGCCACTACCAGAGTTCTCTATCCCATCCCCTCTATTGAAATCTTCCCTATTCTTTATCCCTCTGGGAGTATGGACCAAAGAGATCTTTATGGGGTGCAGAAGTTGGGAGGTCTGGATTCTATAATTGCTTCTTCACTGGACATGGGCATTGACAGGTTGATCCAGACCTCCACTCAGGCATGAAAGTCTTTTGCAGAACTCTTACAGTATCTCCTCAACCCAGAACAGTACTTTCTTTTCTTTTAAGTTATTTTATTATATTTATTTATTGAGTAGAGACTGTCAGAAATCAAGAGAGAAGGAGGAGATAGAGAAGAAGAGGAACAGAAGACACCTGCAGCCCTGCTTCACCACTCTCAAAGCTTTCCCTCTGCAGGTGGGGACCAGGGGCTTGAACCCAGGTCCTTGGTGCTCAACATGTGAGTTCAACCAGGTGCTCCACCACCTGGCCCCCAGAACAATATTTCTAAGATACAAATTTGGTGATGATTCTTTCCTGCTTTTATATATTTAAAGACAATAGTGTCAATACCAGTTAGGTTAAATTTTTCTGTGCTTCCGTCTTTATGTACCAGTCCATATCGTCCTTGCCTGATGAGCAGTTATCTTTCTCCAAGGCTATACAGAGACTTTTTGGAGTTGAGGACACTTTCTTTTTCATCAGTAAATGAATGAGCCTAGCACTATGCGTGTATAGAGTTTAAGTGCTTGACACTATTGAGTAAGTGAAGGATATCAACTTGAAGGTCATATTTAGTTGAATTGAAAGTCACAGGTAAAATCTGGACAAAGGGGTCTCAGTAAGAGTTTTATGAATAGATTGATAGTGAAAGTTGTAGACTAGAACAAGCACATTCTACATTACCCTAAAAACACTAATCCCACAAACTTCAATTTTAGGGATAATGTCTTTCATAAAATCAGATTGTATATGTTATCCTAGATTTGAAAAACACAAGTGGGGGGTAAAATGCTTTCCATATAAGGTAGTTGGATAACCAAAGTATGTCAAAGTCTACCTTAAATTGCTAAAAAAAAAGTGGTATTTAGGAAAAACAACCTAACATTGTGTTGGGAGCTTTTCACAAATTTTTATATCTTATGCAATGGAGAGACTTTGATCACAAATCATTCAATGTCCTGTTACCAAAAATTTATTTTTAAAACTAGAATATTTCTCTTGGAGTAAAATTTCCCATACTTGTATGTTTACTAGGAAGATGTAGAAATAAAATAGTATTGGAATGATAACTCACATATCAAAAAAATTATTTCTTTTAAAACATCAAAAATTGAATGTGTTTTGGATAAATACTTGAATTTCCACAGCTCTTGCAATCAATTAAATGCAAACTATATGTTACTTTTTATATTTTTGTGTATTTATTATTGGATAGAGGCAGAAAAATTGAGAGGGGCAAGGGAGTTAGAGAGGGAGAGAGATAGAGAGATACCTGCAGCCCTGTTTCACCACTCCTGAAGCTTTCCCCCTGAAAGTGAGGATCAGGGGCTATAACCTGGGTCCTTGTGAACTGGAATATGAGCGTTAAACCAGTTGTGTTAGCGCCTGGCCACCAATGCAAACTATATTTTAATATGTTCTCAAAGTGAGTGATGATGGCACAAAAAATGGCAATGCCTCTTAATGTTATTTCTTATGCAAGTCTCTAAAATGATTTTTCTTGTGGTAAAACAAAACCAGGGAATATCTCCTTGTTCTCAAAGTGACCTTAAAGGCCTGCCTTGTAACAGACCACTGACGCGAGGGAGATCAATGCTGAGGGGATCTTAGCTGCATTATTAATCCACCTTTTTGTGTTGCAGAATTACTCATATGACGTACATGAGAACCTACACTAATGTTTTAACAATAGACACGACTTTCCTGGCCTCAGAAACGGTCTTTATCTCACTTCATAAATAGCTTCTTCCTTTTTTTTTGTTTTAAATATCAACATAGACTGAGCAGGAGGATTTACAGGTACTTGGACATTTTAGCAGAGAGAAAGATATATTTCTCAGTATCAAACAGATTAAAAGTGTGCAATGAATGGTCGACTCAGGGGCTTTCACTAAACTGGCCATGAATGCTGAAACCATCTGTTTTTCTGGACGTTGTCAGGGTGAGTGTGGCAGAGGCAGCTGTTTGAAAAGGGACGCTTTGGATGATGAACCAGCCCATTGTTTCTAAGCAATTCACTTGCATTCAGAGGCTCTACCCAAGCGTACTACAGAGCAATCAAAATCAAACTATTGTTTGTACCAATCATATTGATCTGAAAAGAACGTGGTGGGATGACCCCATTGTAGATGCAAATAGTTGTTCTGAGTAGCTGTATGCAGGCCAATATGGACCTCAGTAGGAAACAGGCTTGGAAGCTAGAGGGCTCTCTGCACCCTACTGGGGGAAGAAAAAAAAACATTATACCAGATTGAACTGCAGTTTAGGGGACTGGGGGAAATGAAGACACAGTTCTGTTGGTATTAGTGGTAATTTTCTTTTGCAAATAGTCAACATTAACTCTGTGGTGGCAAAGCTTTCTGCAATCTAGAAATCTAAAATCTGGACAGAATTAGATAATCACTTAAAACTATAGCACTAAAAGTGTTTTGCTTTAGTTGCAAAAGTCAAGTCCTCACTGGTGGGGCAAATCAGAAAATGCACAGTCTTATCTGGAATTGTTCATACACTGTTTAAAGTTTTATAATTTATCTACAACTCAGAAGAATGTAGAAACAATCTTGATAGTGCAGTATTTGCATGAATATTAAAAAAGGGCATTTTTGTCTATTCAGAGTGAAAATGGAAGCATGCAGAAAGAAAATTATACTGTTTAGTTTTTTAAAATAACCTTAATGCCATCTTTTATCCATTAACATTTAAGCTTTCTGGTTGTCCTTGTCACTTCATTGCATGCATGCTAATATCTTTTCATATAAACTTTAATCTGTTGTACTAAATGAGGGAATTATCCTCTGGAAGATATCTTTCATTAAGCAATTAACGAATCTCTCCAACAAATCTACAAAAGCATATGTGTATATATTTAAGAATTATTTGTTTGACCAGCCAGTTATAATATGCATAGCTTTCATTTTAGTCATAACATTATTGCAACTACATTTATTTCACTGCTACTATAGAGTTCTCTTGCTTAAAAATTGACTGTTTGTTAAGGCAGAAATTCATCTACAGTACATCACCTTTCAAAACTTCTCTCTGGTTTTGAAGAATAACATAGCTCTTAATAAGGATAGCATAGTTCTTAGTAAGAATAAAATAGCTGTTAAGTAGAACTATTTAGTTCTGGGTGAGATTTTGCTTTATGTTATGGTGTATATCAGAAATGAAAGAATACAACTAAGACAATTTGTTGGTATACTTCACATTGATTTGGTCTCACTCCCCCCGCTTCCAGGAGATTGTGGTTTAGTCTTTGCCTTTTTTGCTTCTCCCTTCTCCCCGCCCCTATCCTATGTACTTCCTGGGTTCCTGATACTGCCATGGGGGAGAAAGATGGAGGAGCACATTGTGTGGTGATTAGGTGTTGGACTGTTTGCCCGTTCGTGAATAAAGATTAAACTACGTTCTCAGCTCAGCCACAAGTTTCTGGTCATCTGTTACCTGCCCGTGAAGCCAGCCCGGCGAAAACAACAACAATCCATATATTTTTTTGGAATGTGCTTAAAAGAACATGCTGAGCACCTCACGTGCCAGCCAGCCTTTATCATCAAAATATAAGGCTATGATTAAGACTTTAACTGCAGTGATACTTAAGAAAATATCACAATACAATTATTATTAAGGATATAATAAGTTCAGAGCAGATTTTACAAACTTTCTTCTCCTTCCTTTTTTTTTTTTTTTGTTGCCACCAGGATTATCAATAGGACTCTGTGCCTGCATAACAAATTCACTGCTCCCAGTGACCATTTTTCTCCCTTTTCTTTCATAATGATGGAGAAATTGAGAAGGGAAGGGGAGATAGAGAAAGGAAGAGGAGAAACAGATACCCCTGCAGGACTGATTCAGGACATGTGAAACTTAACCCTCCTGCAGGTGGCCACCTGGGTTGTGAACCTGGGCACGGTGACATGTGTTCTACCTGGTGCACTATCTCCAGTCCCTCAGGCGTACGATTTTATATGTCCTCAGAAGATATATGACACACCACCCTTCACTGTAATACTTTGTGCCTCTTGCTCCCTTGAGTCCCCTCCTGTCTCCTTTCCTATAACAACTCCCTGGTCTCTAGATATAAACCAAGAGTTTATGTTTCACTGTCTTTTTACTTGTTCTGCTCCTTAAAATCCATTTATGAGAGGGATTTTCCTGTATTTGTCTTTCTCCTTTTGGCTTATTTCATTTTCACTATCCCATCTAGTTCCATCTATATTGTGGCAAAAGGCAAGAACATCTTTGACTTTTGTATCCACGTTGCAGTGAACACAGGTGTGCAAGAATTTCTTTGCATAAGGGCTTTTGAGCTCTTTAGACATATATGGGAGACTAACTGTTGGATCGTATGGTAGGTCTGTTTTTAAAAATATTTTAAAGGGTATCCACACTGTTTCCCATAGGAATTGGACCAATGTATATCTCGTACCAACAGTGCGTAAAAGCTTCTTGTTCTTGGGGCCCGTGGTGGCACACCTGGTTGAGTGTACATGTTATAGGTTTGAGTTTCTGATTCCCACCTGTAGGGGGAAAGTTCTGCGAGTGGTGAATCAGTGTTTCAGGTGTCTCTCTGTCTCTCATTCTATCTCCCTCTTCCCTCTCAGTATCTGTCTCTATTCAATAAATAAATAAAGATAATTAAAAAAAATTAAACCGCTTCTTGATCTCCACATCCATGTCAGCAGTTGTTTCTATCCTTGTTGATAGTGACCGTTCACACAGAATAAGGTGGTGTCTCATTGCTATCTTGATTCACAATTCTCTAATTATCAGTAAGAAGGAGACTTCTTTCATGTGCCCATCTGCTGGCCACCCATATGTCTTTTTTTGTGAAGTGTTTGTTTAGATCCTCTCCCCATTTATTGATGGGGTTATTTATTTGGTTATCCCTACATTTCACGAGTTCTTTCTATACCTTGGGTATTAGCCCTCTGTTTGATGTATGGAGTGCAAATATTTTCTCCTTTTCCATCAGATGTCTTTTTTGTTGTAGTGATTATTTCTTTTGCTGCGCAGAAGCTTTTCAGTTTTACAGAATCCCATTTGCTTATTTTTGCATTTGTATCCCTTCTGAGCAACACTTTAATTAGCAGTCTGCCCTGCTTCTCTTGAATATATGCAGTTATCTTGGTTTCTCTGTGACTATGGCTAGGATGAAATTTACAGAACATGCTACCATAGCAAATTGAGTCCATCATTAGGTTGGCAGGACCTCGGTGACGAGAAAAGTAATATTAAAACTGATTTGAGTAGAGTTGAGTTGTGTGTATGAATGGGATGCCTATAAACTATTTGTCAAGTGACTGTTGTCTCAAATTTCTTAAATATTTTAAGTATAGGATTAATAGATATAGGTAATATTTCATTATTCTAATTCATGTAAGGGCATTTTACTTCTACTCTTGAAAAAGTGAGACCCATTACATTATTCAAATCAATTACATTAAAAAGCAATTTCCAGATTGTATTCCTAGTGTGAGTAAACACTTGGCAAAACTTCACATTCCCTTATATGCAAATAATTCTATTGTATTGAGCCACATTTTCAGTGATAACCTGAGGTACCACAATGACATGCCAACCACTGCAGAATAATCATTTCGTGTCCACAGTGCACGTGGCAACACTACTTACTGTTAGGTTTCACTGTGTACTATAGAGAAGCAGAAATCTGCCATCTGATCATAGGTTGATTTCTGTGGCGAAGGCTCTTAGAGATTGGGAAGATTTCACCTTCTGTTTTTCTTAAGATTGATTTATTTACATTTTAAAAAACAATCTCAATTTTTGATCATTCTATGGGGAAGGAGGTTAATGGTTTACAGTACCGTTGTTAATACATCGGTACAAATATCTGTAGAACACTATCATCCCTGCAGGGCAGATAGTAGAATGGTTATGCAAAAGACTTGCAGGCCTGAGGCATTAGAAGTGTGGGATCCAGCCCCTCCCCCACACCTACACTGCTGGAAGTTAGAGCTAAGCAGGGCTATGCAAAAGAAAAATGATTTATTTTATGGGAGAGGAAAGTAGAGAGAACAGAGCATTGCTCCAGCATATACATAAGATTGAACCCAGGTCTCATGTATGCAAATTCTGCACTTTACCTGCTGACAGTACATCTGCACACCTTTGTTTCACCTGCCTAACTGACCTTCCCCCTTGTCTACTCAAAGGTCCTTTTAGCTTAGATTTTTACCCCCCTTTGTTGCCCTTGTTGTTGTAGCCTTGTTGTGGTTATTATTGTTATTGTTGATGTCTTCGTCATTAGATAGGACAGAGAGAAATGGAGAAAGGGGGGCCGGATGGTGGCTCACCTGGTTGAGTGCACATGTCACAATGTGCGAGGATCTGGGTTCAAGCCCCCTGACCCCCACCTGCAGGGGGAAAGCTTTGCAAGTGGTGAAGCAGGGCTACAGGTGTCTCTCTGTCTCTCCCCCTCTGTCTCCTTTCCTTTCTCTTGATTTCTGGCTGTATCTATCCAATAAATAAAGATAATTTTAAAAAAATAAAAAGAGAAATGGAGAGAGAAAGGGAAGACAGAGAGGAGGAGAGAAAGACAGACACTTTGCTTCACCACCTGTGAAGCGACTCCCCTGCAGGTGGGGATCCTTCAGGGGTCCTTGCGCCATGTGTGCTTAACCCACTGCGCTACCTCCCGACCCTCTTAGCTTATATTTTTAAGCTGACGTTTGAAGCCTTTTGGGTGTTACTCAGTTTTTCTGTGTGTTCCAACTATACGGGAGATATACATATGGCTAATAAACTCCTTTTCACTGTTTTTATTACTTATTCATCTGGTGTTTATTTAATTATTTGTTCAGATGCTAAGGAATTCACAGGGGTGGGGGCAAGGGGTGGTACATCTGGTTGAGTGCACACATTATAATGCCCAAGGACCTGGGTTCAAGCCCTGTCCCCACCTGCGGGGGGAAGCTTCACAAATGGTGAAAGAAGTGCTGCAGGTATTTCTCTGTCTTTCTCCCTCTCAATCTCCCATTTCCCTCTCAATTTCTCTCTGTCTCTATCCAAAATAAATAAATAAATAAATAAATAAGTAAATACAAAAAAGAAAGAAATGAAAAATATTAAAAAGAACCCGTAGGGGCTACAGGATGATTTCTTTTGTTCTTTTGTTCCCTGACTATGCCGTTGGGGGCAAGTCAACTTCTTAATTGGAAAGAAACAATTTTCTACCCCAAATTATTAAAATGAAAACACATTGGAATACATTGGTATATGTTACAGACTGAATTGCCCCACCACCACCACCTCCATGCACAAGTCTCTGCACACACCCAGTACTTTAGAATGTGAATATATTTGAAAATAGTGCCTTTGAAGATCTAATTTATGTTCAATGAAGTCACAGTGGTATGTTCTAAGCCAGTCTGATTGGTGTGTTTATAAGGAAAGGTAAGTTGAACACATAAGAAATCACCAGAACGGTGGGAGAGGAGGGGTGCACACACCTTTGGTTCTGGGTGCAGTGTGAAAATATTCACCTGTAATCTTTTAATCGTACAAACCTTTATTGGATTGATAATAAATAATGCTTTTTAAAAAAAAAGCCAAAGAGGAGGACCTAATGGGCGTTGTATTGTTATGTGGAAATGTTATGTGTGTACAAACTATTGTATTTTACTGTTGACTGTAAGCCATTAATCCCCCAATAAGAAATAATAAAAAAAAGCCAGAGGTGCATATTTGCTGAACAAAGACTTTGTGAGCCAAGAATATGGCTTAGAAAATGAGAAAATGCCTCACTAGAAACCAAAGAGGGCTTTGTAGTTTCCAGAACTGTGAGAAGGAAGTTTCTGTTGCTTAAGTCATATAGTTTATGGTACTCTGTTATGGCAACCATAATAAATGGATGCAGCAGGCAAAGGCTGTGTCATAATTACTTTTTTTTTTTGTATGGGTAAGAAAGAGGAGGCTTAAAGAAATTTTCCTTTTGCCAGTGGAGCAGTGAGTGTTATGGTATTGCTCCTTCTTTCTCCCTCTTACTCTCTATCACAAGGAAAATGAGTCCACCAGTTGTTGTGTAGAGTTCCAGTGGTAATCCTGTTAAAAAAATTAGAAAGAAAAAATTAAATGACATGAAAAATAAACAAAATGCACAGTAGTTTTTGTTAGTCATTTAATAATGATTAACAAGATTATAGGATAAGAGGGGTACAATTCCATACAATTCCTACCACCAGAGTTCCGTATCCCATCTGCTCCACTGAAAGCTTTCCTGTTCTTTATCCCTCTGGGAGTATAGACCAAAGATCTTTATGGGGTGCAGAAGGTGGTAGTCTGGCTTCTGTAACTGCTTCTCTGCTGGACATGGATGTTGGGAAGTTGATCCATACCCCCAGTCTCTTTGTGCCTTTCCCTAGTTGGGTAGGACTCTGGGGAGACGAGATTCCGGGACACACTGGTGAGGTTGTCTGCCCAGGGAAGTCAGGATGGTATCATGGTAGTGTCTGCAACTTGGCGGCTGAAAAGGAGTAATATATAAAGCAGGACAAATTGTTTAATAACCAGCAATCTAAAGGTAAGAATAGAGCAGATGAACCTAAGAGACTTTGTGGGGGAGAAGCTAGGGAGTCGAATTTAGGTATAGTCCAAGGGTTCCATGCCATGACTTTAGTAGTTTTTGCCAGAACCTGATAGCTAACATGTAGGGAGGCTAAAAGTATTGTCTGGGAAGATGGTGTCAGAGTTGAAAATAGGTCTAGCAAGCTGGCAAAGAGTAGCTCCCAAATATGAGGAAAATATATAAATACCATTAAGTGAAGTCCAATTGATTAAATCTGGTGCTCACGTCTATTCATATTTAGCACAGGAACCTGTGTAACCATTGCATCCCTGTCAGTGTGAGCTTGCACTCCATGGTCACAGCTAGGAACAATCTGGGCTGCACTCATTTCAGGACCAATCTTCCTTGAGTGGCTTAGACTCCCTTTGGGGAGTGTGGCAATCCCTACCATTGCTGTTCTACACTGAGGACAAAGCCCTATAGAGGCCCACAAGAAGGCTTATGATGGTGTCCCTGACGGAAGTGACCAGTGATGGTGGAGAGAGAGATCTATTAGAGATCTAGGCCCATCACAACTATGTGTGAATCCAAGGATTCACTGACTAGGGCCTGGGATGATAGGGTGGCCTGGGAGTCACCTAAAGTGCCATCATGGTAGTATGCTGGTCTCTTGCCTTTACCCAGCTTTTGTATTCTTTCTTACTCTGACAAGATCAGACTGAGAGTGAACGAGGGAAATGACGTAGAGATTAGGAGAGGAGGGAGGAGGGTATCTAGGTCTAAGTAGAAAATATTTAAGTACTTTATGGAGTCTTTTTTTTTTTTTTTTTTTTTTTTACGTCTTTCCACTTGCTTGCTTCAGTTATTGTGTCTAAGTCCATTCACTGCAGGCGATCGCACACTTTCATTTTAAGGTATCTGATTATATTTTCCCCTAATTTATGGATACCTGTGGACATATGCCCTATCCCTTGGGCCCTGGTCTGTCTATATCTGGGTTCTGTAACTTTGTAAGCAAGTGTGTCACCTGAAATGGAACTAGGGGAGAAAAACAGGGCAGAAGAGTAAGACACCTGTAGCACTACTCCACTGCTCATGAAGCTTCTCCCCTGCAGAAACCAGGGAACCAGGGCTTGAACGTGACTCCTTGTGCATGGAGTGTGTGAGCTTTACTGGGTGAGCCACCACTCCACTTCAGAGTCTGGTATTGTCAAAGAATTTTGATTTCTGGGACATTTTGATATAAATATTAAAATATCTGGATTATTCACACAAAAAGAAATGGAATATTTACATATAGTACTAGGAATTATTTAACTAAACAGAAAATTTTCAAATAATAGGTAAACTTCTGTGTTTGCAAACAAATCTTTAGTTCTTTTAAAATGCCAGTGTTCTATTTATTTAATAGTATCAACCACCTGATGATATAGGTTTGACATAAAGTACATGTAGTGATTTTTTTTTTATTTTTTGCCACCATCATTATTGTTGGGGTTCAGTGCCTGTACAACTCCATGGCTCCTGGTGAACATTTTTTTTAATTCTTATAGAGGGTGAGTGACATAAAAAGTGAGGGGGAGAAAGACAGATACTGCTATACTGCTGGTGAAGTTTCCCCACTGTAGACATTCCCATGTAGAAATGGGGCTTGAACCTGGGCCCTTGTGAGTGGTAATGTGAATAGCCTACCATGTGAGTCACGTATTGTTTTAATAGCACAAAAGTGCTTTCTTTTTTTTTTTTCCTTTTTTAAAAAACTTTTAAAAATATATTTTATTTTATTTATTTATTCCCTTTTGTTGCCCTTGTTGTTTTATTGTTGTAGTCGTCGTTGTTGGAGAGGACAGAGAGAAATGGAGAGAGGAGGGGAAGACAGAGAGGAGGAGAGAAAGATAGACACATGCAGACCTGCTTCACCGCCTGTGAAGCGACTCCCCTGCAGGTGGGGAGCCGGGGTTCGAACCGGGATCCTTATGCCCGTCCTTGTGCTTTGCGCCACCTGCGCTTAACCCACTGCGCTACAGCCCGACTCCCACAAAAGTGCTTTCTAAGCAGACTAAGTCAATTAATAATCTGTTGTTATGATCTGACCATATTCTTGCTCAGAGGTCATGTGTGCACTTAATGGGGTGACCCCTGCCCAGATCCCCTGAACATATTCTTAATCATATATTTTTTTCTTAAATCTATACAGAAAAAATGAGCTATTCTTTATAATGTCATTTCCATTATATGATCTTAGAGAAAATAGGAGTCTAATCAGTAAAAATTTTTGCCTTGTTTGCTAGCTCTAAAGGTCCTGTATTTCCTTTCTTTGTAGCCATTATGCAAAATCAGCAATTTCCTAGCCATTTGATAGTTTTTCCTAGCTGGCTCACCAAAAGTGTGTGTGTGTGTGTGTGTGTGTGTGAGAGAGAGAGAGAGAGAGAGAGAGAGAGAAGGGGAGAGAGAGAGAGAGAGAGAGAGAGAGAAGGAGAGAGAGAGAGAAGGAGAGAGAGAGAGAAGGAGAGAGAGAGAGGAGAGAGAGAGAGAAGGAGAGAGAGGAGAGAGAGAGAGGAGAGAGAGAGAGAGAGAGAGTGAGAGAAAGGGAGGTTGGGGGGGGGGAGATTAGATCCTCCAAATGGGCAGATAACCAAATAAGCATGTAGTAGATTAATAGAAGAAAAAGTAAAGTGAAGTTTATTAACAATATATGTAACCCCTACAAACGGGCCTGTCTCTAGAAATTTGGGGAAGCTCATTGATGTTTTAGATACCTGGTTTAAGAATATTTCTAGTGCATTCTTTAACCTAGACCATATTACTTCTCCCTGAAGAAATTCTTTTAACATTTCTTGCAGACTGGGTGACTAATAATTGATTTTCTATTTGTGGTTTTGAGAGGCAGTTTGGCAGATATAGAAATTCAAGATTTTAGTTTCAAGCTAAGAGTTTTGATCCACTTTTTTCTTTTATGTGTGAAGTCTGCCGTAATTCTTATTCTTGTTCTTCTCCAGTGTTTTTCCTCTCCAATTTGGTTCACTACAATTTGAATATTATCAATATATGCTTAGGTGCTTATTATCAGCATAACTGATGATCTTTGAGCTTAGTATCTATCATAAACTTTGAGCTTTTTTTTTTTTTTTTTTTTTTACCTCCAGGGTTATTACTGGGGCTTGGTGCTGGCGCTATGAAGCCACAACTCTTGCAGCCTTTTCTTTTCTTTTTTTTTTTTTCCATTTTATTGGGCAGGACAGAGAGAAATTGAGAGGATAGAAAGGAAGAGAGAAACATAGACATCTGCAGACCTGCTTTGCTGCTTATGAAATGTCCCCGCTACAGGTGGGGAGGTTGACGGGGGTCTGGGACCTGGATCCTTGCGTGGGTTCTTGCATTTAGTACAACGTGCGCTTAACTGGGTGAGCCCCTGGAAATTCTTGATCATTAAATATTTTTGGTTCTTCTGCTCTCTCTTTTCCCCCTGGCACTACCGAAATGTATGTGCTACAAATTTGAAATTACTCTACAGTTCTTGATGCTCTGTTACTGATTTTTCGTTTTTCTTTTGAATTTTATTTTGGAAAAACTCTCTTGAACTCTCGGCACTGATTCTTTCTATTGATGGGTCCAGTCTGTTGATAGTCCCATGAAAAACACAGTTTTTTTATTTCTCTGTTTCCATTATGCATCTGTTCTTGCAAGCTGTGTACTATATCCATTAGATCTTTTAGAATACTAACTATAATTATTTTAAATATCCTGTCTAACAGTTTCAAAGTCAAGTGCATATTGGAGTTTGGTTGTGATAGTAGGTTTTTTAGACTCTTTTCGTCCTGTTGATTATAAATAACATTTTGCTTTGTTTCAATTTTACTGTAATTTTCATGTTTCTGAACTGCTGTGCAAAGTGAAGGCCCTGTGTGTGTGTGTGTGTGTGTGTGTGTGTGTGTGTGTGTGTGTGTGTGTGTTGTGCCACATAAGGAGATACTTATAGGAACTTCTGGGTTGGTTTTTCATTAGATTTCATTTATCAGTAACAAAGATAGATGAACTATATCTACTTTTGCTGTCAACTCTCAGTATCTCTTTGATTTACAGATCTCTATTATTGACCTGTAATCTCTTTCATAAAATTTCATCTTTGAAAAAATACAATGTCTATATTTGCATTTATGAAGAATTTGGGAAAGGCCAGAAAGCCCCTGGACATTTTGAAATTGAATTTCAGTGGTTTTTCTGAATTTTTAAGATACACGTGTCAACTGCCTGGAGGTGTTCTTAATAATAGTCATGATCATAATAATCCTAATAATAGCATCTGACATTTACTAAACATTTGGTATGTGCTAGCTTCTTTGCATAGTGCTTTGTAATATAGTGTGATAGAATATGATGTTTTTTCATCTCAACAAATAACTTTAAATCTGAATACACCCAAGAGGGGAAAAAGCCTTCTACACATCAGTGTTGTTTAATGTAAGTCACAGCTTAACTTCTCACCAGTTGAGGCAAGGGGTGATCAGAGTATAGGGAAGATAGTTTTTGAAGATCCAGATACGTCTGTTTATTTCATGTGATGTGAGACCTTTCCTCTAGAGAAAAGCTTCAGTTATTGGGCATAGAGTGTACAAGACATCTAAAAATTGATTTTTTTTCCCCTTAGGTTTTGTAACTGTATACATGATAAACTGTATATATAATATACAGATTTAAGTAAGACTCTAGTTTCAGAAAGGGGCCTGGCTACTGCCTGGAGATACAGAGGTAGTGTGTGGTAATTATACTCTCAGAATCCTCCCATAGAGAACTCAATGAGCTGTATTTCTAGCATTCTTTCTAGCATTGTAAAAATTACGCATCCTTTTATGTGCAGAGACAGTTCCTTGAGATGAAGAGTTATGTGTGCTCATTAACAGAAAAATGTGTCCCACAGCAGGTGCTGCGTGCTGTACTTAAGACTTATGACCTTATTGTCCACAAGAGTGGCAAGCATAACTTTGCCTTTGTGGTGGAGACTGAGAAGATGAAGGGATAATGATGGGAATGAAAGATTTATTTATATGTTCTGGCTCCATACTTTGGCTAAAAATTCAGATACATCTGGGTGTGACTGAGGCTTTACTGTTTTGCTTAATTTCCTGGGTTATGTAATGAATTTATCTTTGGTTACCTTAGAATTGCCCTGGATGTGAACCTGGATTATTGGCCTTAAGTCTTACAGCTTCAAAAGATTTTTTAAAAATATTTATTTATTCCCTTTTTGTTGCCCTTGTTGTTTTATTGATGTAGTTGTTATTGTTGTCGTTGTTGTTGGATAGGATAGAGAGAAATGGAGAGAGGAGGGGAAGACAGAGATGGGGAGAGAAAGACACCTGCAGACCTGCTTCCCCACTTGTGAAGCGACTCCCCTGCAGGTGGAGAGCCAAGGGCTTGAACCGGGATCCTTACACTGGTCCTTGCGCTTTGCGCCACCTGCACTTAACCTGCTGTGCTACAGCCCAACTCCCTGCCTCAAAAGATTTTAGGTTATTCTTATTTGTTTTTCTGGATTGGCTTTCTTTGATTCAGTGGACAAGTATATTAGCATAATCATTGCCTAAAGATTGCCACTCAGGAGGCTAGGCTGTAGTGTACCTGGTTAAGGACACACATTACAGTGATCAAGGACCCAGGTTCAAGCCCTTGGTGTCCACCTTCCAAGGGAAAGCTCCATGAGTGGTGCAATATGGCTGTAGGTATTTATTTCTTGCCCAGTGGTGGCACACCTGGTTGAACACACGATACAATGCACAAGGCCCAGGTTCAAGCCCCTGTTTCCCACCTGCAGGGAGGGAAGTTTCACAAGTGTTGAAGCAGTGCTGCAGGTGTCTCTCTCTTCCTCTCTGTTTCCTCACTCTTCTGTTGATTTCTTTCTCTATCCAAATAAATAAAAATAAATAAATACTTGGTCAGCTGATTCCTATACTTCTTTTCAGTTAAGATCAATGAAATTGTGGGATAGATGCAGTCACTTTGATGTTTGCTTCATGATAATTATTGTTTTTTCCACAATTCATGTCCTTTGTGCCATTTACTTCTGTGATCAATATATATATTATGTGAAGATGTGATTTATGAGAATTACCATGAAAATAACTTCATTGGATATGTGTATGTATGCATTGAAAGATCTCAAGTGAGCAGAAACTAATTTGTGAATGAAAAATACTTTAAGAAGGCTAGGAGTATGGATTAACCTGCCAACGCCCATGTCCAGCAGAGAAGCAATCACAGAAGCCAGATCTTCCACCTTCTGCACCCCATAATGATCCTGGCCAGGCTCCTACAGGGATAAAGACTAGGAAAGCTTCCAATGGGGAGGGGATGGGATGCGGAACTCTGATGGTGGGAATTGTGTGGAATTATACCCCTCTTATCCTGCAGTCTTGTTGATTACTATCAAATCAATTAAAAAACAAAAAACACTTTAATAAAAGCAGTGAATCTCAGAATTATGTCAGAAAAATTAAGTGTTTTTATTTAATTTAAATGTGGTCAGCAAAAATAAATGTTGAATTATTCATATGCTGTTAAAAGATATAGCAAGTCTGAAGATTTAGGCACTGGAGTTACGTGAAATAACAAGTCACTTTGTAATAGCATATTTATCTTACCCTGGGTTGTTAAGAAACAGTGATCTTATATAAGAGTGCCCAGGGGAAACTTTAAAGGCATATGGAAAATAGGACCATAAAGGGAGGCCTCTAGGTCAATACCCCACAGAGGATGGGCTTCAGCCTATCGCCTATGCATGCACAAAAAATTCTGCAGTATGAACTGTATTTACATGTGTTGAAGAGTCATACTCTTCCCCATAGTAATTCTGCATTATGAACTGTATTTACGTGTGTTGAAGAGTCATACTCTTTTCCCCATAGTAATTCTGCAGTATGAACTGTATTTACGTGTGTTGAAGAGTCATACTCTTTTCCCCATAGTAATTCTGCAGTATGAACTGTATTTACGTGTGTTGAAGAGTCATACTCTTTTCCCCATAGTAATTCTGCAGTATGAACTGTATTTACGTGTGTTGAAGAGTCATACTCTTTTCCCCATAGTAATTCTGCAGTATGAACTGTATTTACGTGTGTTGAAGAGTCATACTCTTTTCCCCATAGTAATTCTGCAGTATGAACTGTATTTACGTGTGTTGAAGAGTCATACTCTTCTCCATAGTTACAGGTTGACTGACAGACACACTGCATGTGGGAATGTCACAGATCTTTGGGTGCTTTCTACTTTCTGGATCTACAGCAGAGTGGCTCCAATAGCCTGAGAGTCATCTTCAAAGGTTGCAGGCCTGGACATGACAAGCACCAGATTACAAATTCAGGCCCTGAGGTGCATGTGGAAACGGCAGAGATGAATAGCAGGAGGATTGAACAATGCGCGCCAGACAGATGACTCTAAGTTCCTTAAGGAAAACCCAGTGAGGGTTGTTCAGATCTTTACAATTTCCAAGATTCCGTCCAACTCATTAGCCATGTTAGGAATCTTTGCTTGTTGTTTTCTTTCTAATTAAAGCAAATAAACAAAACCGACATTAAATTGAGCATCTACTATGGGCCAGGAATTTTATCAGGCATTGTAACATGTGCAGTACCTCTTTGATTGTCAGGGCAGAAATATTGGTACCAGATCCCCTATTTTAGAAAGGGCATTTATCTTGATTTACAATGATTTGCTAAAAGTGACTTATTGAATGAAAAATTTAACGAATATACTATATTGAATATACTATTATGAATATACTATAAAAATTTAATGAATATACTATATTGAATCAATATACTATATTGAATCAATATACTATATTGAATATACTATATTTAATGAATATACTATATTGAAACAACTAAATACAAGATTCACTCAGGGAAGGAGTACATGTTTCTCTAATGCTAATGTCTCAGTTATTTTAATCTGTTCTGTATACTGCCTTCCAAAAGAAAAACTGTGCTTATATACCCTTAATTTCTATTTCCCAGACTAAGATAACCCTCTACATTTTTTTCAGTCCTACACAACCAGACAGCCTTGTACATTGCCAGTTAGAACACCCCACCCTATTACTTGGACAGCTGACATTCAGAGAGGTTAAGTAACTTCCTCAAATCATGCATACAGAATCCAGTAAGACTAAAGCAAAAAGTCCAGTCTTTTCTTTCTCTCTTTTTTGTTGCCTCCAGAGTTATAACTGGGGCTTGGTGCTGGCACTACAAATCCACTGCTCATGGCAGCCATTTTTTTTTTCATTTCATTGGATAGGATAGATATTGAGAGAAGAGGGGGAGATAGAGAGGTGAGAGACAGAGAGACACATGCAACCTGATTCACTGCTTGTGAAGTGTCCTCCGTGCAGGTGGGGAGCCGGGGCGAACTTGGATTCTTGAGTTTAACAGGTGACACCACAATCCAGCCCCCAAAAGTCCAATCTTCTGACTGCAAGTCCAGTGCTTCCCCTCCACCCACCCCCCCACAGCAGTAACCACCATAGTTCTTCCAAGGTCGTAGATATGGTTTAACTAGATATATATTTGTTTTTTCAAGTTCATATGTTTCAGTTCTCTGTATTCCACTTAGGAGTGAAATCATTCCTTAGTTGTCACTCAATTAGTCACTAAGCATAGTCACTGCTAATCCCATCTATTTACTCTCAAAGGATACATTATAGACTATTTAACTGCTGAATAGTTGTTAGACATTAGGGTTTATGTCCCATAACTACTACTGCTACTATTTTTTCTTCTTTTTCTCCTTCTTCCTCTTGTTTGTTCTATTTATAAGACTCAAATTAGTGATTTTTATTCTATTGTTAAACCTCCCCAACTCTATCTGTGTATTCCTAGTAGGGCCTTTTTTTCATGTTATTTTAAACTTTTAATCAGGAAAGTGAAAAAAAGCACATACCAGAGAAGCATGTGGGGCATTTGGGCAAAGATGGCTGACCCCATGTGGAAGCTGATGCCTATTTTTATTCACATCTAAGGATCCACCTTCCCTTTCTTTCTAAGCCACACCTACAACTCCCAGGTGCCTTATTTACATTTCTCTCTCAAATAAGAGAAACAGCATCTGATTTCCTCAGGTGTTCTTCAGAATCTCTTCCCTTTAAGTGATAGTGCAAAAACAAAAGTTCATGGTCACAAAAGTACTGGGTCCCAGCGGAACTGGGGTTCAGAGCCTTCTGGTCACCACCCACCCCACCCCCCAGCACTCCCCTTGAGTATATCCTTCTCCATAGTATGGATGGTCTAGAGTTTTTCTACTTTATTGTAGTTACTTTGATATTTTTTTGGCCTAAGGATTTTTCACTAAATATATGTGATCATATATGACTTTGTTTTAGTACTTCTATTGATATGTGAAACATTTCCAGGAATTTAAGTTTTTGTGTTAAGGGCAATATGCATTTTTTAAAAAATATTTATTTATTCCCTTTTGTTGACCTTGTTGTTTTATTGTTGTAGTTATTACTGTTGTTGTTATTGATGTCATTGTTGTTGGATAGGACAGAGAAATGGAGAGAGGAGGGGAAGACAGAGAGGGGGAGAGAAAGAGAGACACCTGCAGGCCTGCTTCACCGCCTGTGAAGCGACTCTCCTGCAGATGGGGATCTGGGGGCTTGAACCGGGATCCTTACGCTGGTCCATCCACTTCTCGCCACCTGCGCTTAACCCGGTGCACTACCACCGGACTATGCATTTAAAAAAAATTTTAATGGGTATCTCCAGATTGCTCAAGCAGTTTCTACAGTATGTGATTATGCACCCAAAACCTGTGAGATAAATACATAAGAATGGATACATGTGTTCTCAACTACATTTTGACTTTAACAAATGCTAGTAATATTTTAGCCCTCACTTTTGGACTTAACTGGAATCCGTAACATCACATTGAAAACACATCGACAAGGTCTATTTACCTGAATATACCCTTACTGAATGTTTTTAACTACCTAAAAGTCACAGAACTGCTACAGAGTTTACATGCTGGGTATTTGGATAGGAAATCATAGCACAACAGATCAGGTTAAGCATTTGTTTTTAGAAACTTTCCCTCTGATGTGTCACTGTAGAATATTAGCATATTGGAGTGGGAGGTCTTATATTGACAGTTCCTCTGTATACTGTAGGGAATCTGTGACTTGTGATGGGAGGTGTCTTTGGAGGATAGCACAATTTCATCTCATTTAGTACTTTGCTGAAAATCTATTTCCAAAATGCTAACAAAAATTTTAAGTATGAAACATTTTTTTCAATTTGTATTAAAGGCCACTGATTCAAGGCTAATGATTGTATAGTTTATTAATCAAATTTATTTAGCAGGAGGAAAAAAGCCAGTTACAATACACTTACAATTGAAATTTTACTCTATTTTAACGAGCTACAGATTTGAATGTGAGCTTTGTTCATCTGTTGCTTCCGCTCAATTGCAATTTCACCCTATGAAGACACAAGACAGATTGATCAGGCTTCCAGTCATTGTGAGGCTTAAATGAAGTGAACAGGGCCTTATGTTTCTAAACCAAATGAGAGGATTAAGGCAAAAAAAGCAGAAGAAGGCTAAATAAATAAATAAATAAATAAAAGTACCTTCCTCTCTACAGAGACTACTGCAAGTCCTTTAAATCATCCATTTGCTGTTCTTCTGTTTGTTACTGCAGTATCCTAAGAGACATCATAAGATGACACACAAAAAGTGGTAACTGCAAACAACCCAGATAACCATTAACATGGGTAGGTGGAAAGCTACTGTGAAAACTCATTTTCTGACACACCTGCAAAATTAAATTTCAATGCCAAAGTAAAAGCCACTTTATCACATTATTTTTAAGTTGATAATAACTTTGTATTAAAATTTAAATTGGCAGCTAGCATCTAATGCAGTTTCAAAAGTCTGTTACATTAACGTGATTTATTTATTTTTTAACGTGATTTATTTTAACAAAAGTAAAAAGTGTTTGAATTAGAAATGATTTTGTAATTAATCTTTGTCATATTTTTAACACTGAGTATATTTGGAGAGAAATTCTCTGATTGACATTACAAAGTCTGGCAATCAAGTACTGAACAGGTTTTGGCAAGATCAACCTTAGAGGCCATAGTTTCCTGCATAAAGTTTTCCATGTGTTTATATTCTAGCTAGACTGCTTAAGTTGATAAAGGAAGTTCTTATTCTGAAACAGAACTTCAGGACAACCTTAAATCTGAAGGAAGCAGTGACAGCTTTGGTCAACCTCATTCAACAAGAAATGAAGCTCTGTTACTACATTTTCTGCTTACCAGAAAATATTGTATTCTCAATTACCTTTTAGATAATTTACCTTTAAAATTATACATGGATCATATTTAATGTGGATTTCCTAACTTTGAAAGCAAAAACAGTCTCTAATGATAATCATAATTTATCATATAACATTTTTTTGTAGAGTAATCTGGATTCTTTGGACTTAGTTAAATAATAAACAAATAACATTTACAGTAAATGATACAATTATGTATGAAGTATAATTTTGCATATTATATTTAATCAGGAAATTTTTAGATTATCCTGTAGGTGTGTTAAGACCCGCATTAACATTTTACTGGGGAGATCAATGGTTTACAGTAAATGCAGTTTTTGACACATGGGTAAAATTTCAGAGTTATCTGTGAAACATTCACCCACAGCCTAGGTCCTCCTCCACCAGCATACACTAGCACCTGAAAGTCCCCTACCCTCCCAGAGTCCTTGCCTTTGGTGCAATATGTCAAACCCAGTCAGTCTAAGTTTTGCTCTGTGTTTCCCCTTTCTGTTCTTATTTCTCAACTTCTGTCCATGAGTCGGATCATCCCATATTCATTCTTCTCTTCTTGGTTTATCTCACTTAACATGATTCCTTCAAGTTCCATCCAAGATGTGGCAAAGAAGGTGAATTTATCATTCTTACTAGCTGAGATACATATCACAACTTTTTTTATCCACTCATCTGTTGATGGACTCCTAGGTTGCTTCCAGGTTTTGACTATTACAAATTGTATAGTTGTGAACACAAGTATGCATGGATCCTTTTGGATGGATGTGTTTGATTCCTTAGGATATATCCCTAGGACAGAAATTGCTGAGTCATAGGGTAAGTCCATTTCCAACCTTCTGAGAATTCTCTAGACTGCTCTCCACAGGAGTTGGACCAATTTACACCTGCCCCCCCCCCAGCAGTAAAAGTTGTATGTTTTCAATAGGAGAGCTCATATATGAATAATTCTTATTGCTAATATTATGCAGTGCAAATTTGGATCCTTTCATCATCCTTCACCAACGTTTATATGAAATTTTGCATAACTTGAGGTAAACCTGAGTGTTGCTTATTCTAATTTTTCTTTTATAGTGATGATAAGGACTATGTGGTATGATAATATAAAATAAATTAGTAATAGATATTAAATGAAATCAAGACAAAATAAAATATAGAAACTTAGTTATTTAAAACAGAATTGGAAATATACTATTTCTGTGTAATCGTGACTGAGCGGAAGCAGAGAATTCACTCAGAGCTTTCTCATAGTTAGAGGTGAAGTTCTGTAGCTCTGTAAACGACCAGAGGGTTTTTTTTTTTCAATTTTAACAACTATGCTTTCTGTTTTCCTTGTCTGACAGCTAAAACTAATACTGAAAATTTAATATATGCTCTCTTGAAAACAAGAAACACAATTATACAGAATAACGTTTTCTATAGTTTATCACCTAAGATTATATATGTGATATTTTAGCATGTTCACACCTACATTGTATTAATGTTTTTGTATTACTTTCAACATTAACATTTTCTCTGAAAATTCTGTATATCTAAGTAATCTTGAATGTGGTTTATTTCAGTTAATGATCATTCATATAAAATTACGGCCTTGAGAATAGTGTTGTTTGCTCTGGCTAATACCAGTTCTCTTACTCTACTATAGAACTACTATTACTTTCACATTACAAAAATGTCTCAGTCTCTCGACTTATTCTACTATATTATTTTTGGGTTTTTTTTTTTTTTCACTGAAAAATATGCTCGTAATTAGATCAAGGTTAAGTTTCCAGGATCAGAAGTATAGGTCAATTTTAATGTAAAGAGTTGACATCAGCCAACTTAGACATCATCTTCTTATTTATTCAATAGCTTTGCCTTCTCTTATGTAAATGGTGATACCTGTGCTTGGAAAAAAATCACTATTATTTAATAGGCACTTAGCAAATTCTTAGGTATTCAGTGCTTTTCTGCAAATAAATATCAATGAGTGTATTATCCCTTAAATGGCAGTAAGCAGACAAAAGGGAGAGCATTGCAAATTAAACCATAAAGGTCTGATGTATTATTAAGGAGTTCACAGATACTATGTTCCAATCAGGCTCAATAAGGGTTGAATTCCTATTATGTTTCTGAAGCTTCCAAAAAGACATGGGAAGGGATGCAAAGTTAAAATTGTCAAATAGAAAACACTTAGGCCAAGAGCACATGAATGTATGACTGGGTAATGGGCTTTCATCTTTGAAATAAAAACAGTCCAGTTCAATTGGAACCAAAGTTCCTCCCTTTGAGAAAGTTTATTTTAATGAGTATCCATTTTATGCGTGGGCTGCTCTTTAATTCAGGCTGTTCCATTGAAGTCTTACCCAATGAAGATGCAAGACAGATTGTCCAAGCTTGCGGCTATTGTTAGGGGTTGATGAAGTGTATGGGCCCTTATGGTTGATAACAGAAGTAGATGGTCAAAGCCAATAAATAAAACTTTAACTCTGATTGTTGGCTGCTTTATGTTGAAAAGGTTTCCATTAGCATGGATCTTTTGGTTTTGAAGGACTTGTGAACCCAAAGGCAGCTTGTATCTCTGTCACATAAAATAAGTCACTTAGACAAGCTGCAATCTGTCCTAGCTGATAAACTCAGTTTGACTTTTAAAATCTAGGCTTTCTTAGTTTCAAGAAATCAGCACTGTTGATGTCTTGACAGACAATTAACAATACGTGAATCTGCTGTGCTGTCGACTTATCACAAGCATCGATTATTAGGGAGGTAATTTGTATTTTGTTTTGTGTGGTTTTCATAAATTAAATTTTAAAATAAACAATAGTATGTTTTAAAAGGGTGCTATTTTGTGGGAGAGGAGATAATATACAAAATATTTTAGTCACACAAACATCTCAAGTATCATAAATCTTGCTTGCTCATTCAAATGACATTCATAGATTCTCTGCAAATTATCATTTTTCTAAGTCCCATTTAAATTATTTTTGAGATGACAGATATGACTAATTGTATACTCATAGTTGTCTTAAAATCCACTGACAGCACTTTTCATGAGCAAAAGCTCCTTACAACTTCCCCAGTGACTGCAAAATTAAATACTAATTTAGCACTTTAGAAGCTACTGCGAGAGCCAGGAGATGGCACACCTGGTTAAGTGCACACACTACAGTGCTCAAGGACCCAGGTTCAGGCCCCAGGCACCCACCTGGAGGGGGAAAGCTTCAGGAGTGGTGAAGTAGGGCTACAAGTGTCTCTCTGTCTCTAACCCCTCTCACTTTCTGTCTCTATCCAATAATAACTAAACAAAAAAAATTTAAAAAAAGACAAAGAAGCTACTGCATCTCATGAGAGTTGAAATGTTTGAAACATCATGGTAGCTATAGCATAGCATGCTGAATCTTGTAGCACAACAGATGACGACCTTGAAGGGATAACCCTACCTATTAGAGCTTTGTCGCTGGAATGTGTCTTAAGTCCTTGTATTGACAATTTCCCTTATAATAGAGAAGAACCACCTCTGATCTTTTTAGACAAGGATATAATTGGTGGCTGTCAGACCACAGATTTATTTGCCATTCTGTTAGGAACCATACATGCCTCTAATGGGCCACTCTGCCTAGAAGAAACTTTATAGAACCTCAGCCACACCTCTCAAAAATGTGATTGGCTAAATCCAGCTCTAGAGGTGAGGTAGTTGAATAATGTCTAAGATTGGCCTTTGGAGGAAAAACCCAAGAAAGAGATCTATAGAGGCCTCAGAAAATGCTCCCCATTGTTGAGGCAGATTTCCAGTTTCCAAGCATTTGGACCATCAGCACAAAGACTGAGGAGATAGAGCAGAATATTTCTTTGACTTTTGAGTCTGCCTATGGGAAGGGGTGCAAGCAGAAGAGAACTCGGCAGGAGCTCCGAATGCATAGTTCCTTTTTTTTTTTCTTTTAACAGTATGATTTTTTTTTTTTCTTAGAACTCTCACATCTCTTTACGGTGATATCAATCTGTGCTAATGAAAGCATTATGTTCTAAGCCAGAAAAAAAGTATTTCCAGCAACTTGGCAATAGTTTTGCTTGAATACATTTTCAGCTGCTTTTAGTTTGGGATACCACATGTTGAAAAAGAGACAAATTAGAGAAAATTTGGAGAGCGGCAATTAACATGATAAAATGTTCAGTTAAAGGACCATGTTGTGGCTCAGGGGATTGGTAATAGAATATAAATCCCTTCTCTCGTCAGCACTTCATTTAAAATTTTTTTTTTTTTTATAAAAAGGAAACATTGACAAAACCGTAGGATAAAAGGGGTACTTTTACATAATTTCCACCACCAGAACTCCATATCTCATCCCCTCCCCGATAGCTTTCCTATTCTTTAACCCTCTGGGAATATGGGCCCAAGGTCATTGTGGGATGCAGAGGTGGAAGGTCTGGCTTCTGTAATTGCTTCCCCACTGAAACATGGGCATTTACAGGTCGAACCATACTCCCAGACTGTCTCTCTCTTTCCCTAGTGGGAAAGGGCTTTGGGGAAGCAGAGGTCCAGGACACATTGGTGGGTTTGTCTGTCCAGGGAAGTCTGGTTGGCATCATGCTAGCATCTGGAACCTGGTGGTTGAAAAGAGGGTTAAGATACAAACCTAAAAAAATTGTTGACCATTTATGGACCTAAGGACTGGAATAGTGTAGATGAAGAGTTGGGGAGTACTCCATTTTGTAGATAGCCAGTAGGCATATTTTAGTTAAATTCCAAAGGGCTTGTGGCTATACTTTTTTTTTTCTTCTTCATCTTTTTTCTATTTGCCACTGAGCCTGAAATCTGATATGCCAGTGGATCCAAGTTATTGTGTGGGGAGATGATTTCATGGCTGGAAAAAGGACCAGAAAGCTGGATCAGGGAAGAGTAACTCCCTAATATGGGAAATGGGTGTAAATATTGTTGACTGTAAACCCCATCGATTTGTTGTGATCTGGGGCCCATAATCAGCTTAGGAGCCTATGTGACCTTTGCGTTCCCTGTAGATCTGAGCTCACATTCTGTGGTCATGAGTAGGAACATTCCATGCTGCCCCAGTATTGACCCATCTTCCTCAGGTGTAGCATAGACTATGTTGTCCATCCTGCCATCGAAGGATGGAACCTTCTCTTCCAGTGTTGATCCGAGTTGAGGGCAAGGTCCTACGGGGGTCCAAAAAGGGGTCTATTGTGGTGTTCCTGATAGAAATGACTGGTAACAATGGAGAGAGGAATTTATTTGAATTCTAGGCCCATCAAGTCTGTTTGGGAATCTCAGGACTTCCTGATTAGGGCCCCAGCTGATAGGGTGGCCTGATAGTGACTAAAGAGTCATCATTAAAGTATGCCAGTCTCTTGCCCTTATTCAGCTTTTGCAGTCCTTGCTTTGATAAGGTTAGTTTTGGAGTGAATGAGAGACTAATAGGAATTAGGTGAGGAGGGTATCTAAGTCTAAGTAGACACTATTTCAATATGAACTTGATACTGCCTCACTACAGACTATTGTGTATTTTTGCTTTAAGTATATTTTGCCATAATTTATGAATACATGTGAATGTATTCCAAATTCCAAATTCTCTAGTTTGGTGGCGTGTAGTTCTTCATAGAAGTTTCATGTGATTTTCTGGATTTCTGTGGTGTCAGTTGTGATATCTCATTTATTAATCCCTAGCACTGCAAAAACGGTATCATCTGTTTTCCATGCCTAAGCCTCGCGTGAGCTTAATGTGCAGCTTGGCGATACGAGAATCCGGCATGAAGCCCAGCCAGTCTATCTTGGCGTGACTCTCGATCGCACCCTGTCATTTCACGAACATCTCATAAAAACTGCAGCAAAGGTGGGCGCGAGGAATAACATCACTGCAAGACTGGCCAGCTCCTCATGGGGCGCGAGCGCTTCCACACTACGATCATCCTCTCTGGCATTATGCTATTCCACTGCAGAATACTGTGCCCCAGTATGGTTCCGTAGCCCCCATGTCCACTTGGTCGATTCCAAATTATACTCCTCCATGAGGATAATTTCCGGAACCATCCGTTCCACCCCGGTTCCATGGCTGCCAGTTCTTAGCAACATCGCCCCGCCAGATATTCGTCGGGATGCGGCAGCATCTAAGTTCATTTCCCACGTCTACGCTCAACCAGACCTGCCAATATACGCGGATATCTTCGCCACCCTGTCCAACGCTTGACGTCTCGTCACCCAATCTGGTCCCCTACGCCTACACTGAACTTCTCTGTTCCAGACTCTTGGAAACAGAGCTGGCAGTCAGCTGAGGTAAAGAACAAACACCTCATCACAGACCCCTGCAAGCGTCAACCCGGCTTTGACCTAGCACGTTATGATTGGGCCCTCCTCAATCGCTATCGAACAGGCCATGGCCGGTGCGCCGCTATGTTCCATCGCTGGGGAGTCAGAGACGATCCAAACTGCCCCTGCGGCTCCAGACAGACTATGACCCATATAGTCAATGACTGCCACCTCTCCAGATTCAAAGGAGGTCTCGAAACTTTACATCAGGCTCAACCTGATGCTGTTGACTGGCTACGGAAGAAGGGCAAATGCTAGAAGAAGAACTTGTGATATCTCCTTTATTTTTTACAATTATATTACTTTGAGTCTTTTCCTTCTTTTTTAGTGAGTCTGGCTAGGGGTTTGTTAATCTTGTTTAATTTTTCAAAGAACCAACATTTGGCTTCATTGATCTTTTGTATGGTTCTCTTATTTCCTATGTTGTTTATTTCTGCCCTAATTTTAATGATTTCTGTCCTTCTGGTTGCTTTAGCATGCTTTTGTTCCTCTTCCTCTAAGTCCTTAAGGCATACAGTCAGTTTATTTAAGCTTTTTCTTGTTCTTTAATATGTGATTGTGTGGCTATGAGTTTCCCTATCAGTACTGATTTAGCTGTGTCCCAAATATTTTGATAGCTTCATTTTCATTTTCATTTGTTTCCAGCAACATTTGAATTTCTTGTTTGAATGTCTCTCTGACCCAGTGGTTCTTAAGCAGTATATTGTCTAGTTTCCAAATTCTGTGTCTTTTAGTAATTTTCTTTTTATTGTCAAATGTTAGCTTTACTCCACTGTGCTCTGAGAAGATACTTGGATTGATTTCAATGCTCTTGAATTTGTTGATGCTGCCTTTGTGGCTTAACATGCGGTCTATCCTTGAGAATGTGCTGTGTGGATTTGAAAAGAATGTGTATTTCAGTTTTTTTGGGTGAAGAACTCTGAAAATGTCCAGAATGTTTAGTCTGTCCATCTCTTCATTTAATTCTCTTGTTTCTTTGTTGATTCTCTATTTTGTTGATCTGTCTAAGTGTGAGAGTGGGGTGTTAAAGTCTCTCACTATTATTGTATTACTATTGATGTATTTTTGTAGTTCTTTCAGTAGGTGTTTGATGTATTTAGATGGTCCCTCATTGGGTGCAATTATGCAAATCTACTGTCCACTGTAAATTCTAGGTATAGCAAGAGGAGAAAGGGAAGTAGAGAAGAGAAACACACAGAGAGAGTTCACTCTGAGTCAGATTTCTTCCCCAAAATAATTCACAAATGAGTACCAGTGAATTCAGAAAGCAAAAGAAGGAGTAAGGAAGAAAAGAAGACAAGAACAACAAAAAAAAAGAGCAGTGAAAGGACAAAGGGTTTTTTTTTTTTTAATTATCTAGGAGGAGGGGAAAAAGGAGAGTGGAAGGAAGAGGTAGAGTGAAACAAGTTCCTCTCACAATGGATAGGATACCCAGTCACCTAGCAATGGAAAAAACAATAACAGTTAATTTTGGTCAACCTGAAGAAGGAGGGGGGGAAAGGGACATGTGTATATATAATAGTAATAAAATAGAATAGAGTAAAAAATCCCAACAGTCAGTCTGCACCTTGGACGGCTCTGGATTAGCTCAGGCAGCCTTAGTAAAGACAGCCAATTGTAAGAAGTATACAAAATAATAATAATAATAATAATAATAATAATAAACCTCCAGGTAGTCTTTCCTAGGCAGGGTCGAGGCTGTGATTGGTTAGATATTTTGTCACTCAAATAAAACTTCAGCCACTTAGAAAAAAAAGAGAAGGAAAGCAAAAAGTAAAAGGATTGGAATGACACCCCTGGTGAGCCAGGAATCTTGGTAAAGAAAATAGCTCAAGGGGAAGCCTCCTAGGAGGTGCTTTCCAGCCCCAGGCGCTGATTCTGGGGTGGGTGGGAAGAGTGAGCTTCAGAAATAATCAAAAGATTTCCTTTCTTTTTCCCTCTGTCCTCTGTTTTCTACCTCAAGAGTGTGCTATAGGACCCCTCTTTGGTGCCACACTTAGGACCCATTATTCACCCTCCCGCTGATGGTCCAGTATCCCACCCTATTCAGAGAATCCTAGGTCACAAGCCGCTAATTGTTGGAGCTCACGCCAGCAGCTGCCTGCAAGTCCTGAATGCTTAGTTCTAAACAAGATACATTTTTGACATGAAACATATTCCCCTTGGGAGTATCAAAAAAAAAGAGAGAGAGAGAGAGAGAGAGAGTTAGTACTCCCACCTTGAATTTTTATTAGTGAAAAGTTGATTTCACTATTCTGTAGTACACACATGGAACTATCTGTACCTACACAATAAAATATCACTGAGACTTTCTGAATTCAGTGATGTGTATTATTAGGTCTTTGAAATTCCATGTACCAACTTATATTACACAAATGACTTGAGGTGTACATTTAATGCTCTTATGCAGCCATATTAAAAGCCGAGTATATGAATTCTGTGATTAATAATTTGTAGTAATATTGTAGTAATATATAGTAATAATTTCAATTTAATTGTTTCATTTCCTTAGTACAAAGATTTTCTAGAAAATTTTATTTTAGTTCTGTATTTCTAAAGAAACTACTCTATTGGTGAAGTTAGAACAGACAAGGTGAGTTCTATGTCTTATATTTGAAAACATACTAAAAGTTATAATGGGTAAATATAATTTAGGAGAATAATGTGATTTTTGCTTCAGTCAACAAATATATCATCTTTCAGGCAGCCAGAATTTGGCTGGTACATAACATATAACAAACAGAAACCAAACAAATGGTTCTCATGAATTATTAAGAGCTAGCAAGTCGATAAATGCGGGGTGAATTATAATTTTACAACATTCTGAAATGTTCAGTCAAAATTGTTGGAAAAATCATACATGATGCTTTGTAGTGACAACACAGAATTGCTTTCCTATGTGCTTTATCCCCATTCCCTTTACAAGTAAGAAAAATAGAAAAGAATGGATTAATAAATATCAACTGTTGAATCTTCCCAGTGCAGTGAATTCACATTCTGTTCCCCCTTTTCTTTCAGGTAGGAAACAACTCACCTGAAATGAAGTAGTTTCACCAATTACCCTGATCAGATTTGTGCTGGTGTCAAGTACTGTGAACTTGAGACACTTCTATTTGTTTCCCTGTGACTAAGATAGGACCTAAGTCTAATATTTCAGCCTGATGCCACAGATAGATATCAGAACTTTGCATTTTAATGCTTGTTATAACAGGAGAGGTTTATTTTGTTCTGTTGCACAATATGAAAGTAGTAATAACATTCAAACTGTTACCCACCTCATGGCTGTTTTTAAAATCTCAGGATATGGAGAGTAGCCAGGAAATCTAGACTTAATCTCTTCTCACCCAGTGGTTTTTCTCCCTTCTTCCTATCAGGGACCTTAGTGCCTCCTTAACAAAATTAACCTCCTGATGTTGGGTTTCATGATTACTGGAAAAGTCTTTCTCTTTGCTCTGTATCCCTCCACTGTTTTGTTTTGTTTTTGTTTGTTTTTTTTAGGTTTACAAAGAATTCTCCAAAAACATGTTTTGACTCCTCCTATTCTCTTTTCTCTATTGTCATTAAGGTTTTTAAAAAATTATTTCTTTTCCCTTTTGTTGCCCTTATTGTTTTTTTATTGTTGTTGTAGTTATTGTTGTTGTTATTGATGTCATTGTTGTTGGATAGGACAGAGAGAAATGGAGAGAGGAGGGGAAGACAGAGAGGGGGAGAGAAAGATAGACACCTGCAGACCTGCTTCACCGCTTGTGAAGCGACTCTCCTGCAGATGGGGTAGCTGGGGGCTGGAACCGTGATCCTTACATTGGTCCTTGCACTTTGCACCATGTGTGCTTAACCCGCTGTGCTACCGCCTGGCTCCCTAAGTTTTTTTTAAGTGAGGATCTTGTGGAGTTGTAAAAGTGGAAAAATAGAGGTAGGATCTGGAAATTGCTGGTGAGTAGAATACTTTTCTTCCATGCATTTTCCAGTAAAATCTTTGAATGAATTAAGGGATTGGCAAGGATAACAATAAACCAGGGAAAATGAGAACCTTCTGAAGGAAAGTCGGTGAGGAAGTCTAGTGGTAAGAGGGCAGCATGCATGTTGTTGACTGATTTTTATAAATTAGCCCATGCCTTTTCTTCTGCCCCTCTGTCTCTTTATCTATTTTAAAAGGTTTATTTATTAATGAGAAAGAGGGGAAAGAGAGAGTAAAAAAGATAGAAAGTGAGAGATAGGAAAAGAGATGGAGAGACAAGCAGAGAACCACTCTGCAACATGCAATGCTCAAGACTGAACTGGAGACCTCATACATGAGTCTCTTATGCTTAATTCCCTGGGCCATCTCCTGGGCCTCTGTCTCTTCATATTTTATAGTTGACACATACAAGGTATCATCTGGGGAGATAGCATAGTGGTTATGCAAGAAAGCTTTCCTGCCAGGGGTTCAGTGGTAACACACCTGGTTAAGCATACATTACAATGCTCAATCAAGGACCTGGGTTTGAACCCCCGGTCCCTACCTGCAGGTGGACACTCTATTTCTGTCCCTTTCTACCTCTCCTTTCCTTCTCCATTTCTGGGTGTCTCTATCCAATAAATAACTAAAGATAAGAAAAAAAAAGAAAGTTACTCATGTCTCTCAAACTCAAATCAGTAAAATATTTTAAAAGCTATATACAGTGCATATACTTTTTGACATATACCGTATATAGTTCATAGTGATTTCCTGTCTCTTGTTGTAATTCTCAATGTATTTTAGTAATGATGGACATTTTAAATTTAATTTTTCATCATTTTTCTTCTTTTTTTAAAAAATATATTTATTTATTTATTGGATAGAGACAGCCAGAACTCAAGAGGGAAGGGGGTGATAGAGAGGGAGAGAGACAGAGAGACACCTGCAGCCCTGCTACACTATTCATGAAGCTTTCTACCTGCAGGTGGGGACCAGGGGATCAAACCCGGTTCCCTACGCACTGTAACATGCTCTCAACCAGCTGCACCACCTCCTGGCCCTCATCATTTTTCTTCTAAGGTGGATCATTCATTCCTGTGCTACTACTGGTCTTTGAAAAGTAACACAAATTCAATTTCTGTCAGAACTCCAATTTGTAATTTGTCTAGTTGGAGAATCTGGGAATCATCAAGATCTGTTATTTATTTTTCTTTTACCAAACCTAGTATTCCTTTATTCTTGAATTTGATTGTTCCATGGTTTGCATGCTCAAGGAACATGGATAATTTATTCATATATAGGAGAAAAAATTTCTGATTCTTTCTACAAAGGCATTTCTTCTCTCTGCATCATTTGATTAATAAAATTGTGCTTATCTTCTTGATGTTTTTAGACTTTGAATACCGCATCGTCATCATATGTGGCTATTTGTCCTGAGAGCAGACTGATAGGGACATCCGTTTTCATACGGTATGTGACACAGAACCGGGAATGTGCTGTTGTCATGTCCAGATCTGTCCATCACTAAGGAATGACCTCAGACTTCCTCATCAATTCTGACAGGTCACTGACAAGTTTGCAGGGAAAGCACATATGTGACAAAGGACAAGAAGAGGGTGCATGTGTCAGCAAGAACCCTACAGTTGGGGCTAGGAGTCAAATTGCTGGCAACTCTAGGACTTGGATGCTTTTGACTTTCTTTTTAAACAAAACTCCTTGATGAAATATCGGTTACTCATTCATCCAGATACACACTTTCCTGTGGATTTCAGTGGTGATTAAATTGCCATAATCATTTGAATGCTGACTTTTCTTTTTGCCAGTTTGCTATTAATTCCCACATATTTATTCATTTAATTCTGACTCCTGTGTGACAAGGGTTAAATTAATGTTATTTATAAAATATACAGTTGAATTTTTTTTTCTTTTTACCTTCAGGGTCATCGCTGGGGCTCAGTGCCTGCACTACGAATCCTTATTCCGGTCCTTGCGCTTTGCTCCATGTGCACTTAACACACTGTGCTACTGACTGGCCCCTCACAAATTATTTTTTAAAACATAAACATGGGCAATGCTGAGTTGGTCAAGTATAAATCTTAAAGTGCTAATGTCTGTCCTGTCACAAGTATACTTTAATATAAACTGTATGCACAACTAGATACTTCGTGTACCTGAGTGCGATAGGACCTGGCTTTAATCTTCCAATTCTCAATTGTGGGTAAAATTATTCATGAGAGGGCAGGGGTATTTAGCCAAATGGTTATGGAAAGCTACTCTCATACGCGAGGCTCCAAAGTCCCAGGTTCAATCTCCCACACCACCAGAAGCCAGAGCTGATCAGTGCTTTGGTAACATATAAAACAAACAAACAAAACAAAACAAAAAACTTTCATGAGAGGTGAAGCAGTGCTATAGCTGTTTTTCTCTCTCTCCATTCACTCTGTCTTTCCCTCCACTAATTTCTCCACCCAAAATAAATAAATAAAATATTATGAAATTTTATTTTCCTTGTCTACTTCAAAATTCGTGTTTTTCCTATGTTCTTGAACAAATGTAACATTATACCCACCATTTTAATATCCTCTGCCTCTAGCTATATTTTAGTTCTCTTCCTCTCATCCTTTGGGAGGTACTTTTATTAATTGAGCTTCCTGTTTGTTTTTTATGTGTGTGGGCTGGTTAGTTTTTATGGTACGATGGGCACTGAGAATTTTATTTTGGTATGTGGTGGTGAATTGTTGCATTCCTCCTAGTATTACTGGATTTTGTTCTGACAGTTAAGGTTCTTGGTATCAATGTGATTAAAATTTTCTGTTGTTTCCAGTAAACTTGACTGCTTCAGGCCACCTTTTTTTTTCTTTCTGTTCTGGGTCACTTCTTTTTTTCAATTAGTGATTTAATATTGATTTACAAAACTGCTAGATAATAGGGGTATATAATTCTATGCCATTCCCACCACCAGAGTTCTGTGTCACATCCCCTCTACTAGAAACTTCAGTAGTTCTCCCAAGGTCATTGATATAGGCTGATTCTACAACTATCTGGCTATATCTGTATATTATCCCCTGTTTTTTTGTTTTTTGTTTTTAACCAGAGCACTTTTCAGCTCTGGCTTATTAGTGGTGCAGGGGATTGAACCGGGGACTTTGAAGCCTCAGGCATGAGAGTCTGTTTGCATAACCATTATGCTGTTTACCCTCCGCCTGCCTGTTTTTTTTTTTAATGGCCCTGCCTTCACTTCCTTTCTAGTTTAGCCTTATACCTGCTACTGCTTCCAGGTCTTTCTTTTTTTTTTTTTTTTTTTTAATGTTGCCTATCAGATAAGGAAACCGTGCCTGCCTTCCTCTGGTAGTTTCCAGATTTTCTTCCCTTTCATAAATACAAGATTCCTGGTGACAAATGCTTTGGGTCCTGGTTGAATGGGGGTACAGAACCCTCTGCTTTACTTCCAATATTATTTACCTTTCTGGGTATATGGACCAATTCTTTTTGGGGTACAGAAGGTGGGAGTTCTGGCTTCCATAAGTTCTCCACTGGGCGTGGTCATTGGAAAGTCTATTCATACGTCCAACTTTTTGCTGTTTTTCCCTAGGGATAGGGCTCTGGAGAGGTGGGATTCCAGAAAGCATTAGTGAGATCATCTGCCCAGGGAAGTCAGGATGGAATCATAGTAGTACCTGCATCTTGGTGGCTGAAAGACAGTAAGATGGAAAGTGGGACAACATATTTAATAAACAGGAACCGTCAAGTAAGAATAGAGCAAATGAAAATAAGAACCTTAGGGTGGAAAGAAGCTAGAAAGTCTATTTTAGGAATGTTCTTAGAAACTATGTCTTAGTAATCTTTGCTTGAGCTTTATAGGGGTGGGCTAGAAATGTCCGGGACGATAGTAGCAGAGTTGAGAGTAGAACTAGGAAACAAGGTTAGGACAGAGAGTTGCTTGCAAGCTTGAAGAAAATAGATAAATGCAATCAATTGTGTACCACATTGATCTAACTCGGGGCCCACATCTATTCATATTTAACACTGGAGTATGTGCAACCTCTGAGTCCCTGTCAGACTGAGCTCACAGTCCACAGTCAAAACTGGGAACATTCCAGGCTGCACTCACAACAGTACCAGTCTTCCTTCTCCACTGGCAGAGTCGGATCACCCAGCTTCCCTTCAGAGAGACAGGCAATCCCTACCATTGCTAATTCATAGTGAGTCTGTGTTCCAGAAGAAACCCACAACAGTGCTTATAATGAAGATCCAGTGAGTATGACCAGTGATATCACAGAGGGAGATCTGTCAAAGGTCGAGGCCATGTTATCTGTGGAGAAATCCAAGGATTCCATAGGACCTTGGGTGATGGGTGCTGGCCACCTTTTTGAGGTAGAAAGAGACTATGACAGGGGCTGAGAGGAAGAGAAACTCCTCATCTTCCAGTGATTTGGGGGGGCAGAGTTCAAGCATGGGTCACAAAAATGACAAAGCAGGCACCTTTTAAGGTGACTTACCTCATTTGCCCCTAAATTTGCTTTTAAACTTTGCAAATTTGTATCCTGAAAGATGTGATAAGTTTTAAATAATAGATGATGTTTTTTGTTTAATGATGCTAGTTATTAATTTACCAGCTCTCTAGTCATAATCCAACTAATATTTTACTGATCTTTTCCTAACATGGTTCATGAAAGATGAGTAAGAATCCTCTTGATTATAGGAAAGAGCTAAACAGGTAAGGGACATTTATTTAATAGATATATCTTACTTGACTACCATATGCTAGTTCACAGATAGAGCTAAAATAATGAATAATGTAAAGCTTTTTCAAAATGAACAATCAAGTGATGACAATGTATACCATATTAAAAAGTTGTGTCTATTTTACCTTACTATTGTGGAAGTAACAGACTGATTTCTGGTATTGAGTTAATTGTAGAAAACTTGTCTCTGAACAGGCATATATGTCTGTGGTCCAAGTTTTGGACTATATGTGCACTGAAAATGGCTAGTTTAGAAATCATTTTAAATCTGCATTACTGAAAGGACTGACTATTAGCACATGCTACATTGCACACTGTAAATTGCATTTAGCACTGTTGATGTGAGTACCAAGTAGATGACTGAGTCAGCCTTATTTGGAAGATTCTAATCAGTGTCCACATTGTGTGTGTGTGTGTGTGTGTGTGTGTGTGAAATGCTTATTTAAAAAATATATTTAGAATTTAAAATAACTCTCACAAAGTGCCTTTTCAGTGTCTCTGCCTTGATGAATGATAAATATCCCTACTGAACTAGCTTATAAAAAGAAGCTGACAGGAGTCAGGCGGTAGCACAGTGGGTTAAGCTCACATGGTGCCAATGACCGGCGCAAGGATCCCGGTTTGAGCCCTCCCCCACACACACACCTGCAGGGGAGTCCCTAGACCCCTTTCCTTCCTTCTTTTTCTTAATCTATGCTTCTTTTTTTAAATTGTTATTATTATTATTATTTATAAAAAAGGAAACATTGACAAAACCATAGGATAAGAGGAGTACAACTTGACACAATTCCTACCACCAGACCTCTGTATCCCATCCCCTCCCCTGATAGCTTTCCTATTCTTTATCTTTCTAGGAGTATGGACCCAAGGTCATTGTGTGATGCAGAAGGTGGAAGTTCTGGCTTCTGTAATTGCTTCCCCACTGAACATGAGCGTTGACAGGTCAATCCATACTCCCAGTCTGCCTCTCTCTTTCCCTAGTGAGGAACGGCTCTGGAGAAGCGGAACTCCAGGACACATTGGTGGGGTTGTCTGTCCAGGGAAGTCTGGTCAGCATCATGCTAGCATCTGGAACCTGGTGGCTGAAAAGAGAGTTAACATACAAATCCAAACAAGTTGTTGACCAATCATGAACCTAAAAGATAGCTAGTAGGCATACTTTAGTTAAATTCCAAAGGGCTTGTGGCTATACTAGTTTTTTTTTTTTTTTTTCCCTGAGCCTGAAATCTGATATGAAGGTGGATCCAAGTTATTATCTGGGGTGATGTCATGGCTGGAAAAAGGACCAGAAAGCTGGATCATGGAAGCAAGTAGCTCCCTAAAATGGGAAATGGGTCCTGATATTGGGACCTCTTCTGATATAACCTATAGAGAAATGTCAACCAATTACCAAGGTATGGCACAATCAGTCATGAATTCAGACTGAAATGCATTGCTCCCCACTGGGGAACTTGGAGGTGAAACATTTCATGAAAAATAAAGATGAACACTGTTGGTATGCTTCTAATTCTACTTCTAAAAACCTCTTCTGTTTCATTTGGTTTAATCCCCCCCTGCTTAACACTGTATTCTATTTACATAACCACTGTATTCTATTTACATAACCACTGCAGGGCATTGGTTTAATCCCCACTGGTTCATGATGTGTTTTTGCTCCGCTCCCTCTCCTTGTCACACCCTGATTTTCACCAGTCACTTTTCTCTCCACCCTCTCTACATCACATCCTGTTTACACCCTATTTGGCAAGTATAATATTAGTTTAGCTTAGCCTAGCTTGGCTTAGATTGCGCTGCGTTCTGCGTGAATAAAGAGATACTGCGTACCACCCAGCCATGAGTCTCCGCTCGCGAAGCCAGCCCGACAGAACACAATGGTGATTCCTTCGCTTCTCTCTGTACATAATCATTGCATGTAGAGGTAGCTGTGTGTATTCAGATATTGTGAAAGAAGCAACCACGCATCTGTGGAATTAAAGTCATATTTAGCACTGATGAGCACTAACGTAGCTCCCCTCTACTTCTCTCTCTCCTCCGGTGCCCTTCGGATGCCAGTGTATATATCAAATTATAGGCGTATTTTAGCAGCAAGTTATTTCAAATGAATTGGGCTCAGTCTATGTGTATTTTCCAATAAAACCTTTGAAAGTGCAGAGTTCATAACTGGTCAGAGTAGACAAAAGTTTGCAAAAGTTTTAGAAAGGAAAATTAAGGTTATGAAAAAAAAACAACTTGGTAAAAAGTAATGTTTTGATGAAATGGCATGCTGGGGTAACTGGGGGATACCAGTTATCTGATCTCTGAGTGATCAGAGAGACTTTTGTCTTTAAACCAATTCCATCTCCAGAGATTAGCTTTTACACTTTCAGTTGAACCTATTCAGTTTTTAAACAGTTAACCTGGTTGGGTCTATGTAGCATCTGTTCTCTCAAAAGTCAGGGAAAATAGTTTTTCAGCACCAAACAACCCCCTTCCATTTACACTTTTGCCTAGTAAATAATATTTACCTAGAAATAACATCATATAGATGATTGACTAGTCAGTTATCTGAATACACACACATAGATACATATACACGCTATCCTTTTCTTTTAAAAATGAAATTATTTTATTTATTTACTCATTCATTTATTGCATAGAGACAGAGAAAAACAGAAGGAGAGGGGGTAGATAGAGAGGGAGAGAGACACTTACAGCATTGTTTCACTGCTTGTGAAGCTTCCCTCTGCAAGTGGGAAGCAGCAGCTTGAACCTGGGTCCTTGCATGTGGTGATATGTGCATTCAACTGGATCTACCATGGCTCAGTCCCTTCTTATATATGTTTTTATTAGCACACTTCTTCAGGATATGATAGTCAGATTTTCATGAAATCTAACTTCAGTTTTGCCTTTGCATTCTAACATTTCATTGACTTAGAATCAAGCTTATAGCTCAATAGGATATGCTGTTGTTTCAAGGACAGTTTTGCACATAACTTCACAGAGAACTGTTTTAACATTAAGTTTGAAAGCTGGTTGCATTTAATAAGAGGAACTTTTAAGTCTGTTTTTCTAGCAAAGTACTTTTATAACATATTTAATAAAAAGCATTTCCTATACAAATAAAACCTCACAAATGATCTGATAACTCATGAGATATAATAAGCAATTGGAGTTCAAAGACTTGTCTATATGCCACAATGTTAAATGCTCCAAATATCAAAGGGCCATGTTTCTGAATTTTATTGTTCTCACTAAATCACTTAATTATCTTAGTACTTTCTAACATTTTCAGTATAATTATTAACACAATTATAGTGGTTTTAAAGGAATGTAATTGGAAAAGAAAGATGACCTGTACTGGGTGAAATTCTTAATTAATCTTTCACTGTTAAATTGTTCAAAATTAATCAAGTATATTGCCTATAAGGAAGCAAGTACACTTTACATATATATTAAAAGTTAATTTCTGACTTTAGAAGTATAGCTTAACTGCAAAACCATCAATCCTAAGTAATTCTTTTACCCACTCCTCCATCTCTCTCCATCTCTCTCTCTCTCTCTCTCTCTCTCTCTCTCTCACACACACAAACACACACACACGATAATGTCACAACAGAGAAGAATATGATACAGAGATTACGTCTCACTAAATATTTTGAGTTTTTTTTTAAGGCGAGTAACAGGAATTTTTGTTAAGATACATGATTTTGTAGAATAACTAAACTGATTCAGAAAATGCCATTCATTTGTCCATCCATTCATTCATTCATTCTGTTTGTTCATTTATTCAGTAGAACATGCATTTTACTGAAAAAAAAAAAGTTATGCTTCAGTCACTGAGGATAATGCCTGTGAAATGTAATCACAATGTTCTTCTCATATAAAAAGACAAAAATAAAAATGACTTGCATTCTAATCACATTTGTAGATAAATATCCTTGGGCTATTTTAGAAAATTAAAAAAAGCTTGTCTCTCCCCACCATCAATTTGAATTATGCAGATTATACTCTCCACTGGTTCTCTGTTTTTGCCATATGAACACACCTGAGTGACAAGACATACTCCACCAGGCGCTCTTGGCCCTAAGGGCAATGCTTCTCTGATAAAGGAAGATAGTCATAGTCCATTGACTGAAACTCATGGGATGTAGAAGGTTCCCTTGGCCCTGTGCCCTATGTCTAGATGGAGAATCATCAGTAAATATGTTCTTTAATTATTGAACAAACCACAAAGTGAATGCCTTAATATATCATCAGCCAGGTATGTATGGTCAGCAGGACTAGGTAATTTACTTGATTTTCCTCAACGAATTCACTGTTTAATTTAGTCAAATTTAGATGTTTTCACCTGAGATATAAACATAAAATAGATACATTGTTTGGTTGATAATTTGTTAATATTTTAATCAGGACTATTTTACTAAAAACATATACATATGTTCTTCAAAGCTAAAGTAACCTGAAATATTGTATTTGATCAAATTCAGGAGTCAGGTGGCAAGTCTAAGATGCTTTGATGCTGTAATGCTCTTGATCACAGAGGTGTCAGCAACTGTCACCTGGCTAGCAGAGATTTAGGAAGCTACTTGAAAGAGACAAGATGTGCAAAGTGTATGGCTGTTCTAAGTACCAATGAACTAGCTAATACCTTTTTTTGTTTGGTGAGTTTTTTTTTTTAATATTCTGATACATATTATTTTCCTTAATCTCCATGTAAAACAAGTAATGGTAAACATCAAGAAAGATTTAAGTGACCCAGGGAAAGAATGTTGTATATTTCAGATGAAGAACCATTGTGGTAATTAAGATTGATCTGTAGAATTCATAGACATTATTCATCTCTAAGGTTTACCTTTTGAAAGAGTTATGTGAGGGGCCTGGTGGTGGTGCACCTGGTTGAGCACACATATTACAATGAATAAGGACCTGGGTTCGAGCCCCTGGTCCCCACCTGCAGGGGGAAAGCTTTGCAAGTGGTGAAGCAGTGCTACAGGTGTCTGTCTGTCTCTCTCCCTCGCTATCTTCCTCTACCCTCTCGATTTCTGGCTGTCTCTATCCAATAAATAAAGATACTTAGAAATATTTTTAAAGAAGAGTTATGTGAAATACCCAGGTTAATTGAAGGACTTAAAACAGTAAAATAGTGTCTCTGTTGGTCTATACAGTAGCCCTTTCCACATAGGTGGATGGGACAAAATAATCATCTGGGGGACTCAAAAAGTTCTTTTTTCTTGATAAACACTATCTTACTTTCACTTCTTTAATTTTTTAAAATTATATTTTTGTCTGTCATGGATAGAGTGAGAGAAGTTGAGAGAGGAGGGGGAGGTAGACAGGGAAAAAGACACTTACAGCCCTGCTTCACCACTCGTGAAGCATCCCCCCTGCAGGTGGGGACCAGGGACTTAAACCTGGGTCCTTGCACACTGTAATGTGTGCACTTAACCAGGTGAGCCACTGCTTGGCCCCCTTCTTTAATTTATTAAGAGAAATAAAAAGTGAGAGAAGAAAGAGACAAAGAACCAGAGCACTTGTCAGCTGTGCTGGAAGGTGGTATTAGGGGTTGAACTTGTGGCCTCTGGAGATTCAGGGATGCCCTCTGGTACTCTAACAGGCCGAACCATCTTCCCACACCCCTTTTCTTCTTCTTTTTTTTTTTTTTTTAATATTTTTATTTATTTATGAGAAAGATAGGAGAGAGAAAGAACCAGACATCACTCTGGCACATGTGCTGCCGGGGATCGAACTCAGGACCTCATGCCTGAGAATCCAAAGCTTCACCACTGCGCCACCTCCCGGACCACATCCCCTTTTCTTCTTTAAAATAGAACTCTTTCTCTGATAATTTACACACTACATTCCTAATTACTTTGTCTGAATTAGTTTTTTAATTGTTTTCTATCCTGGCTAGAAATACAGAAAGAAAAATTGAGAAAACAAAGGGTAATATTGAAGTAAAACTTCAATGATTTCTCTGGTTTACTAGTATCTTATCAGGACTTAACTTCTCAACTACAGACTGATTTCTATTTTTCAATTTTTATTTTATTTTATTTTATTTATTTTTGCCTCCGGGGTTATTGCTGGGACTCAGTGCCTGCACCACAAATCCACTGCTCCTGGAGGCCATTTTTTTCCCCATTTTGTTGCCCTTGTTGTCATTATTGTTGCCATTGATGTTGTTGTTGGATAGGACAGAGAGAGATCGAGAGAGGAGGGAGATAAAGAGGAGGAGAGAAAGATAGACACCTGCAGACCTGCTTCACCACTTGTGAGGCGACCCTCCTGCAGGTGGGGAGCTGAGGGCTTGAACTAGGATCCTTACACTGGTCCTGGCATGTGTGCTTAACTCACTGCACTACTGCTAGACCCATGACTAATTTCTTTAAATGCTTTGAGAAACAAGCAAATAAAAAGTTAATGAAGATAAGAGCTGTCCATAGTTAAACTCACTCATGTGATTTGAAATGTGACTTTGGATTCATAAAATGTGTTTGTGAAAAGGTGGACTACTGCATTAGTTATTAGGTTAGGCTATTCTAAAATTTCTAAAATATGCACCCTGGCTACAGTGGTTATACAGCTGGATCAAAACAATCAAGGAAAGTGCTTCTTTGAAAATGTAGGCTATTACATTGATTATTAGTTTAATCTAGTCCAGGTTTCCAAAATATTCAGTATTGCTGTGAAGGCAGAAAGAATTAAAAGTTAAATGTGTTTTCCTGGGCTGACATATAATCTCTTCCCCTTATGAATGACAGAGTCAATTGATCCACAGCTGTTTCTATTCTATAGTTTAGGCCACGTTGCCTCTTGTTCACCTTGTTAACTGTGAGGGTTTCTGATGCTTCAGGCTTAAGATAGGGGTTTTTGTCCTGATGGCCTCGCTGCTACTTCGATTTTTCTGGTTTATTATGTATGTCCTTAAATGTGATTTAGAGGTATGATCAAATTGCATTTGCATTAAAGGAAAAAAATAGGTGTGAAATTGTTGGACAGTTTGATAGAAATTGTAGCATAGCATAGTGTGGGAGTTATTCTGTGCTGTTATATAGTTAAGCAATTGATACAAAGCAATTGATACAAAATAATTTGTCTAAGGCTGGGCAGTGACTCCCTTGGTAATTGATCCACAGGTAGGCAGCAGTGACTCCCTTGGTAATTGATCCACAGGTAGGCAATGCCTAACCAGGTTGAGAGTACATGTTATTAGGCATATGGACATCCTGTTACGTACTTGAGGAGGTAGCTTCACCGGCAGTGAAGGATGTCTGCAGGTATCTTATCTTTCTTCCTCTGTCTCTCCCTTGATTCTCAATTTCTTTTTGTCCTATCAAATAAAAACAGAAAGAAAAAAATGAATAAAAATGGCCACCAGGATTGGTGAATTAATAGTGCTGGAACTGAACCCCAGTGATAAGCTTGGTGGCAATAAGAATAAATAAGTGCGGGAGGGGATGGGATATGGAAATCGGGTGGTGGGAATTGTATGGAGTTGTACCCCTCTTATCCTATGGTTTTGTTAATGTCTCCTTTCTTAAATAAAAAAAAAGAATAAATAAGTGCAATACTTTTTCTAAGAAAATAGGTAATTTTATTTATTTATTTTTTTGTAAATAAAGACTTTATTTGACTGTTCAAAATTCTTACCATATATTTTGATCAGAGCACAGGCATTTGAAAAACTTAGAATTTCTTGTTGTTGAAAGACGTGGCAAACAAGCCTCTCAATCCTTTCACAAGCCCCTTTAGGTCCATCTGCAACATGGTGACATTGGTGCAGATAGGACTGGTCACCCATAAATCTATCACTTACTCCAATCTCTTCATAAATTGACGAAATTTTTTGAAAGAAAAAAAAAGGTGTATGAAAGCCCTCAGCTATGTAGGTTGTGTTCTATTTGGTCCTTGATTGAAACGTATTGCTCCTCAGTATCTTTTAGCTATGAAAATTATAATATGGAACAGAGATTAGAATGAAATTATCATGGCAAGAAGGCATTTACCCTGTGCTGGCAGCCACGTAAACCTGGGTCCCGAGAATGATAATACATTAGGTTCTGCATGCCCGGTGTTATTGCCGTACATTATGTATGTTTCATTTATACTATTTCGCACACACCAGCAACGCTGTCAGATAGGTAATTACTCTCTGCGCCAATGAACAGTTATCAGCACCACCGCTGTTTATTGCTGGAATGAAGTGCATTTGTCAGCCAAGGTCACTTGTTTGTATGTCCTCTTTAATAGTTCCTTCACAGTTGTTGAACTTTGCACACAGCTCTTCTTACAGAGTTTCTTGGAGGCTACTTTCTTACGCAATGTGTTTCTTGTGTCATCCCAGACACATATTTATCACTTTAATTGATAAACAACTAAGCGTCAAGGAGCAGAACTGAAGATCTGAAAAGAAGAAAAAAAAATATTTTGCTAGTCAGTTGATCTCACTAGGAAGGATTTGTAATGAATGGCCTCCAGGGGACATTTTCAGCTCAACGTCATTTCAGGTTGTAATTCGCCACCATCCTGAGCCACTGAAATCTCATTTTACAATATTGACCTTAATTTCAGCCACAGATGGATATTGAGACAATTTCATAGCTAATGTAGACTTAACATTTGCACCCTCTAGATGTGTTTTTTCTTTGTTCATTTCTTGTGCATAGCGGGGTTTATTTCTATGCTTAGTATTATGTAATAGGCTAAATCCATTTGATCTGACTTTAAACCAGTCATGTTTATGTTTAGATATATGCCATTAAGCCTCCCCTTCCCATAAAAAATGTTATCAGTCTAATGCTGGTTATCATCGTTGTGTTGAAGTACCAGTCTTGTCTCAAATTGAACATTGCATGGTGCATTTTTGAGAGGAAGAATAAATTCAGTACCCCTGTGTCTATCCTTTGCAGCCTGTAATTTCATCTTTCATACAATAAGGAGAATTGCTGGTCTTTTCATTTTTGTTTGTTAGCCACAGTGTATTACTAGAAACTGGAATAACCTCTAGGATATAATAATTTATCCAGTCAAGATAACTGTAGCTATTTCCTTAAGCCTGTGATCAGCTTGAGTTTGTGTGTTGGGAGATTTATACTGCCATTGCTTATTACCTAAGAAACAGTTAAAAAAGATTTATGGTAGCGCACATTATGTGTGTGTCTGGAATTTTTGTGTATATAACTTTTCTTCTTGTCTATCTGTTTTTCTTAATATTATTGTCAAACAGAGAAGGTGTACTTAATATTGCATGCACATTTTGCTCAGGCATTTAAACTGAACCACATTCATTCATTAAACCAAATGATTCTTTTATTTGAAAAAAAATACCCTGTTTATAAGGGGTATTTTATAAGGGGCTTTAGTATTTCATTATTGATGGATTAAACTATGGCAAAAGGTGCCTGGTGACCATGAATGTTTTAGTTAATTTGATTATACTCATAAAGAAGAATTTAATTCCATGTCAGCCGCTAGGTCTAATGCCTGACAGTATGTTTCCAACATGTTACAGATCTGATCTTGTTCTGGGAGGGACTAAAATTTCCATTTGGGCAAGGCATGGAGGAAGAAGGGATGAGCAATGCGGCTCATTTGTGAACCCAGGTTAACACCATGCCTTGACGTTTTCAAAACGCTTCCTTTTCTTAGTTCTTAGTTACCAGAGTGTTACAAAGAAAGGGTTTTGATCTCATGTAGCTAGCATAGCATTAATTACCCTGACACTAATTAAACTGCATCAAACAAATACCACCGTGTTCCTCAGGGGGACAACAGAAGGCAGTTTAAAATAATTACTGGAGCTTCATGCATGTGTGAAGTTTTCATTACTCTTAGGACACCAGCAAAAGAGATTTGATATCATTAAAATAGCCACCCTTTAGTGATTGCGACAACAACAACAACAAAAAATGGGGGAACTGAAATTTCCTTGGAGCATATTGATGTCTAAATAGTAGTAGCTTCAATCTTTAGAATGGTAACTTTTCCTTAAGAATTGCAAGACTGTGAAGCAGGAACAGGTGTTCTAGTTCACATTCTGGTATGATTATGTATTAGCTTATGTTTGTCAGACCATTTCATTAACCACCCACTGCTATCACATATACATATACTTTGTTCTTTCTGAACCATGAAATGAAATGCATATATCTTCACTAATGCTTGCTATCAGTGTAAATGAGAAAAAGAGGCTTATTACCAATCACGGCTGCAGTGAAGCCCACACCTCTGTACACTTACAGGTAATAAACATCTTTTGTAAGTAGGACACAAGATATATTGAGTTCTGCCTGTAATAAGGAATGGCAGTCCTGTCCTACTTTTATGTTAATGGACGGTACTTCCCATGAATACTTAAGACAGAGGCCAATCTGGCTATTTTGAAGCAAGCTTCTTTCTAAATTGGAAGTAGCCATTCATTTTGAGATATTTTGTCATTCTGGAGGTAAGCAAACCTTTTTTGGTTACAGATAAGGGACTTGTGTTTTGCCAGGTGCAGACAAGTGCAGCAAGTCTGTAGACCATCATCAGCATTGTGTATGCAAAGGTGCTTGTTAGAAAGGGCTGAAGTACAAATTACTAATTCCTAGCTACAGAAAAGACAAAAATGTAAGTGACTGACAGTTTCTTGGGTAGCTTTGGTGAATGTAGAAGTTGAATCATTGATTGCTCTTTCGAGTGCATGTGTACACTTACCTTTTTGTGCATATGTATCTCTGTGTCGACATTTTTGTGTGTGCACACATGTATCCCTGTTCATGTGTGTGCGCACGCATGTGTGCGTGTGTGTGTTGTGTGGAGTATTGTAAATATTTTCCACTCTGATTGGCTCTGTACATATACACATACATACTGTATAGTTTTTGGTCTTTACTTCACAAAATCACTTTTCCTTTTTTATTTCAGTGCCATAAGAGTTGGGGGAATAAAGATGCCTGGGTTTAAGCCCCATGTGCTAGCTCTGCTCCCTGAAAGGTACAAGGAATTGAAATGGAAGAATGGTCATTTCCAGATTTATGCAACTCATATTGCATTCAGGAACTGTTTATTTGAATGTGAGTCGTCCTGTGTATGCAGTGCTGCATCTTAGAAGCCATTACGTGTTACTTCTTTTTGAAGGCAATAATTTAAGAGAATTATGAATGATGAGTGATTTCTAATGATGTTTTAAAAAATTAGAATAATGCCAGATATTTTAGGAAAATAACACTGAATTAGTGTTCAGCAATTGCCACATTAAGCAAAAATGGGTTTAAATTTATTGTAGATGAATAAAATTTAATCCAGTTGTAGAAATTTGATGGGTCCAAAAATACAAAAAAATATATACTTTTGTTCCTTTGTAGCCAGATGGTTTATCCTATTTTAAGCCGATAGTATCTTCATACATCTTTCTTGAATGTCATTGGTTTTAACTGGCAGACAGTGTCTACTATTAGAATTTTTCTTATTCCTGGATGATCTAAAGTATATTTTTGGAACACTGGATGATCATACTGTACACCAAGGCAACTTTTTTTCACTACACTTAGCTCATACTAAAAAAGTGTTTATATAATTTTAAAAGAAAAAACTCTAAAAATGAACAATTCTTTTGACATGATGTTGACAGAAGTCACTTTGATGTAGTTTAGAGTCATGAATTTTCTATCTGTTCCATTTTTCCTCGGGCTCCATCAACTCAGACATCCTCATCTGTCATTTTGCAACTCTTCCTGAAAGCCTTGACAGATAAAGGTTGTGACAAGAGCTGGACATTAGCAGCAATGCAGAATAAGCAGTGCATATTTCTCCAGGTACAGTGACAAAATGTCTGAAAGTGTCAGAGGAACTCTGTGGTCTTCAATCATAACTAATATTATAAAGGAAGCCTCGATTTGTGTTCTGTGTTCTAGCATTGTATGACGCTTTAGATTTACAATCTTGTCAAATATGAATCTAGTTTTTGTCATATTTATAAATTTTTACAATAATGTGAACACTTGGGTGATAGGCAGAATCCTTGAAATTCCTGTTGAGTGGATATAGGAATGACTGCATGAGAAGAATCTTTAAAAACTACAACACACTATTGGAATTCTTTGTATGTCCACAAAGCTGATCAAAGTAATTTGGTTGATTAAAAGCATACTTTCTTACATTTCTTCTGAGTTGGTGCTTGAGAGTTCAATTTCAGAGAACTTTCTTTGGTGCTCATTAAACTCACTGACAGGGAATTCACTTTTTCAGACATATCAGTGTTGTTGTTTTTTCTTTTGGTGCCATTTATTAATGACTTGGATAAATGCAACCATTGCCCACATGTTATGTTGTTATTTTCATATAATTATTTCGTGTCTGCATTCACTCAAGAAACAGCTGTTGAAAGTTGAGTGGGATGCAAAATGGCACAGCCTGAAGATGTTCTTGTTCATGCAGCTAACTCCTTTTTGATGAGATACCAACTGGCAGGGTTGTGTGGTGAATTCTCCTTCTCTGACAGCTATCAGCACTACTGACCAGTGGTTTGAGTTGCCTACTGATGGAATGGAATAGGGAAGTATTCCATAGTTGAGTTTTTTCCCTTTCCTGTCAGATCTAAAGCTTCTGCCAACTACCATCTAAATCAACACCATGCCACTATGCTCTGAAAACTGAAGGTCACCCCAACATCTGGCCTCACTGTCTGCTTCTTTTCAGGTTTTTCACTGGGCAGCATCTGCTTATGAGTCCCTATTCAACCTCTCTTTGATCTGTTTGACAGTAAAAAGAAGTTTCTATCACCCATCATGTGTTGGGATTTTATGAAAAACATGGGACATTGGAAAACTGATGGAATTGTGTATGTTTTCTGCTCTTGGTATTTTTAAAGCAATTTCTATCAGTGATTTAATACTGATTTACAAAATTATAAGATAATGGGTATAAATCCACACCATGCCCACCACCAGAGTTCTGTGAACCCATTCCCTCCATTGGAATCTGCAGTAGTTCTCCCAAGGTCACAGATATGAATTGACTACTGTTATTTCTATAGCTATCTATCTCTTCCTCCCTCTTTCCTCCCCCCATATATATTTTTTGGGGGGGGCTTATTTCTTCTATGGTCCTGCCTTTTCTTCCTTTCTAGGTCACACCTACAACTATTATTACTTGCAAGTGTCCTTCCTTTTGTCCTCTTCTTTCTCTGGGTCCTGATGGAATTAGAGTTCAGAGCCCTGTAGTCATCTTCCCCTAACATTTCTCTCCTTTTGTGAGTATGGACCAAAATTCCTTTTGGAGTACAGACGGTGGGATTTATGGCTTCTGTAATTGCTTCTACACTGAACATAGGTGCTGGTAGGTCACCCCATGTCTCCAACCTGTTTCTACTTTTCCTACTGGGATAAGGCTCTGGAGAGGTGAGACTTCAGGACACATCTGTGAGGTAGTCTGCCCAGGGAGTTCAGGATGGAATAATTATAGCATTCCCACCTTGGTGGCTGAAAGGCAGTAAGTTATAAATCAGGACAAAATGTTTAATAAATAGGAACTAGAAAGTAGGAATAGAGCCTGTGAGAATAGGGATTTTAGTGGAAAGAAACTAGAAAGTCTATCTTAGGTATGTTCCTAGAGGCCCATGACTTTAGTAATCTTTGCTTGAGCTTAATAGTTAACATAGTAATCTTTGCTTGAGCTTAAAAACAGTGGACTAAAAATATTGTCTCGGAAGATGAAGTCAGAGTTGAGAGTAAAACCAGAAAGCTGGATTAGAGAAAGCAGAGAGTGACTCACAAACTTGAAGAAAATATGTATTTAAAAAACTTTTTTTATTGTAAAAAGGAAACACTGACAAAAGCCATTGGATAAGAGGGGTACAACTCCACACATTTCCCACCACCAGAACTCTGTATCTCAACCCCTCCCCTGATAGCTTCCCTATTCTTTATCCCTCTGGGAGTATGGACCCAAGGTCATTATGGGATGCAGAAGGTGGAAGGTCTGGCTTCTGTAATTGCTTCCCTGCTGAACATTGGCATTGGCAGGTCAATCCACACTCACAGCCTGTCTCTCTCATGTACTTTTAGTTGGGCATCTGACACAGAAAATGGAGTGAAGTGATTCAACTCTCGATCTCCAAAAATACTGTCAAAATCAGTACATTTGACATGTGAAGACATCTAGTCTGAGTCATACCTTGTCCCTCTTGATTTGACCTGAAAAAATTACAGGCGAGGGCCAATGAGATAGGAGGGCGCCAACTTTGTTGTGCACATGACCCAGGTTCGATCTCAGCCCCTTTATCAATGGGGGTTAAGGGAGAGCTTTGGTGCTGTGATGTTGCCCCTTCTCTCTCTATGTGTCTCTGTCTCTTTCTGCCTGAAAAATCAGAAGGGAAGCCTGAGTGATGACAAAAAACACCCAATTAAATAAATACATAAATAGTGAATAGTATAAACAGTGGTTTTGTACATGATTGTTTTAAATGAACTTAAAGAATCATTATACATATATAGTCTTCTTTTATGACATTTCTATTAGTGGTTGAGATTGTAAGCATATTTTATCTATTATTCAGAAGTTAGTGGACAGTTCGGGGATGCAACATAACTCTTGTGTAAATATTGGTAAATGTGGTCAGTGCTCATGTCTCTGAAAAGTTAAGGTCCATCTGAGTGTTTTCTGCCAGCAGCAGATGGTTAGGTAACATGCAGCCTATCTCTTGGCAAGGGAACTAATATAATCTTACCCCCTTTTAGCACAATCCCCATTTTAGTCATTAGACCTTTGACCACCACATGGACTATTAAGATCTCCAGTCTGTAATTCAAATTTAGTAAACATCTAATGAGGGTTTACCTCGTATCCGGTATTATACTACTTGCTGAGCAAGCAGGAGTGGCCATACCAGACATATTCTTGATTCTCTGACTTTACTATCTGGATTGCTAGTAATTTAATGTTTTTTTCTATTTTCATTCTTCCTCCAAGGAAGATTTCCAGTAACCTTCCATTTTTCTTCCTTTCCCAGGAAGCTAAAGGAAGAGGTAAATACTCTTTCATGTGAATTAAATTAACATTGCAAAATAAAGCAAGAATCTTTTTCCTAGAATTTATCACAATTTTCAAAGCATGTTTATTATAGTTTGACATTATTTCTTCATTACAAAATCCCAGAATTTTTTAGAAGCACTGAGCTTGACTTTGAAATTCATAGTAACTAGGAGAGCACAAGGACCAGGAATTTGCATATTATTATAAATTATTAATTTCTCATTTTCACTCAATAAAAAAGAATTCCCTAGGAGCTTGTTCCATCAGTTAACAAATGTTTCCAAGAGTGCTTAAATAGTCAATATCATATTTAAAAAATTTAAGTGATATGTTTAAGAAATCAATCTGAATATAATTACAGTTTGTGACTAAAGAAAAAAAAAAAAGAAAGAATGCTTCCAAAACTAGAACTGTTTCTCCTTCATCATAAACAGTTCATTTGAAAAGACTGCATGTAAAGGTAGCTGGATTCTAGTTTCCTCTTCTGCTAACTTCACACTTCAGTGACCACGAGCAAGTCATTTAGACTCTCTGGTTCCAGATTTTTATTTCTTATCTACAAAATAAGATGATCTCTGGATAAGATGGTAAAAACAGTCATTTGTAGCTGACATTTTGCTTTGTATCTTATAAAAAGTTTCTACATATTTGTCTCCATTAGTCAGAAAGTTTAGTTGCAATATCTTAGTATCTATAATTTCACTGTACAGGGTACATTTGTTATGGTAACTAAAGTCTTTATCATATGCATCAGAATATAATGATTCTGTTTAATGACCTGCTGATATTCACTTTGGAGATAATCTTTCTATGGAAATGTCATCTAGATGGTAAGTACTGGCACTGATAAACAATAATTATGAACCTATTAGTAAGTTTGGTAATGATTCTTCTTTGTTCCGAAAATTTAAATGCAAATGGTGTCAAATCAATTATATTTTTGAAATAACTATAAGATCCTTTATGTGATCAGGAAACATAACAAAGTATACATTTTCATGGTTTGCTTTATATATGATTAAATCAGATGAAGTGCTTCAAAGAAGACATTATAAGTAAAAAAAATTTTCTTTTACAACAGATTACAAAAGAAAATCCACTTTTGTTAAGAAACTTGTGAATTTACCAATACATCTTTTGCTGTGACCACTAGAGGGAGTCCGAATTGTCACAAATGTCAAAGACTGAGGGGAAACAAGCTGTGTTAGTGTTGATGACACAGTCATTGCCTCAGCCACACGCACACAAAAGTATTAATATTATGTTATTTAAACCCATTTCCTTGAAACCATTATTTTCCATCAAAATGGAATTTTCCATAGGACTTTGTTCTCTAGAAAAAAATGTATAGCTTTCAAAAAGGGACTGCTTCCTCAGAATGGCAGAGATAAGTAATTTGGATTAAAAAAATGAAGAATTAAAGAACATATAGTAGTGGCTATCAGATAACTGTTTTTCTAAATTTTACTGCTAATGAAAAAAAACAATCTGGATATGAAAACCTTCCCTCTCTCCCTCAGGCCCTCCCCATATAGGCAGCAGCTGTGCTGGCATTTTTTGTCCTGACCTGCTGATACACATCACCCCCTAACCTGCAGGGACTTCCTTCCAGGGTGAGAGGGTAATTGTTTCTCATGTCCGGTCAGTCCTTAGCCCCTCTTCTGAGACTGACAAACACGTGGCTTTGAGTGTGTGTGTGTGTGTGTGTGTGTGTGTGTGTGTGTGTGTGTGTGTTTGCAGAGCCAGTTTATAAATGAGTTGAGCTGAAACCACCTGCTCATTTCACCTCAGCTACCAAGAAAACGGGGAGAGAGAGCCATTCCTTTCTTAGCATAGATGGCTTTAGACGGCCATGTGAAATTGAAGAGTTCAATTAGTTTTATATTTTGGGTTTTTAGTAGAATTTATTTGGTTTAGCTTACACATCTTACCTTATACATTGTAGACATTTTATTTGATTGGTTTCTGAATTCCCCAGTTCTCATGCCCATTGTATGTAGAAGTTGTCCAGAAGAAGACAGTACAATGAAAAATCTGAAGTGTAGGTAGGTGGTTATTTCAGAAATCACCAGTGGACTTTTGTTCTCACACCAAGGTGTGGATATCTTTGGTATTCTCAGACACCACTGTATTCCTCACAAATGGCATCTGACTCAGAAAACCTGCAGGCGTTGCCTAACACAGTGTTTCTCAAATTCTCCATGGTGATAGACCAGTTCTTTTATTCCCTTTCCAATTTGTTGTGGGTCAATTCTTCTGTAAAATACAATAAAATAAATGGCTAGAAATGTGAAATAAAAGCCATTTGAAATACTACCTAATTTTATTGTTATATCCAACAGACATAAAATTACTCTGTGAAATTGCTATAAGAGCTTCTAAATACTCCCTCTCATTTTCTGTACCTCACTCAGTGTAGACGGGCACAGACACAGTCTGTGTGCCACATTTGAGTCACATTGTCCTGCTAGCCTTACCATTCTCACAGCAACTGCACACCTTCCTGATGATTCCTACAGAGGCTGGGTGATAGTGCCCTTCAGACTAATACAGAGCAGCAACCTTAACAGAACACCCTTCTTCTCCTTTATCTAGAGTAAGAGGAGCTGGAGTTTATGTCCATGCTAGATATAGTGTAGGGGTAAACAGAAAAGAAAGTATGTTAAAACTTATAAAATAGAGTACCGATTTGATAGGAAAAAAAGCTATCAAATGTTTGTCCTTGAGCATATAATTAAGAGTTTCTTGCAGGGGCTATTCCAGTCACCTTCTTTATACTATGGAAGATTCGAAATAAAACTATTTTTGTCTTTGAAAATGAAATAGGAATGAAGCAATTAAGGGAGTTCTTTGTATTAATAAAATCTTCAATTGATAACGAATCTGGAGAGCTTAATAGATTAAACACATTGTTTATTTTCCTCTTTCTTTCGCCCTTTTGAAGTAGATTTGATGGTAATTTTGTCTCCCAGGCCTCGACACATATTGCAGATAGATTAACGAAGTAAACATGCCAGTATGGGGATCAAGAGACCCAGTTACCATCCTGTTCCTACTTATTAGGTATATGGCCTTTCCCAAACAAGTTTGGGTAGACCTTGGCTTTCTCTTACTAAAATGGGAAGACTATACTCTGTCTTCTTTGAGGATTCCTGGGAGGAAAAAGTTGATTAGTAGGTAGACTTTGGAGACAATCAGGCAAGATACATACATGCATATCTCTACGTGTATATAGATGTGTATGATAGTATTCATTTTCCCCAATTATTTGTCCTCTGAACTCTATTGAAATAAACATTCTAGGTTCCTTTCTAGCTTATTGTCTTTGTATTTTGTGCTTCTTTTTTTCACCTCAAATCACTACAATCCACCCACAACTTTAATTGCATTATGATTTTTACTCTTGTTTTAAAAGGTAATAGAAGGGGCCAAATGGTAGTACACTTGGGTGAACTCCCGTGTTATCACGTGCAAGGAGCTAGGTTCAACCCCTTAGCCCCCATCTTCAGAGGGGAAGCTTCACAAGCAGTGAACTGATGCTACAGGTCTCTTGGTCTCTCAACTCTCTCCTGTCTCTTCTCATTTCTCGTTTCTCACCTCTCTCTCTCTCTTCCATCTCAGTGTTTCTGTATCTCTATCTAAGAAACAAACAAATAAATGTATTTTAAGGTAATAGAAAGAATCATGAAGATGCTATCTCTAAAATTCTGCCTTACTTGCCCAGTGTTGGAAAGCATTGTTATATTCTGATCTTGAAGCTCTGCATGAAAAAGTATCCTGGCTCTGAAGTTGTCAGTACACATACATGTGCCCAATCCCTTGGCACTCAGCTGTCTCCCTGTAAACATGGTCAGGCCTTGTCATTCGACATGATAATAGTTTAGCATCCTGGTTACAATCCACAAGTGGTCATCATGGGGCTTCCTTTGGAGAATAGCAATTGCAAAGGAAAACAGAAGGCCATTCATTACCCTAAATGCAAAGAGATAGTTGTTCTTCATATCAAATTTGAGATAATTATCCAACTTAGTTCTCATCAACCTCTCTAGATCCTGAGTATACAGATCTGAATAATTTGAATGTAATATGACATTCTTGAAATTAAAAAGTACCTTTAACCCATCCTGATAAGCTAAAACATCTACATTATCCCTTGAAGAATCACATATGGCTCAAAAGAAGTTAAAAGAATTATGGAACCACATTCATTCATAGCTCCAACCACTCGTGAACTCAGGCCAACACTCAGTGCTCAGTAGACACAGGCAACACTAAAATAAACTAGTTTCCTACTTTCATAAAAAAAGATAATTATAGGGAGTCAGGCAGTAGCACAACGGTTAAGCACAGGTGGCACAAAGCACAAGGACTGGCATAAAGATCCTGGTTCAAGCCCCTGGAATCCCACCTGCAGGGGAGTCGCTTCACAAGCAGTGAAGCAGGTCTGCAGGTATCTGTATTTCTCTCCCCCTGTCTGCCTTCCCCTCCTGTCTCCATTCCTCTCTGTCCTATCCAACAATGACGACATCAATAATAACTACAACAATAAGGGCAACAAAAGGGAATAAACAAATATTTTTTTTTTAAAAAGATAATTATAATACAAGTTGTGGGATTGGCTCCCAAATACATTTATACCTGTTCTGTTGTCTTTGAAGATGTACGCAATGGGGGTCAGGCCAGTAGTGCAGCGGGTTAAGTGAACATGGTGCAAATAGCAAGGACCAGCATAAGAATCCAGGGTTTGAGCCCCCGGCTCCCCACCTGCAGGGGATTTGCTTCATAAGCCGTGAACCAGATCTGCAGGTGTCTATCTTTCTCTCCCCCTCTCTGTCTCCCTTCCTCTCTCGATTTCTCTCTGTCCTATCCAACAACAACATCAATGGCAAAAATAATAATGACAACAACAAGGGCAACAAAATGGGAAAAAAGGGCCTCCAGGAGCAGTGGATTCATAGTGCAGGCACTGAGCCCCAGCAATAACCCTGGAGGAAAAAAGATGTATACAAATGTGATAAAGTTGTAGAAAATCAACTTCAGTTTATTTTTCTCTATACACATTTATATCTGTGATTCACTTATCATAGTATGATGTGACTTCTAACATCTTCTCTAAAACATTCTTTGAAACATTTCTGACTAGTTACTATTGTCTTGAACTTGCATTATTAAAAAGAAGGAGTCTGGCAGGTCAAGTGTGGTTCTGTATCAAAGTCCTGTATCTCTGTTTTAGAAACTTGTTCTATACTTTGTTCAAAGATCTGATTTTGTTTTCAAATGTAGATAGACCGTACTCTCATAAGATGAGACACACTGTTACATGAGACATAAAGGTGCCTGCTTACTAATTTACAGTTTGGTATAAACATTTTAAGTGATAGAAGTACTTGTATGTCCTATTCAGAATACCCTCTTATTGACATTAGGTATTGTGAGGTCACATTGGTATTCCAGATAAAAGTTCGTGTAAATGAAATCAGAAGCAATGGAAGGTGGATCCTCTTGGAACTATTATTGTCAGTGTATTGTGTATTCGTTTCTATGCTCTTTTCTCTTCATTTATTTTCAAATATTTACTTATGTATTTACTTTGGGTAGAGAGAGAGAGAGAAAAATTGAGAAGGCAGGGGGAGATTAAGAAGGAGAGAGACAGACACCTACAGAACTGTTTCACCACTTATGAAACTTCCCTCCTGTAGGAGGGGACCACTCCTTTAACCGGGGTCCTTGACTATAGTAATGTGTGCACTCAAGTGGGTGTGGAACCGCCTGACCTCTTCAGAGGAAGACACTTGAATAATTCAGACTGGCTGAACTCTTTTGAGGTAAAGTAAGACCTTTCTATCTGAGCTTTGCATTTCACAATTTAAGTACATTTGAGTTATGTCTGAAAGTATAGAGCTTTGGAATTGTGATAACTCTAAACAGTACTGAAAAGTCCAAGTGGGAAAGAGACCTGATCTAAGACTTATTCTGACCTTGTTTGTCGTTTTCGATGGGTTATGTTGTTTTCGCCGGGCTGGCTTCACGGGCACGGGCGGGTAACAGACGACCAGGGACTCATAGTTGAGCTGTAGGCAGTATCTCTTTATTCATGCAGGGTGCAGCACAATCTAAGCCGAGCTAAGCTAAACTAAAGTATAGTAAAACTCACAATGCTGTCTTTATATATACTTGCCAAGTAGGGTGGAAACAGGATGTGAGATAGAGAGGGTGGAGAGAAAAGTGACTGGTAAAAATCAGGGGGCAGATTAGGCGAGAATCCTATCACTGAACCACAAATGCCCTGGAGGGAGGGTGGAACTTGTTAACAGTAAATAGAATGAAGTGGTTATGTAAATAGAATAGTGTTAAGCAGGGGGGATTTAAACCAAATGAAACAGAAAGGGTCTCATGCATACCAACACTTGTTCTTTATAGTGCAATCATTGCTGACCTCCTATCGTATAGGGGATGGTAGATTGGGTGAGTCACAGGAGCCTTTCCAGCTTTAATGCTCTGATGAGGTCAAGACTACTTATATTGGAGGCAGACTTGTCAGTTCTCTAGGTAACACTGAAGTGGAAGATACTTTTTGTGTCATTGCCATATCCTTGAATGTGCCTCTCTATATAGCTACTATGTCTCAGACACTCAGAAGTCCATAGTGAGCAAATAGAAACTCATTCCATAGAGACATGAGAAGGATTTTGGAGACCATCCACCTAGCTCTGCTAACCACTACGATTCACTCTGTCCCCCTCACAGTTACATGCCTCTGCTTGTGGCTGTTTCTAGAAATATTGGGTATTAATGCCACTAGCCTCTGTTTTTCTGGCAGTCTATATCCTTTGACAGTGAATGGGAGTTAAGACAAGAGGCAGGAGACAGCCATTTGGTTTCTCCTGTCCTGTCTTTCAGAGCTATGGGGAGAATTTACCTGTCACTTTCTGCTATACTCTAAGCCAACTTAAATTCTGTATGTTCTATTATCTATTTAATGGTTGAAGTTGTGTTGATGCGCAAGGAAATCTATGCTTTGGGGAAAATAATTCAGCCTTGGTAAATGTTCCTATTGATTCAGCTTTTTTGAAACTCTTCAGAAGCTATGGGTGTTGGTATAGAATGCTTATAATAGTACACTATTCCTGTGACTCCTCTCTCTGTGATTGTTCAGTTATGTCCATCTTTACTCCCAAACAGTCTTCATCTCAGGGGCTGTTCCAATTACAAACACTGAGGTGTTCATATAACCAGGAGAGGGCATGGAATAGTAGATTCTGTGTATAGAGACACATGTGTAGGCCCTACAGATAGTGAATATTTAGTCCTATTTCTTTTGGAAGGCATAAAACTAATTGCTTATGTACATGTTTAAGGCACAAAAAAAAATGTCCTGGCAGAAAGTGAGTGCCTGAGTATATTTGTAGCCACATCCCACGGTGGAGCAAACAGAAGTTGTTCCAGTTAAAAGAGATGCATAAGCCTGCTCTGAAGGAAAATTTCTTCAATTTCAAAATAATTTTTATATGTTCTTTTCTGACTAGAACAAATTTCAAATAGTTCTACAGTTGTAGCCCAACATATATATGCCGTTGAAAATGTGAAGTATACCTTCAAGTTTGGAAAAGAATAGTATACATATTGTGTGTATGTGTGATTTAACTAACAAGTTCAGACCAAGATGATGCAAGTTATACGAGTACTATGACTTCTTGATTCAAGATAGACTCCAAGTAAGAGTAGTTCTTTTCCCCGCTTCCAAAATGTACATGTCAACTGGGTTTATTACTTTTTTAAAAGGAGGTTTCTATTATAATCATTAGAAGTTGATGGCATGAATTATTTGGTTTTATTATAAAATTATTTTGGAACATTCTTTAAGAATTAGAGAAGTTTTTTTTTTTTTTTCCTACCCCTGAGCTTGAAATCTGATATGCAGGTGGATCCAAGTTATTGTCTGGAGAGATGATGTTATGGCTGGAAAAAGGACCAGAAAGCTGGATCAGGGAAAAGAGTTACTTCCTAATATAGGAAAGGGGTATAAATATTGTTGACTGTAAACCCCATCAATTTGATTTGGTCAGGGGCCCATATTCAGCTTAGGAGCCTATGTGACCTCTGCATCCCTGTAGATCTGAGCTCTCATTCTGTGATCATGAGTAGGAACATTCCAAGCTGGCCCAATATCGACCCATCTTCCTCAGGTGTAGCATAGAGTGTGTTGTCCATCCTCCCTTTGGAGGATGGAACATTCTCTACCATTTTTCATCCAATTTGAGGGCAAGGTCCTATGGGGGCCCACAAAGGGGTCTGTTGTGTTGTTCCTGATAGAGATGACCAGTAACAATGGAGAGAGGGGTATATTTGAGGTCTAGGCCCATCAAGTCTGTTTGGAAATCTCAGGACTCCCTGAATAGGGCCCCAGCTGATGGGGTGGCCTGATAGTGACTAGCCACAGGCCCTTTGGAATATAACTAAAATATGCCTACTAGCTATCTACAAAATGGAGGACCCCCCCCCCCCAACTCTTCATCTGCACTGTTGCAGCCTTTAGGTTCATGATTGGTCAACAATTTGTTTGGCTTTGTATGTTAACTCTCTTTTCAGCCACTAGGTTCCAGATGCTAGCATGATGCCAACCAGACTTTCATGGACAGACGACCCCACCAATGTGTCCTGGAGCTACGCTTCCCCAGGGCCCCACCCCACTAGGGAAAGAGGGAGGCAGGCTGGGAGTATGGATAAACCTGTCAATGCCCATGTTCAGCGGGGAAGCGATTACAGAAGCCAGACCTTCCACCTTTTGCATCCCACAATGACCCTGGGTCCATATTCCCAGAGGGTTAGGGAAGGGAATGGGAAGGCTATCAGGGGAGGGGATGGGATACGGAGTTCTGATGGTGGGAATTGTGTGGAGTTGTACCCCTCTTATCCTATGGTTTTGTCAATGTTTCCTTTTTATAAATAAAAAAAAAATAGAAAAGTGGGAGCCGGGCAGTGGCTCAGCAGGTTAAGTGCATGCAGCACAAAGCTCATGGACCAGCTTAAGGATCCCGGTTTGAGCCCGCTGGCTCTTCACCTGCAGGAGGGTTGCTTCACAAGTAGTGAAGCAGGTCTGCAGGTGTCTGTCTTTCTCTCCTCTCTCTGTCTTCCCCTCCTCTCTTGATTTGTCTCTGTCCTATCCAACAACAACGACAGCAATAACAACAACAATAATGATGATTAACAACAAGGGCAACAAAAGGGAGAAAAAGAATTAGAAAAGTTTGTGTTATACCAAAATATATTTCTCTTAATTAATAAGGTAATATATATATATACACATATAGTAAATACCCAGCTATTGTTTATTTGAGAGATTTTTCCAAGAGGGGAGATGCCACTTGTAATCCATGATCGAATAGTTTTTTGTTTGTTTTTGGTAGAATGTCAGCTAGGCAGGATTTGAATATAGTCAGTTCTTCTTCTTCTAGCGTTTGCCCAATATAGTCAGTGAAAACAGTGAACATTTCTGTATAGACTTCCTAGCAAACAACTTTGCAAGAGAAGGAATATATTATGGTTTTCATGATTTGGTAGATAATAATACCTCTGGATATGTGCCTTTATTGATGAGAGAGAAGAACTTGCTCAGTTCTAGCATATAGTGATACTGAGGGTAGAACCAGGAGCATGTGAGTCCCTTACTAGACCACTGAGTTATCTCTAGTCAGTAGGCTTTGGTCAAAGTACAGTACAATATATGGTGTATAGGCATGCACAACTACAGAGTAGTATATCATACAGAGTATAGATGTATATTATATTATGCTATAGTGGCAAGAGAGTTCCACTCCCCTCTACATGGATACCATAGAAATAAAATTAAAATTTCTAGTTATAAGTATCTTGAATTTATGAAAGTATTGACTTTATTACTTTTTTTTTTTTTTTTAATATTTTATTTTATTTATTTATTCCCTTTTGTTGCCCTTGTTGTTTTATTGTTGTAGTTATTATTGTTGTTGTCGTTGTTGGATAGGACAGAGAGAAATGGAGAGAGGAGGGGAAGACAGAGAGGAGGAGAGAAAGATAGACACCTGCAGACCTGCTTCACCGCCTGTGAAGCGACTCCCCTGCAGGTGGGGAGCCGGGGTTCGAACCGGGATCCTTATGCCAGTCCTTGTGCTTTGCGCCACCTGCGCTTAACCCGCTGCACTACAGCCCGACTCCCGACTTTATTACTTTTTTAACTAATGAGGTCTGTCTTGTAGAACATTATAAAGATAACGTATTTAAAGTGTAAAATTCATACATGTCAGAAAGAGTTTGCCTCAAAAATATGTAAACTATTTGGAAACAAACCTGTTTGAGGTTTAAAAAATTTTCCTTTTAATTCATCACTGTTTGGCACCTAGCACTCGAAAACCAGCTTGCACTTCATTCAGTGTATTATCAGGACCCAACATGCTGTTTGGCTTAGAAACTGTAGGAGATTTATTTTATGACTAAATAAAAGTTTTTTTTTTATAAGAAAATGAAGGAGGTACAAAAACAGAAGACAGGAGGTGGTCGGTAGCACAGCGGGTTAAGCTCAGGTGGTGCAAAGCGCAAAGGCTGGCCTAAGCATCCTGGTTCGAGCCCCCGGCTCCCCACCTGCAGGGGAGTCGCTTCACAGGTGGTGAAGCAGGTCTGCAGATGTCTGTCTTTCTCTCCCCCTCTCTGTCTTCCCCTCCTCTCTCCATTTCTCTCTGTCCTATCCAACAACGATGACAACAACAATGATAACTACAATAATAAAACAAGGGCAACAAAAGGGAATAAATAAATATTAAAAATAAGAAGAAAACAGAAGAGAAGGGCCTACCAAATGAAAATTTTCACAGAAGTTAGTTCTAGTTGTTGCATTTTGGAGTATCATTGCTTCAGTTGTGCATCATGATAATATTTCAGTTGTGCATCATGATAAATCACCATCTATATATACATTCAGTTCCCCACTCACAGTCCAGTTCTGTCCTTTGCTATACTATTAACTTTTTTTGTAATCTGATTTGCCCACCTTCCTTTCATTCTAGTGGTCCTTAATCTGGTTTTTGTCCTTATTGTTTTATCCATTTTGTTTATATACCACAATGGGTAGAATCAAACAGGCTTTGTAGAAAGTTAGTCTTAAAGGCTTTTCACATATGAATTTTCGTGACTACAGCTAGCCAAGTCTTTAGTCCTCGGCTAAGGTATGTGATGACTATCAGAGTAGACACTGTCTCAGGAGTTATAGGAAGGTTCACAGGTGAATGTTCTATTTTGAACACGGGATCTTAGAATATGTGCAGACATCTGTATTACCATCATGGTTCTCCTCATATCAGAAAATGAGTTTTAAGCTGGTTATAAGAGCTGAATTCATTTGTTATTAAATATATTTGTCTGTGGTTCAATATAGAAAAGTACTTTGTAAGGGTATTAGTTATTCTACCTTTGGAACCAGCATGCCTTCTTTCCATTCTCAACTCGAACAGCTCTAGTTCTCCAAATGCTTTATATTTGAATTTCTCAGGCACCCTTCAGAAAATTTACTTGAATGTAAGAATTGTTCTATGCAGAAAAACAAACAAAAAACAAACAAGAAACCTATAATGAGTGTGTAAGGCTTTTTAAATTTACTCCTCTTTTCATAATGTTGAAAGCAGGTGGAGCTGTTTTCCCAGCTATACAGTTATACTCACTTGGAAAAACTTTGAATTATCCAAGGACTATTTTTTAAAGAAGAATTTATCTTGAGCATTTGTTCATGCCACATACTTCTGTATAAAAATCAAATTTGGGGATGTTTGGGCACTTATTTGGTTTTAATTGAGACATAAGCAATACTATAAAATCAAACTTTTTATTATTATTTTATATTTTATTTGTCTTATCTTTTTTTTTATAAAAAGGAAACATTGACAAAAAAACATGGGATAAGAGGGATACAACTTCACACAATTCCCACCATCAGAACTCCATATCCCATACCCTCCCCTGATAGCTTTCCTATTCATTATCCCTCTGGGAGTATGGACACAGGGTCAGTGTGGGATTCAGAAGGTGAAAGGTCTGGCTTCTGTAATTGCTTCCCTGCTGAGCATGGGCTTTGACAGGTCGATCCATACTCCCAGCCTGCTTCTCTCTTTCCCTAGTAGGGTGGGGCCCTGGGGAAGTGGAGCTTCAGGGCATATTGGTGGGGTCGCCTGTCCAGGGAAGTCTGGTTGGCATCATGCTGGCATCTGGAACCTGGTGGCTGAAAAGAGAGTTAACATACAAAGCCAAACAAATTGTTGACCAATCATGAACCTAAAGGTTGGAATAGTGCAGATGAAGAGTTGGGGGGGGGGGGTCCTCCATTTTGTAGATAGCTAGTAGGCATATTTTAGTTATATTCCAAAGGGCCTGTGGCTATACTAGGTTTTTTCCCCCCTGTGCCTGAAATCTGATATGCAAGTGGATCCAAGTTATTGTCTGGGGAGATGATGTCATGGCTGGAAAAAGGGCCAGAAAGCTGGATCAGGGAAGCAGGTAGTTCTCAAATATGGGAAAGGAATATAAATATTTTTTACTCTAAACCCCATTGATTTGATTTGGTCTGGGGCCCACATTCAGCTTAGGAACCTATGTGACCTCTTCATCCCTGTAGATCTGAGATCACATTCTGTGGTCATATGTAGGAACATTCCAAGCTGCCCCAATATCAGGACTCATCTTCCTCAGGTGTAGCATAGAGTAGGTTGTCCATCCTCCCTTTGGAGGATGGAACATTCTTCACTGTTGATCCAAGTTGAGGGTATTTGTCTTATCTTAACAAGAGAGATACAGAGAAAAAGACCAGAGCTCTGCTCAGCTCTGGTTTATGATGGTGCTGGAAATTGAACCTGAAACCTAGCAGCCTCAGGCATGAAAGACTTTTGCATATAACCATTATTTTATCTCCCAAACCCCAAATCAAACCTTTTTAAACACATATATTTTTAGTCTACTCATAGGTCTGTTCCTCCATCATTACTATTTAATTCTGTAGGGTTTTCATTATCCCCCTAAAACATATTCCATTAGTTGTCATTTCCTATTCTTCTCTCCTGCATCTCTAGGAAACCTATTCACCTACTTTCTTTTCATATCAATATTCCTATTCTAGATATCTCATCTAAATTGAACCATTAAACATGTAATATTTGATGTCTTTTTTTTTTTTTAACAATACAACCCCCACTATGTCATTCATCATCTTTCATGGACCTGTATTCTCCCCACCCAGCCACCCACCCCAGAGTATTTTACTTTGGTATAATACTCCAATTTCATTTCAGGTTCGACTTGTGTTTTCTTTTCTAATCTTGTTTTTCAACTTCGGCCTGAGAGTGAGATCATCCCATATTCATCCTTCTGTTTCTGACTTATTTCACTCAACATGATTTTTTCAAGGTCCATCCAAGATCGGCTGAAAACGGTGAAGTCACCATTTTTTACAGCTGAGTAGTATTCCATTGTGTATATATACCACAACTTGCTCAGCCACTCATCTGTTGTTGGACACCTGGGTTGCTTCCAGGTTTTGGCTATTACAAATTGTGCTGCCAAGAACATATGTGTACACAGATCTTTTTGGATGGATGTGTTGGGTTCCTTAGGATATATCCCCAGGAGAGGAATTGCAGGGTCGTAGGGTAGGTCCATTTCTAGCCTTCTGAGAGTTCTCCAGACTGTTCTCCATAGAGGTTGGACAAATTTACATTCCCACCAGCAGTGCAGGAGGGTTCCTTTGACCCCACACCCTCTCCAGCATTTGCTGCTGTTACCTTTTCTGATGTATGACATTTCTCACAGGAGTGAAATGATATCTCATTGTTGTCTTGATTTGCATTTCTCTGACAGTCAGAGACTTGGAGCATTTTTTCATGTGTTTCTCAGCCTTTTGGATCTCTTCTGTGGTGAATATTCTGTCCAAGTCCTCCCCCCATTTTTGGATGGGGTCATTTGTTGTCTTGTTGTTGAGTCTGGCAAGCTCTTTATATATGTTGGTTATTAAACTCTTATCTGATGTATGGCATGTAAAGATCTTCTCCCATTCTGTGAGGGGTCTCTTGATTTGGGTAGTGGTTTCTTTTGCTGTGAAGAAGCTTTTTAATTTGATGTAGTCCCATAGGTTTATACTTGCCTTAGTCTTCCTTGTAATTGGATTCGTTTCATTGAAAATGTCTTTAAAATTTATGCGGAAAAAAGTTCTGCCAATATTTTCCTCTAAGTATCTGATAGTTTCTGGTCTAACATCCAAGTCCTTGATCCACTTGGAATTTACTTTTGTATTTGGTGAAATACCGTGATTCAGTTTCATTCTTCTGCATGTTTCAACCCATTGTTTCCAACACCATTTGTTGAAGAGACTCTGCTTTCCCCATGTAATAGTCTGGGCCCCTTTGTCAAAGATTAGATGTCCATAGGTATGGGGCCTCATTTCTGGGCTCTCAATTCTATTCCACTGGTCAGTGTGTCTGTTCATGTTCCAGTACCAAGCAGTTTTGATGACAATGGCCCTATAATACAGTTTGAAATCTGGGAGTGTGATGCCTCCAGTTCTGTTCTTTTTTCTCAAGATTGTTTTGGCAATTCTAGGTCTTTTCTGGTTCCAGATAAACATTTGTAGCATTTTTTCTATTCTCCTAAAAAATGTGCTTGGTATCTTGATGGGGATAGCATTAAATTTGTAGATGGCTCTGGGTAATATATTCATTTTGATGATGTTAATTCTTCCAACCCATGAACATGGAATATCTTTCCACTTCTTTGTGTCTTTTTCAATTTCTTTGAGTAGTGACTCATAATTTTCAGTATACAAGTCTTTCACTTCTTTGGTTAGGTTTACTCCTAGATATTTTATAGTTTTTGTTGCTATAGAAAAAGGAACTGATTTCTGGATTTCAATTTCTTCTAACTTAGTGTTTGCATAGAGGAATGCCACTGACTTTTGAATGTTAATTTTATAGCCTGACACATTACTGTATTGCCTGATGATTTCCAAAAGCCTCTTGCTGGATTCCTTAGGTTTTTCCATGTATACTATCATGTCATCTGCAAATAAGGAGAGTTTGACTTCTTCTCTTCCAATCTGTATGCCTTTAATTCCTTGCTCCTGCCTGATTGCTATGGCAAGAACTTCCAACACTATGTTGAATAGTAATGGTGATAGTGGGCAGCCCTGTCTAGTACCTGATCTGAGAGGAAATGCTTCCAGTTTTTCACCATTGAGTATGATGTTGGCTGTAGGTTTGCTATATATAGACTCCACTATCTTGAGGAATTTTCCATCTATTCCCATTTTTTGTAGTGTTTTGATCATGAAGGGATGTTGTATTTTGTCAAAGGCTTTCTCTGCATCTATTGATATGACCATGTGGTTTTTGGTCTTGCTTTTGTTGATGTGGTGGATCACATTGATTGACTTACGTATATTAAACCAACCTTGCATGCCTGGGATAAACCCCACTTGGTCATGATGAACAATCTTTTTGATATACTGCTGTATCCGGTTGGCTAGAATTTTGTTCAATATTTTCGCATCTATGTTCATCAGAGATATTGATCTGTAGTTTTCTTTTTTGGTTGTGTCCCTGTCTGCTTTTGGTATCAGGGTGATGTTGGCTTCATAGAAGCTGGCAGGGAGTATTCCAGTGTCTTCAATCTTCTGGAAGACTTTTAAAAGTAGAGGTATTAGTTCTTCTTTGAAAGTTTTGTAGAATTCATTTGTAAAACCATCTGGTCCAGGGCTTTTATTTTTGGGAAGATTTTTGATAACTGTTTCAATTTCATTAGCTGTGATGGGCCTGTTCATGTTATCCACTTCCTCTTGACTTAGTTTTGGAAGTTGGTAGTTATCTAGGAAATCATTCATTTCTTCCAGGTTCTCTAGCTTGGTGGCATATGGTTGTTTATAGAAGCCTCGCATGATATGTTGAATTTCTGCAATGTCTGTTGTGATATCTCCTCTTTCATTTACTATCCGATTTATTTGGGTCTTCTCCCTTTTTTTTTTTGTGAGTCTGGCTAAAGGTTTGTCGATTTTGTTCAATCTTTCGAAGAACCAACATTTACTTTCATTGATCTTTTGTATGGTTTTCCTATTCTCAATGTTATTTATTTCTGCCCTAACTTTAGTGATTTCTGTCCTTCTGGTTGCTTTAGGATTCCTTTGTTGTTCTTCTTCTAGGTCTTTAAGATGTGCAGTCAGGCTGTTTATTTGTGCCTTTTCTTGTTTCCTAATGTGTGCTTGTATAGCTATGAACTTCCCTCTTAGGACTGCTTTAGCTGTGTCCCAAATATTTTGATAGCTTGTGTCCCAAATATTTTGATAGCTTGTGTCTTCATTTTCATTGAACTCTCGAAACATTTTGATTTCTTCCTTGATTTCCTTTTTGACCCAGAAGTTGTTAAGAAATGTACTGTTGAGCTTCCACATTTCGGGACTGTTACTAATCTTTTGTTGATTGTTAAGTGTTAGTTTAATTCCACTGTGGTCTGAGAAGATGCTTGGGATGATTTCAGTGCTCTTGAATTGGCTGATGCTGTCGTTGTGGCCTAACATATGGTCTATTCTTGAGAATGATCCATGTGGATTTGAGTAAAATGTGTATTCCAGTTTCTTGGGATGAATGACTCTGAAAATGTGCAATAGTTCTAGTTTATCTATCTCTTCATTTAGCTCCCTTATGTCTTTACTGATTTTCTTCCTGGATGATCTGTCAAGTTGAGATAGTGGGGTGTTGAAGTCCCCTACTATGATTGTGTTACTGTTAAGATATTGCTGTAGCTCTTTCAGTAGAAGTTTGATGTATTTAGATGGCTTCTCATTGGGTGCATAGATGTTAATAATTGTTAAGTCCTCTTGATTGACTGATCCTCTGAGCATTAAGTAGTGTCCATTCCTATCTTTTTTAATCTTTTCTATTTTAAAGTCTATCATGTCAGATATGAGAATAGCTGCTCCTGCCCTTTTTTGTGGGCCATTGGCTTGTATGGTAGTTTTCCATCCTTTCACTTTAAGTCTGTGTTTGTCTTGTTGAGTTAGGTGAGTTTCCTGTAGACAACATATTGTTGGGTTGTGTTTTCTGATCCATCTTCCTACTCTGTGTCTTTTAATAGGTGAATTCAGGCCATTGACATTTATTGATATCAAAGATTGAAGATATTTTAACGCCATTCTTGAAGAGTTTTAGAGTGTTTTGATATATGTCCTATTTGTGGTGGTCTGGTTGTTTATAGGAGACCTTTCAGAACTTCTTTCAGGGCAGGCTTGGTGATGGTTGCTTCCTTCAACTGTTGCTTGTCTGAGAAGGTTTTGATGCTTCCATCTAGTCTGAATGACAGTCTAGCAGGATATAGTATTCTTGGCTGAAAGCCTTTCTCATTGAGTACTAGATAGATATCTTGCCATTCTCTTCTGGCCTGTAGTGTTTGTATGGAGAAGTCTGCTGCTAATCTTATGGGTTTTCCTTTGTAGGTGACTCTTTGTTTTTCTCTTGCAGCCTTGAGGATCCTTTCTTTATCCTTATTCCTTTCCATTCTAAGTATGACATGTCTTGGTGTCTTTAGGTCTGGGTTAATTCTGTTTGGGACTCTCTGGGCTTCTTGAATCTTTATGTCTTTGGTGTTGTCTAGACTAGAGAAATTTTCAGCTATTATGGCCTGGAGAATGCTTTCTTCCTCTCCTTCTCTTTCTTCCTCTGGTAAGCCAATAATGCGTATATTGTTTCTTTTGAAGTCATCCCATAGGAGTCTGTTGTTGTTTTCAGCATCTCTTAATCTCTTTTTGAGATCTCTTACTTCTTTTTTAGTTGTCTCTAATTCATCCTCAATCTTGCTAATTCTGTCTTCAGCCTCATAGATTCTATTCTCTCTGCCCTCTACTGCTTTCTGGAGTTCATCTGTTTTGTTGCCCTGCTCTGATACTGTTTTAGCTTGTTCAGCTAGTTGCCTTCTTAGCTCAGCGATTTCAGCTTTCAGCTCTCTAATAACCATGAGATAATTAGAATTTTCTTCCATATTCTCATTTGTTGTTCCTGCATTTCTGATTACATTTTTTTCAAATTCTTCACTAACTCCTGTTATTATTTCCTTAGCTAATGTTTGGATGTTGAACTCGTTGTTTTGTGCTTCACCCTCTGGAGGACTTTTAGCTGGACTCTTGTCCTGGTTCGAGTCTCCAATATTTTTTCTTGTTGTTTTAACCATTTTATATATTATGTTATGAGTTCCCTTTATCAGTACTTTTCAAATTATTGATCACTATTGCCTGGATTGACTTGTGTCAAAGTAATTTAATTAAAGGGTTTACCGTGGTGGAAGTTAACAGTTTTTTCAATCCCTGAGTTGGAGCTCAGTGGTGTAAAAGCCTCTTTTTTTTTTCTTCCCTTTAGGCTATGGGAGCCTGAGGGCTTTTAAACTGTCAATAGGCTTCTTAGCTTAATCACTGACTCCTGACCAAGAGATAAAGCAGGGAGTGGCAGAGATAATCCAGTGGTTATGCAAAGAGACTTTCACAGCCCCTCAGCTATGCCACTGAGGTATAGGTCTTCTCCTGAGTTTCCTGGTTAGATCTCTGTCCCCTGGTGTCCCTCCCTGTTGCTGCTCCAGATTCTGAGGGTAGTAGCAATGGAGACTCAGAGTTGCACTTGGTGAGTCTCTGGGGAGTCCTTTCCTCCCTTCAGCTGTCCCCTTGTTGTGGAGCAGACTGGAGGTGGTGTCTCCACTGATAAACTGTTGAACTGTTAGCAGTCATTTAATCTCTCCTTAGGCCCCTCTCTCCTCTCTGTCACCAGCCACGCGTGTTTGTACTCACGGGTGATTTACTGGGTTCCTGTGGTCATTCTAGTCCTGTCTTGTTTCGGTCCAGGTGGTCTCCTTTGGTATTCCTAGTGATCCGGGAGTGGAGAGGAGAGGTGAGGAGAGGAGAGAAAGCGATCTGCTGCTCGTAGCTCCGCCTCCGAACAGGAAGTGTGATGTCTTTTTTTAATTTAGCATGTTTTCAAGGTCATCCATGATATAGCATGAATCTACTTTATTTCTTTTTGCTACTAAGTAATCCTTTATCATGTAGATACATTGCACTTTTATGTAGTTATCCATTGGTGAATGAACATTTGGATGGTTTCCTCTTTTACAGTGTTATGAGTAATGCTAGTATCATTTTGTGCAGTTTTGGGGGGGTGGATGTTGAATTTCTCTTTGGTATATAGTAGGAGTGGAATTTCTAAGTATTGCTTTGTTTAACTTTTTAAAAAGTTCCTACAGTGTCTATACTATTTTATAGCCTACCTAATAGGTATGAATTGGTATTTATGGACTTTGTTTGCATTTAATTATTGACCAGTGATGTCTAGAATCTTATGTGCATTATTGTTGTATTTCTCCCTCCTCCTCCTCTTCTTCTCTTTCTCCTCCTTCTTCTTATTTTCCTCCCTTTTCTTCTTCTACTTCTTCTTCTTCTACTTCTCCTTCTTCTTCTCCTCCTTCTTCTTCTTCTCCTCCTCCTTCTCCTCTCTCTCTCTCTCTCTTTCTCTTTGTTTTTACCAGAGCACTGCTCAACTCTGATATATGGTGCTGCAAGGGATTGAACCTAGGACTTCAGAGCCTCAGGCATGAAAGTCTCTTTGCATGACCATTATGCTATGTACCCCTACCTGTTGTATATCTTCTTGAAATAAATATCTTAAGAACATTTTTTGGATTATTATGCATTTTTTAATTATTCCAAAGACCAAAATTGAAGTAGACTTTTAAATTCAGTCCTTTAGTCAACATGAATTCACTATTTTGCATCTACTGGCAGTTGCTTAATAAGATGGCATTCATGGCTTTAAAAAAAAATGAATCCAATATTTCTCATATTTGTGAGGCCACAAAGTGACTTTTATGGCCCAGTTTCTACACGTATCTACATATCTATCTATTATCTATCTATCTATCTATTATCTATATCTATCTATCTATCTATCTATCTATCTATCTATATTTTTATTACCACCGGAGTTTAGCTTGGTATCTGCTTTGCAAATCTGCCACTCTAAGCATAGACTGGAAACAGCTGTTGAAAGAGTTTACATGGATATTGTGCTGCTTTGTCATGTGTGGAACCCAGGTTCCAGCCTGGTCCCAACCATAATGAAGGGAACTTTGGTACGGTGGTTTCTTTCACTCCCTCTCTCTCTTCTCTCTCTGCCTCTCTTCTCTGTCTAAAATGAAAGAAAGAATGAAATAAGGAAGGAAGGAGGAAAGAGAGAAAAGATAAAGAGAGAGAGAGAAAGGAAGGAAGGAAGGAAGAGAAAAAAAATAGCCTCCAGGAGCAGTGGGTTTGTAGTGCAGGCACTGAGCCCCAGCAATAAACCTGGAGGCAAATAAATAAATAAAGGAAAGAAGAAGAAGAAAAAGAAAAGTAGTGGCATACCTGGTTCAGAGCATGCATTACAATGCGCAAGGACCTGGGTTCAAGCCCCCAGCCCCCTCCTGCAGGGGGTAGAAGTTTCTCCAGTGGTGAAGCAGTGCTGCAGGTATCTCTCTCTAACTCTCCTTTATCTCCCCATTCCTCTCTGTCTCTGTCTACTAATGAATAAATATACAATAATTAAATAAATATTTAAAAAGAAAGAAAACATGTACATACATCTTGTCTTTTTTTTTTTTAAGAAATGCTAGAACAGAAGATGCATATGATGCTAGGAAGTAAATTCAGAAGAATCTCATGTATACGTATTGCCGCTAAACCACCTTTCTCAGTTATTTATTCATCCGATCATTCCTTCACTATGAGAGTGTGTGACAAACAGAGAGTAAAATCCCATTCTACCTTCTATGGCATTGACTCATTATTCTCACATCCTCTCTGGCATTATGCTATTCCACTGCAGAATACTGTGCCCCAGTATGGTTCCGTAGCCCCCATGCCCACTTGGTTGATTCCAAATTATATTCCTCCATGAGGATCATTTCTGGAACCATCCGTTCCACCCCGGTTCCATGGCTGCCAGTTCTTAGCAACATCGCCCCGCCAGATATTCGTCGGGATGCGGCATCATCTAAGTTCATTTCCCACGTCTACGCTCGGCCGGACCTGCCAATGTACACGGATATCTTCGCCCACCCTGTCCAACGCTTGACGTCTCGTCACCCAATCTGGTCCCCTACACCTACACTGAACTTCTCTGTTCCAGTCTCTTGGAAACAGAGCTGGCAGTCAGCTGAGGTAAAGAACAAACACCTCATCACAGACCCCTGCGAGCGTCAACCCGGCTTTGACCTAGCACGTTATGATTGGGCCCTCCTCAATCGCTATCGAACAGGCCATGGCTGGTGCGCCGCTATGTTCCATCTCTGGGGAGCCAGAGACGACCCGAACTGCCCCTGTGGCTCCAGACAGACTATGACCCACATAGTCAACGACTGCCACCTCTCCAGAAACTGCCACCTCTCTCGAAACTTTACATCAGGATCAACCTGATGCTGTTGACTGGCTACGGAAGAAGGGCAAACGCTAAAAGAAGAAGAAGGAGAAGGAGAAGGAGAAGGAGAAGGAGAAGGAGAAGGAGAAGGAGAAGGAGAAGGAGAAGGAGAAGGAGAAGGAGAAGGAGAAGGAGAAGGAGAAGGAGAAGAAGAAGAAGAAGAATTAGAATTGTTCTCACATGGGACCTAAACTTGGAGGGAGTGTTAATTAGATTTGGAAATACTTCCAAGTTAGAACTAAGTAATTTGCTGATGTTACATGCGAGTTGAGAAAATTATATATGAAGCTTAAACCCAAGTGTCTAGGTGTGAGGTGCTGGGTGTTTGGGTCTGGCATTGGCTGCATTATGGAGCATTGAGGGAGAGCATTCTGGGTAGAGAAATGAAGAATTAAAAGGCCAAATTTGCAGAGCAGTTGTTGAATAGGCTGCTGGGTTAAGAGGCTGACACTTAGGAGAAAAGGTGCAGGTTGAAAATTCAAACATAAGTGTTTTCAGACTAGTGATTTTATGGAGAACCGTGGTACTGGTTCTAAACTAGAACAAGCACTAAACTAGAGATTGTGGGTAGAAGAACAGAGATCTGAAAATAGAGCACGAGGTGCTCCAGTGTTTGGAGACCTTAAGAGGTGGGAGACATAGGTAAGGAGACTGACAGGAAAAGCAGCCAGTGAGGTTAGAGCTAAATGGAGAAATAAGGCAAAAAGAATGTTTTAAGAGAAGTCAGTACAACATAAACATGTCTCAGAAAAAAGTTTCCTAAGCTCACAGTGGTTGAAATGAGGAATGAAGTCAGAAGTAGACACCTCTATTAAACTATGTCATTGGCAACACACACACACACACACACACACACACACACACACGCACACACGCGCGCACACACACACACACACACACACACACACACACACACAGTAATGTCTTTTAAAGTTTGATGTCTCCTTTAAAGGACATATGCTTACTGACTTTTGTTCATAGGACGTATCTTATCTGCTTCGTATTCTGTCCCAGATGCTCCATAACCCAACTCATACCACCTACCTTTTTCTGGCTTCATCTTCCACAATACACCACCTCCCTTCCCAGACAAATTATAGTGTGTTTATTTGGCAGTGTTGAACTACTTCTGCCATCCCATCTGCTTGGCCCATCTTTTCTTCCCCTGAATTCCCTAATGGAAGTATCCCATCTTCACATGTCCAGCTCAGTAATTATATTGTGTATAATGTTTTCCCCTAGCTACTTCAATAAGAACATTGTTGGATTTTCTTCTTTTTTAATTTTTATTTATAAAAAGGAAACACTGACAAAAAACATAGGATAAGAGGGATACAACTTCACACAATTCCCACCACCAGAACTCTGTATCCCATCCCCTCCCCTGATAGCTTTCCTATTCTTTATCTCTCTGGGAGCATGTGCCACAGGACATTATGGGGTGCAGAAGGTGGAAGGTCTGGCTTCTGTAATTGCTTCCCTGCTGAATATGGGCATTGGCAGGTTGATCCATACTCCCAGCCTCTCTCTCTCTTTCCCTAGTGGGGCAGGGCTCTGGGCAAGTGAGGCTCCAGGATACACTGGTGGGGTCGTCTGCCCAGTCAAGTCCTGTTGGCATCATGGTAGCATCTGGAACCTTGTGGCTGAAATAAGAGTTAACATATAAAGCCAAACAAGTTGTTGACTAATCACGAACCTAAAGGCTGGAATAGTGCAGATGAAGAGTTGGGGGATACTCCATTTTGTAGAAAGCTGGTAGGCATATTTTAGTGATATTCCAAAGGACCCATGGCTATACAAGTTTTTTGTTTGTTTGTTTTCCCTGAGCCTGAAATCTGATATACAGGTAGACCCAAGTTATTGTCTGGGGAGATGATGTCACGGCTGGAAAAAGGACCTGAAAGCTGGATCCGGGAAGAGAGTAGCTCCCTAATATGGGAAACGTGTATAAATATTGTTGGCTGTAAACCCCATCAAATGGGGCCCATATTCAGCTTAGGAGACTATGTGACCTCTGCATCCCTGTAGATCTGAGCTCACATTCTGTGGTCGTGAGTAGCAACGTTCCAAGTGCCTGTAGTAGTCAAAATCTTCTTGAGAAGTAGAACCAATGGGGAATGATGGGGAGCAAATCTGATAGGAAAAAAAATGTAAGGAATAGGCTTATGTAAGACTAGAAAATCTGAAATTTTTAAGATTTACTATAGTCTTGAATCTAAAATCCACAGGCCAGGCAAGTAGGTCCTGCTGAGTTTCCTGACTCAGAAGAGTTTGGAGAGTAATTACATCTTTGTCAGAAAACCTCAGTTTTTCTATTAAGACAGTCAACTGATTGGATATGCTCCAAACTCATTGCAAAGGCAAATCATCATTATTTATGTATTTTTTTAAAGAAGGTAGTTCTTTTTTTGTTGTCATTGTTGTTTGTTATTAGATAGTGACAAAGAGAAATTGAGAGAGGAGAAGAAGATAAAGAGGAAGAGAGACAGAGAGACTCCTGCAGCCCTGCTTCACCACTCATGAAGCTTTTCCCCCTACAGGTGGGGACCAGAGACTTGTACCTGAGTCCTGCATTCTAGTGCGTGCTCTTAGCCAGGTGGACCACTGCCTGGCCCCTGATAATCATCTTTACTTAAAGTTAGTTTATCAGAAATGTTAATCCCATCCATAAATACCTTTATACCAACAACTAGACCACTATTTCACCAAGCAAACTACAATTCACTATCAAAACAATTCATTCTCTTCTGGTTTGGGACACATTTCAGTGTACCCATGCTTATATATTAGATTTCATATTCTAAACATATCAATTATTTTTGACTGTGTAATAAATTAATCTCTACAACTATAGCAGCTTAAAACAGCAGACACCTATTTTTTCTGTTTCTGAGGGCCAGAGATCTGTGAGCAACTTAGCTAGCTCATGAAGTGGTTGTCACCATATTGACTGGGACTGCAGCCATTGTAATACTTGACTGAAAAATTCACTCATATGACTATTAATGTGCTTCACTCCATGCTAGCTGTTGGCTAGAGATTTCAGCAGAAGGGCAACTTGCTTCCCTACAACATGAGGGATGGGAGTAGAGAACTGATAGAAACAGTCTCTTATAACCTACTTAGAAGTGGCATGCCTTCACTTTCGCTGTTGTCACACAAATCCACCCCAGTCCAGTGCAGAAGGGAACTGCACAAGGTTGTGAATATTAGGAAGAAAATAGCATTAGGAATCATAAAGGAGGATGGCTTCTGTAAAAATAGCATCCTTTCTGACATTTCTTTCCCCCATCACCAATTAACTGTGTGTGGTGGATAAAAGACAAGTACTGAGTGAGTGTTTGTGGACTGAATAATACAGAATTAGTAAACAAGCTCAGAGAATGTGAGGCAGGGTTGACATTTTGATTGTACTTTCTACTAGAAAATAAACGCAAAAGGAAGGAGTAGGAGTTTTACTTCCTAGATTATTAATGTTTTTATTACAATTTTACTGTTTAATCATTTGTGTTCATCAACATTTTAAAAATCACATGTAAAGATCAGATTGACTGTATCGCTTTGCTTTTCTACAAGCAATAGAAATGAATATTGAAAAAAAATGGAACTTAAAAAATGTTATAAGTGATTTACAAGATAATAAGGGTATCTGGTTCTGTACCCTTCCCACAACCAAACTTCTGTGTCCCCCAACCCCAAATGATAACCACTATCATTCTCCCAAGGTTTTAGAGATGGGTTGACTGGTCTTTTTTCCCTCTTTCTTTCTTCCTTCCATCCTTCCTTCCTTTTTCCTCTATTTCATTATTTTTTCCTTTTTAAGTTCACATTTCTCTGTGTTCACAGCTTCACAGTTTTCTGGGTTCCGCATGAGTGAAATCATCTAGTAGTTGTTTTTCACTTACTTCACTAAGCATAATCACCTCCAGTTCTATCCAAAAAGGGGACCATGTGTGTGGTGAATGCTGGGAAACATGTGAGTCAATAAGGACTGTAGTTTTGGACCAGTTCCTAGTAGTGTGCACTTGCATGGTATGAATTGTAACAATACAAAGTCTTCAGTGGCTTTGAATGCTGGACATTTTTGGTAATAAGATTCCTATGGAAAAGAGGAAGGGAGGGAGGGGATGGGATACAGAGTTTTCATGGTGGGAACTGTGTGGAGTTGTACCCCTCTTATCCTATGGTTTTGTCAGTGTTTCCTTTTTATAAATTAAAAAAAAAATCTAAATAGGATCAACAAAAAGATATGCAATATTATTTGGAGAAAACAAGCAATTTAAAAGTAATTGATGACCAATTAAAATGAAATTAGTAGTTTTTTAATACTTGATAAAGTAAGTCTAGGTCAATTTTTGAGCACTTTATAAAATGTTGTAAATTCGATCTTGTAGGCTGATTTGCATTTTAAAATCGAACATTCAGTCAGGCTTACCAACAAACAGTTCCTTTGGTTTCCATTCACTATCTCAATACTTTTTCTAGAATTAAAAAAAAAATGACATTGCACACATTTAATCTGACATGGTGGTCAGCAGCTTAATTTTCTGTGATATGAGATCTTTATTTGCTTGAGAAAAGTCATTTTCAATATTGTACTCAAGTCTCAAAATGCACGCCTAACTCTATTAAAGAAAAGCTAAAAAAAAAAATAGGAAGAGAAGAGATACTAATATCTTCCTTTCTTAAAAATGTAACAGCATTGGGTGCTGGGCTGTGGTACAGTTGGTTGAGCATACGTGTTACAATGTGCAAGGAACCAGGTTCAAACCCCCTATCCCCACCTGCAGAGGGGAAGCTTTGGAAGTGATGAAAATAGTGCTGCAGGTGTCACTCATTCTCTGCCCTTCTCTATCTTCCCCTTCCTCTCCATTTCTGGCTGTCTCCATCCAATAAAAGCAAATAAAGATAATTTAAAAAATAGTGCAAAAAATATAACAGCATTATTAAGGGTTCCTTCAAAACTCAATTTCAACTTTAAATAATTAAGGAAGGGGGAGTGGGGACATAGATCATCCCGTAGACTGTGCCTGACCCTGTACAAAGCCTGAGCTTCAAATCCTGGTACCGTATGGGAGCATCATGGCATCAGAGAAAGCACTGGCGATGGTGAATCAGTGCTGTGGTGCCTCATACTGTCTTCCTGAAATAAAAGAGAATACAACTCTCATCCCAGGAGTGGTAAAATTGTGCATGCACAAGGCCCTGGTACTGCAGTAAATATGGGGTTGTCAGAAAAGGTGTGACACATTTTACATAGAAAAACAGAAAACAGTACATCATGAATTTTCCCACAACCCAATAGGTAAATAAATGATAATAAATATAATTTAATATAGAATGGTTAAAAAATAATGTGGGTTATTTTATTACCCTGTGATTTGTTTTATGGAAGTCATCTTTCACTCTTGTCACCACCTTTTATTTATATGTTTTTGATTTTTCAGTGGGTCCAAGCACTGGTTTATTATAAATTCCCATGAATCATAGAAACTTCTATTTTATAAATCAACCAGTACCATAGAACTACTGGATATACCAAATTTGATTTCATAATTTTAATTTGAAGAAAGTGAAAATTTGGTTAAATTCCCTCCTCCATGTACACTTCTGGGTTGAGCAGGGACTGTCATATTTTCCTTTGAGGAGTAGTTTAAAAGTACGTATTGGGAAAATAAGAATGTGTTTAAAAGGAAGATGGATTGAGATAAATATGTACAAGATGGAAGAGAGGTGTAATTAAATCATGTTAAGTGAGATAAACCGGAAGAGAAGAAGGAATACAAAGTGATCTCGCTTAGGGGGTGGAACTTAAGAGCCAAGAGAAGAAAGGGAAAATTCAGGGTGAAACTTAAAGGAGGCATGGTCCATGACAGCAAAGCCAAGTACTCTAGGATACTGGGAGTGGAGGAATGGAGTTGAGAGGGCAGTAGGTCTCTAATGATAGAGGAGGACTTGGGCTGATGGTGCAAGTGGTGCACAGATATCTGTCATGGGGAGATAAACAGTTGTACTCAAGTGACAACTGTCTTAAAAAGGATTATGTCCCAACAATACAATATAAATGCTTAAAGAAGAAAGTTCTAGAACTAGTGGAAAAAGAAGAGTTGGTTTTTCTAATGGAAAGTAAAATGTATATTAACTGAAATCGGGGACAAAATATTTTCTCATTAAAATTTTTAAAAAATTAAATAGAATTTAGTTATTTCCATTTATGTATATAATAAGAATTCCAGGGATGGACTATAGTTTGTGGGGCTTTAGGAGTCTCCTGAAGTGGTCAAGGCTAGTAGATTTTTACTAAAATTTTTTGCATATATTTATAGATCATTTTTCTTTTACAAGGAATGAATGAATGGATGTAGGAAAATATTACAAGTATCCTAGTTTGACTATTTTAAAGAAATTGAATATCAACATTATCAAACATTATGGAAGTTTTGCAAGTCTGTGAATCACCAACTCTTATTTTTTCTGTTCATTGAAACTCGTATCATTAAGAATGTCACATATCCACAACCAAATTTCTTTGCTTCTCTTTTCCTGACGGATAGACAGATAAATATATAGACACTGGTTGTGCCTATATAGTGGGCATATTATGGATATTGCTGTTTAACAAAAGCAGTTTCTTCAAGTTCTCTAAGTTCTGAATTTGGGGAATCTGAAAAGCCTATGCCGTCATCACATATGGATGGTATCGTTCTGCAACATAAGCTACATTTATATTTTGACCTAACTACTATATATCCTGTACTTCAAAGCAGTATTGCATCTTTGTTTCTCTGTGGCTGGTATAATCATCCCTAGCAAAAGTCTCTGACTGTACACATGGTTTTGTTCTGTTCTGAATATCACCACATGTACCACACCTCTTGACTGATCCAAAACATTACTGGAAAAAAAAAAAAACGGCTTAGTGTGGTTTTGCTCAACTTAGATTAGCATGGGAGTGCTACCTACCCAGGACCAGCCTATTGAAACCAAGATAGGGCCATACTACTACCAAATCAAAGTTTCTTGGTCAGAACTAGGAAGGCACATTAAAAGAGAGTCAAGAGTTGTTTTGAGAAAAGCTATTTAATCAGGTGCTGGCCAAGTTTGAGATGATGGCAGAGTCATATCTCAAATAGCCATCTTACTCTCAGGCTGAGATTCAGGGTTTATTAAGGGTAGTGTTTCAGTGGAGACGAGAGATCCAGTCACATGGCTGTCTATCCATTTGGATGGGGCAGGGTCTTGCCATGAGACTTTCCAACCAAGGAGCTTCACATCGCTAGGAAGGGAATCCTCTCACAAGATTATTTCTCTGAGTTTGTTTGTCCATCTGAGGGGTGTCCTGTCACAAGGAATGAATTACTGGAGCCTCATGATCTAGAAAGCTCTGAGATAGTATAATAAAGCAATATTCCCCCTCCCCTAAGGTCTGCATAACAGAAGAATCATTTCCTAGAGGTTTACGTGGTGGGCTTCTAGTTTTATATGGAGTGCAAACTGGAGTCTGCTGTGCTTTGCTCACCTACAATATTGCACATGGCTGCTTGAGGACAGTGGAAGTAGCTGGGTCTTGTGAATGTCTGCTGTATCATGACGAGCAAGTCAGAATGCTATTTATAACTAGCAAGTTGGTTTTGTTAAGTTTTTTTTTCCCTTGTCATGATAGGTACCTTCCTCTGCTTTAGTGCCTTTTCTAGGATTAAAAAAAAAATGATGATGATAACTATAATCTTGCTGTATCAGTGACTACAGGTGTCCAATAAAGGCTTCTCAGAGGTGGCCCAAACTCTAACCTTTTAGAGGCTTAGTACAGGGCAATTCATAGAATCTCATTCTTGATGAATACTTGGCAGACCTAATAAAACGATATTTTATCGGAATAAATCTAATTTCTGCTTCCCAAAAAGCAAGAAATTGAGTGTAGCACTGAACTACATGTATAATAGATTTTGCCAGTAAAACACAGTACTGAAAAAAAATATATATGAAAGACAAGGCAGGTGTAAAATGTAAAAAAAAAAAAAAAAAACCACAATAAGTAATAGTCTGAGCTTTAGTCCCCAGCATTTAAATAGAGAAGCATTCAGGGGGGGAATGCTTAGAAGTTGTGTGTCAAACCAAAGCAAAAATATCCAGAAAGGAGAGCAGAAACAGATTTAACTGACATTATGATTTAACCAGAAGAATTATTTCTAGGGTTCCTTTAAACTTTGGGAGGGAAGTATGAAATGCAATGAGCTGATTTTGACACCACAATAATAACAGTGATAATCAAGCACTTTCTTGGTGTGCCAAAGTGTATGCTAACTGCTTTAGAACAATGATCTCATTTGGCAGGTCAGATTTTCTATTTGGTTTATTTTAAAACATAGACTCTAAGATACATTTCTGTGTAAAGAAATAAAGGAATGGGGGTCTACCCTTCTTGTGAATTCCTTTCAGCATGTAACCTCTGGGAATATTTGGATGAGTCTCTAATTTTCTGACATGCAATGGTTTGAGATGAGATTTTTAATGTGATGGTGATGGAACTTTTACTGCTTGTTCTCAGTTGCTTGAGAATGTTCTGGTGAGCTGTTAGTCCTGTACTTATATATAATTGTCATTTTTCTGGCAATTAGCTAATATACTCATCAGAATAGCATTGCTTTTTTTTTTTTAGCACTTAAAATGTGCTATTTACCTCATTTGTATGTTTTTTCCCCTTTAAGTTTTTTTTGTTTGTTCTTGTCTGACTGTTATTTAAATGTTACTGTTAACTCTATGACAACTTATATTACAGTATACCATTTTGGTCAATTTAAAAATATTTAGTTGTTTTTATTTGTTTATTTGTTAGAATTTTTATTAGTTTTACAATATAAATTAGCTTTGTAATTTTTTATTATAATTTGAGAGTATAATTAGACTGCTTTGTTACGAATTACAATGGCCAATTAGGGTAGCAAGTACCACTTTTTAAAAATACATTTTGCCATGAGTGTATATTCTTTTCTTCAACTCAAACTGTTGACTTATAACAAGCCTTAATTAAACAGTACATGTAAATATATTTAATCTGGTGAGTTTATCTGTTAACATTTCTGAGTTTTTGTTTTAGCATCATAATGTGCTGTCTTTTACTTTAGAACAAAAGCCCCCAAATGTCGGTTCATCAGCTGACAATACCAGTTTTGTCTTGTAATTAGGAAGAGAATAAAGCTGTTTAGGGGTGTCAATAAAATGACAGATGCATCATTAGCAGACGGCTATGGTGGATCAGTTCTGTGCAAATACTTGGAATGGAAATAATAGAAATTTCTGCTAACATTTAAATCACAAGCTTGGGGATGAAAACAGTGTCTAGTGCAGTGAAATAGCAAAAGAAAATGGAGCAACCATTTATGACCGAATTAAGTAAGAGTGGAAGAGAAATCAAGTTGCAATAGAAGATGTATTATGGAGAATTTTATATATAATTGATATATCACAAATGAATCATTATGAATATTGTCTGATTAATTCATTTAGTAAATATTATTGAGGGCATACTACATGCCAGGTGGTAAATTTAATGAGATACGAGTCCTGAATCCAACCCCAGTGTGACTGTCCCTTATAATTAGCAGGACAAAATTTTAATTTGACCATAAATCTCTGAAGCGATTCTTCGAATGTTTTACATGAGATAGTCTCACATTGTGTAAAACTCTGGTCATTCAGAGGGACTCAAGGGAAAATTCTGTGTAGTTCATAGCTCCTGAATGATTGTCAGGGTTGTTTAAGCAGATGTAGGCATGGACCTGTAAAGCTCAAGATGTTGCATCACGTTATTTGGTGATGGGGAAGCACTTATTTCACCTGACTGCATGTTGTTCTTATTTTCTTGATACCTGCTGCCGTGAGTACTGACGAATATTTATTAGCAGCTAGTCTAAAAGAGTCCATGTAAAACTGAGGACAAATCATAAATAAATTGCCTACTTTTAAAGAAAGGACATGTTTTAAGAGTAGGCATATAGAACATCTATAGTTTTCATCCACTATCATAGAATCAAATGAATTTCTGGTCTCTCTACTCAAGAAACTACTGGTTTTGCTTTTGCCATATTATTATTATTATTATTACTGTTATTTTATTTTTTTAATAATGTGCTGGGGAATGAACTCAAGACCTGGTGCATCTTCGTCATTACTGAAAGATGTCCCAGGCCCAACTTTTTGATTTAGAAAAAGACAGAAAGCGAAGGGGAGATAGAGAATGAGGAAAGACTCCACCATCCATGGAGCTCTCTTGGTAATATTCAAAGTGTTCCTATATGGTTCCTTGTGCATGGCATGGTATGCACTTTTCTGGGTGAGTTATCTCCTAGCTTCTAGCTTAGCATATGTATGTTGAGTGATGCTGCTTGAATTAGAGTTCTCCCTATGATAAATGTATATAGTTCCACATTATACCCAACACCAGATTTCTGTTCCCCAGTCCAGAGTGCATTTTCACCTTATTTATTTAACAGTAGATTTTAATGGTAAATTATGTATTGAGTAATATGTGTTTTCTTTATATTTTTAACAGTAGATTTTAATGGTAAATTATGTATTGAGTAATATGTGTTTTCTTTATATTTTTGGTTTTTTTTTAAACCAAGAAGAAATGCTGATTTTAATATTTATTGTTTTAAATTAGTAAAACTTTTTAAAGATGGACTAAAGTTTACATTTGTTGAGCAAAAAATATGCCTTGTATTAGTGTTATTTCATTGTTTAAGGTTTTAAGCATAATAAACAATTCAGGGGCTAAATAACATGGCAGAATTATAACATAACTTGGTTTCCCCCATGGATACAGTCTCTGGGATTACTTATATAGTCATATATAGAGAAATCACACAAACAGATGAACTAAAAACAAAAAATTAACTTTTAGAGTATAAGACCAGCTAGTGGTTTCCAGATGTAGAGTGGAAAACATTTGGGAAGACTGGGACAAAGGGGAGAAATGTATGATGAAAAATAGAACTGAACTTTGAGTGGTGTATGTAATGCAGCCTATATATGTGTTGAATTTGGATGATGCATGTCTGAAACATGTAATGTTACGTAAAATATGTATATAAAATAGACCTGGCAAAATAGCTCACTTGGATAGGTGTATCCCCCACACATACACATTAAAAGAAGCTTAGGTGTCATTGTCTCTTCAGTTCTCTTGCTCTCTGCTTCTCTGTATTTAAAAGAAGGAGGAGGAAGAGGAGGAGGAGGAGTTCCAGAGGGCCATGGCCCTGCAGTAATAGCAAACCGAAAGATGATACCCATGAACAACTACTAGATAAATGAACAGGGTATTTATGTGTGTGTGTGTGTGGGGGGGGGTTACCTTCACTCACATAATATTTGAAGGAATTCAGTGAGCCACAGGGGGTGCAGGTATGGTTGATAAGGGGCATAAGGGGCTCAGGACACATTTTCAAGTACAGTTCAAATCGAGAGTCAGTCAGCCTGCGGTGGGCAGCTGGTGCTATTTTGGCACAGACACAGACTTTAGCCAAGAAGTTGGGGAAAACCTGCTTATAAACTAAAATTGTTGCCTGTCCTAACTGTGGCAGAGGACTGCCAGAGACCAGAGTACAGTCTGGAGCAAGGCAGAAAAAAACCTATTGTCTAATCCAATCCAATCCAAGGTTATACAGAAGACCCTTCCTTCCTCACCACCATTACATATAAACAACACAGCCACAGCACCACCTGCTGGCTGTAAAGCAGAAACCACGCTTAATCAGAGGATAATTCACCTGTTCAGACTTACAAAAAAAATCTGTAAAAAAAATGTTGGCGTTTGAATTCAGAAAGATTATTATGAAGGTGTTTCAAGACTCTTAACCACAACATAGACACAAATTCATCAGAATCTCAGAGGTCATTTCACAAAAGAGCTACAGGACACACTGAGAAAACTCTGAACAGAGCTACAATATATAAAGAGTATTTTACATGGAGTTGAGGTTTACAGAAGAGACCTAGTAAGGTCAAATAAATCATCTTGAGGAGAGAGTATCAGAGCAAGAAGATAAAGCCATCACATTCTCTGAGTGCAAAGCTGTTGGAGAGGAAAGGCTCATGAAAAATGAAATAATTCTTGTCCCCATGACTGATTTCTACTAATTCCTTTCTTTCATTCCCTGCTCCATTTACTAAAATTCTGTATACTTTCCGATGCAACTTGCTGTGAAATCTCCACCCAACTCTGCTGACCCAAAGTGGGTTCCTGTTCATCTTCTTGATACCCTGTGACTGACTGGATATCTCTGCATAGCAATTACTACATTGTACTATAAATAGATTTTTTGGGGGGGGTAACTTTCCAATGAGGACAACAGATCTCTCAGAAGAGAAGTAGTGTTTTATTCATTATACAGAGGTGGCTGTATTTGTCTAAACTACTAATATTTTAATTTTTAAAAACATATTAAAGACTTAGTATACACAGGCACACTTGCACATGGTTTAAATTATGGCTTTAAAAAAACTTACTTACACATATAATTTGAACCAGAATTTGGAGTGAAGACATATATGACTCAAACTAGCAAACCTGAAGGTATTGTAAACACCAAGCAGTCATATCAAACACAGTAAACTAGAATTATTACTGTGGAAATATGATCTAGTAGTTGATTTTTGTGATTAATACTTCCAGTCAAGAAATATCTTTCAGGTGATTATTGTGTAACTTTATTGAGTAGAGGGATTTGGACAAATACTACTAGTTATAATGTTTTGTTCTGGCTATAGTGCTCATCAAAAACATTTTCTTCTGTGAGTCACAACAAAGGTACTGCTTTAATATTAATTATTGTCACTTCTAGTGCACATGGATTTTATTTGCTAGAGCTCAGTGCTTGCACTCTGAAAGGTTCTTCTGAATGCTCCATAATGTTGTAAGCATCAGTTTGTTTAATTTTTGTAAGAAAAAAAAACTCCCTGGTTACTTTTCTTTGCATTTTTGTCATAATATAAGAGCCACAAGATAAGGAAATAAACTGAAGAATCAATGACACTACTTGCTGTTATCATTTTTAAGTTTTATAATCACTTATTCTTACTTTTAAGAAATCACTTTAAGAAAACACTTGCCATATGCCAAGTACCTTGCCAGGCTCTGGGCAAAACAAGCCCAACAAAGCAGAGGGTGCATGGTATTGACAGACAAGGAAATCTCCTTAGAACAGAATGGCCCATGCCAGTAACAGAGGTGGGCACTTTCAGCTTTGGGGACATAGACTTTTTTTTGGAAATGAAGACACCAAAGCACACATGAGACATGAGAAAAATGGTAATGAATTTTTAAAAAATCTATCTCTGTGTAGTCAGTACTCAGCTGTTAAATTCAGAAAAAAAAAAAATCCACTGCCTTAATTAATTTCCTTGTGCTGATTCTTCCTAGTTAGCCTTAATTTTAACAGAGATGTAAAAACCCATTAGTGTGGATCATTCACTTCCTTGATCTGTCAACAAGGTGCTGAAACCACACTTGGTTCTGGAGACCCAGAAGAAGGGGAGGGGCAGACAGGGAGTGCTCGCTAGTTCTTGGCCATTCTACAGGACCAGATCTTTCATGCTGCTGCTTTTAAGGTTTTAAATGGCTATTTGGTCCCACTATTCATTTAAGGGCTCTTTTTTATACTTCTCTTCTTTTAAATCCCTTAAACCTGTGCTTATTTATCTCCCAGAAAGTCTATGGCAGTGGTATGCTTGCTGAGTACTTCCTCCCATTTAGTTGGATTATCTAATTTGTAGGTTTGCAGGGCATAGATTTTTAATCATGGAGCTGTTTCTTCTGTCACCTTGCTTGCCCATTTATTATGGTTAAAGACTCAATGGTGGCTAATGTCTCACTGGGAACAGTAAAGAACAAACAATTAATAGAATCATGTATTACCCGCCGGTCATAATTCTGTTCAAAACTCTGGTTTGTTTGAATTATGTTTTCTGTTTTGCCTCCCAGACCTGACTTACAATGAATGACAAGACTTGCAAAAATTAAGACTTATTTTGTTAACTGTTGTTTACAGGAGGTTATGATGACAATGTGGTCACTACACAGCTTGGTACCAAGACCAGAGCAAGAAAGCAGTAGGCAAAACAGATTTCTTTTCTTAAGCAGATTCATGTAAGATTCCTGGGCAGATGACCCCACCAATGGAACCTCACCTCCCCAGAGCCCTATCCCATCAAGGAAAGATAGAAACAGGCTGGGGATATGGATCAACCTGCCAATGTCCACATTCAGTGAAGAAGCAATTACAGAAGCCAGACCATCCACCTTCTGTACGCCATAAAGAATTTGCGGGGGGGCAGCAGTTGCACACCTGGTTATGCACACACACACACACTACAGTGCACAGGTATCCAGTATCTGGGTTCAAGCCCCTGGTCCCCACCTGCAGAGGGAAAGCTTCAGAAGTGGTGAAGTAGAGTCTCAGTCTCTCTCTCCCCTCCTCTTTCTAGCTCCCCTTCCCATCTCAATTTCTCTCTGTTTATATCCAATAATAAATATTTAAAAGAAAAAGAATTTGGGTCTATACTCCCAGAGGGATAAAGAATAGGGAACCTTCCTTCCAGTGGAGGGGATGGGATACAGAACTCTGGTGGTGGGAACTATATGGAATCGTACCCCTCTTGTAAATAATTATTAAATCACTAATAAAAAATAAAGGAAATCCATAAAAACATAGTTGGAACACCAGGTACATAAGAAATGAAATAATTCCAAAAGACCAAAACAAATGGAACATGAGGCATATAGCTTGAACCTAGAAGAAGGAGGAGAAAGAGAAGAGGAGGAAAAAGAAGAAAGAGAAGGGAGAAAGAGGATGAAATTTGGACAGAGTATGCAGACTGTGTTGAGTTCATGAGGAAAAGCCTGATATCCTTCACTGAGCCAATTCTGATGAATTCTTATCAATGATGTTTGTTGTTATTACTATATATTTTGAATTAGAATAAATGGAACCACAGCAAGTTGACATAGGAAATGCAAAAGAAGGAGATTTAATTTGCAAGTGATTTTTTAACTGTTTCATTTAATTGAATATGGCTATATATCATTGAAGATTTGGGCCTAGCACAAGCTGTATAGAGATGCCTTCTTGTCAAAATCTATGAATAGGGGTTGAATAGTCTCCTGTAGTAGTACTACCTACTCATGGCAAAAGAAAAAGAATTTTCTTTCTTTCTTCTCCTTTTTTTTTTTTTTTTACACCAGAATACTGCTCCGCTCTGGCTTATGGTGGTACCAGGAACCTTGGAGCCTGAAGCATGAAAATCTTTTACATGACTTCTATGCTATCTCCTTGTCCAATAAAGGGATTTTCAAAGTGAAATTTGTATCTCTTCAGGCTTCAAGTTAATCATTAAAAGGTGAGAAACTAAGCAGTTTCTCTGGTTTCTTTGAATCCTTCAAATCTATGATTCTTGACTCTAGATGATCATTATCTCTAATAAATTTACTAAGTCCTTTTCCTTTCCCTTCTTTTTTGCTGGGAAAAAAAAAAAAAACTCATCACATCTTTCACCTGTGAATTTAGCCCAAAACTTAGCCCTGCTACTATGGAAATCCTATTAAAACCTGTTGGGTAAAATAGCCTATCTGTTTTTCAGAGCATAGGTGTTAATTAAGTCTTTAGCACCACCTCTTAGCTCTTCACACACTCCTTATTCTGGCCAACCTTTATTGCTTAGCAGTCTGCTTGAAAATGCTCCAAAGTGCCTTCTCTGTTCAAAGCTTCAGTCTCTTCTCACACTTTTTGTATCACAGCTCCAGACAGAAAAGAAAGAGAGGGAGAGGGAGAGGGAGAGGGAGAGGGAGAGGGAGAGGGAGAGGGAGAGGGAGAGGGAGAGGGAGAGGGAGAGGGAGAGGGAGAGCCTGAGAGCCTGAGAGCCTGAGAACCTATCAGCAGTAGAGTCCTCATTCACTCAGTTAATCTCTTCCAAAGGGGTGAATTCATCATCTTTAAGACATACTTTTCTACTAGAATGTGTCTGAACCTTTAAAGTAGTCATCGGCGCACCACGCCCTTTTCTCTGCCACTTTAAATATTCTCTTCTATATGACTTCATTTGGGTTTATTTATTCTAGATTCTTTTTTAATAGTACTCTGTATTTACATTTCTCTATTTCATTTATTGATTATTGGATAGAGAAAGAGAAAAATTGAGGGGGGGGAAGAGGTAGAGAGAGAGACAGACAGACAGAGAGATACCTGCAGCTATGCTACAGCACTCATGAAGCTTTCCCACTGCAGGTGGGAACCAGGGACTTGAACCTGGGTCTTGCACATTGTAGTGTGTGCCCTTAGCCAAGTATACTACTGGCTGACCCCTTTATTCTAGTTTTTATCTGTAACTGATACAGACAGGAAAAATGTCTCTAGAGATATAACCAGGGACTCTGAACTTGGCTTTCTTTAGTATGGCTTTAGTATGGCTTCAGTATGGCTTCTGAAATGGATGCTATGATTTGTTGCTTTTCTTCTTTTGAACTATCCCTGAGCCTTGAAAATGACCGTTCTATTTATATCTAGCCTCCAAAAAAAAAAAAAAAAAAAAAAAAAAAAAAACTCAGCTCTGCAGAAAAAATCTTTTTTTTAAAATAAATTCCTGTTTCTTTAAATACTTTATTTTATTTTAATAAAAGAGGGGAAAGGTGGTAGAAGGAATGGAGAGACTGAGAGCAAAGCTTTGCTCAGCTCTGTTTTATGGCAGTGCTGGGTGTTAAATTGTTAAACACCATTTTTTCAAGTGAGATTACAAACTGATTTGTTTAAATGGTTCTCTCTTTCTCTCTCTCTCTCTCTCTCTCAAGAGATTAGTTTTATTGAAACCATATGTGATAGAGTTTCATATGAGAAAAAAGTGAGAGACAACAGAGCTCTCTATTCCAGTGCATGTAGTCTCATAATACTATGCTGATCTTCAGGCATGCAAGCCCTGCATTCTGCCAGCAGAGCAATTTCCCCAGTCCACACCAGTTCTTGTCTATCACTGGGAGCTCTGTATTCTTAGAAACACTAGGAGAAGAAGGAAAGGAAAAGGAGATTACTAGTTGATTATTCACCTGACCTTTGCACAATTTGTTCTTTAGCTGTGACACAATACTTTATATATTCAAGTTCAGAAGATAGTTTGTACATGCTATGACATCAACTTTAGTCTTCATTCCTTGGGAAGAAGATCTAGGTCTTGCCACTTTGCCACGTTATCTGAAGTGTTTAATACAGCTTCCCTTACTGATAGGAGTTATAGATCTAGACTGATAAGTACATCTCCTGTGTAAATATCTAGAAGAATCACACACTTCTTTCCATTGTATCTGTCTCTGTCTGTGTCTCTGTATATCTCTCTATCAGAGAGAGAGAAAGAGACAGAGAAATAACAGATATGATTGGCCAGATAGTAGGAATCATGAACAAAAATATGAAGTCTCTCTGATAAATATCCCATCAATTCTGGAAGTCTTGAGGTGGGAGGTTGTATAAGTGTTGAAAGAATATGGGAAGAACTTCTTATAAATCATTATTTCTTTTAAAAAGAAACAATAAAAACAAGTGTAAGTGTCATAATAGGGTCACAAAGAGATATTTGTTCTACTTTTTACTTCGTGTAGCAGCTGAATGCATCTATATTGTTTTCAGATTAGTGCAAGTAAAAAAGAATTGCATACCCAGAATGACTTAGTCAGTCAGCTCCATTCATTAATCAAGTCAGGAACAAGAGGCTCCAGCTCCACGTTGATGTAATTTCAGCTTGGAGGACTGATTTTCTTTCTCATTAAGGCCTTAAACTCAGCTTGTTTCTTAGTTGTCTAAAATTAGAATGGCCAATCTTCTAGGAGAGTATATCATGAGTATGTTCATTATTTATTCAAAGTAATGAGTGCAAACTTTAAATCACCTCAGAGAAGACATCCTACCTGTCTAGATTTAACTGTCTAGCCACTAATAGTCATATTTATCTTATCCTTTTTTCTACTAGGTCTTATCATTCACTTTAAATCTTTTGACTAGTAATTTACTTGATTACTAGTTTTCCCCTAGAAGAATATAAGTCCCATGATAACATAAACTTGATTTTTTGTTCTATTTCTATTGAGAAATGACTGAATATATTTATGTATTAATTGAAGGCATACAGTGTGATGGTTTGATTTATGTATATTGTGAAATGATCACCATTACAGAGAAACTTATTCAACTCTTACATCATTCCAGCTTCCCTAGAATTAGCAGCATTAGAATTGGTTATATGATTTTATTTATAGTGGCATATATGTTATTGACATACAATATGATAATTTATGTTATATATGTATAGCAGACATGACTTACTAATGTATTGGCTCATGAAACTACAGTAACTGACAAATCTAAAATTTATAGGACTGAATGGAAGACTAGAAGTTGATACCATATTCTTATTTTTCTATAATTGATTTCTTTATCTTATGAATGAGATGACCAGAAGACTGCTACTTTATTCAGAGGGTTGAGAAAAGACTTACATGGGTGTCTGGTTGTTTATGTCAGATAATAATTTCATTGCTGTTTTTCATTGTGTGAAAAGAACTAACAGTGTAGTGGAGTAGCTTTCCCTTTCCCCTTTTTTGGGTGAGTAGCTGTCTGTGCTTGGTTCATCTGAGTAGATGGGAATGGCAATGAACTGTTTTCCTGGAAGAACATGCTACTGTAGTTTGGCCCCAATAGAATGAATGTCCTGTCTGCTTCCTTTGAATTATCATTCTCTTGAATCTTGTGGGTTCGCTGCTAATTAAGTAGTAGAGGTGACTTATTTAAGCTATTTTTGTACTTAGTGACTTTAGTGTTATATTTTATTGACTGTAATAAATGCCATTTTATTAATTAAACTGGCAATCCTTTCTGTCTTGAGGGAAATACAGGAAACCAATCTCTTTTTTTCCTATTTTTGTCTGCTTATTCATATCACCTACAGAAGTTTTTCTTCTAAGGAAAGCTGGAATATATTTTTTAAATTTATTTATTTTTCCCTTTTGTTGCCCTTGTTGTCTTTTTATTGTTGTTGTAGTTATTATTATTGTTGTTATTGATGTCATCATTGTTGGATAGGACAGAGAGAAATGGAGAGAGGAGAAAAGACAGAGAGAGAGAGACACCTGCAGACCTGCTTCACTGCCTGTGAACTGACTCCCCTGCAGGTGGGGAGCCGGGGCTCGAACTGGGATCCTTTTGCTGGTCCTTGGGCTTTGCGCCACGTGCGCTTAACCCACTACTGCCCGACTCCTGGAATATTTTTGATAATGGTGCCTATATATGACAATAAAAGGTAAATATAGTACTTTATTTCGAAATGAGTAGAGTTGGTGTAGAGTGATGTTTCATCACCTATTTTTGATTTCCAAGAGCAGTGATATCATTATAAAGTGGGTTAGTGCCCCTGATGTTCTAAAGAGATCATAATCTAAGAGAAAATCTCCTGTTCTTTGGGCTTTGCCACTGGGGTATGGCCTTGGTCTAATCACCGCATCATCATGAAGACAAATTCAAAATGGAGTTTTACACACACACACACACACACACACACACACACACACACACACACACACACATCTCTCTCTCTATCCCCCTCCCCCTCTCTCTTCCTTTGGGTTATAATCTACCACTTTTTAAAATGTAAAGTTCCTTTTTTAAAAAATTTTTTCCACACCTCAACATTTTAGTAGAATGTTACAATGCTACAGAGAAGTGTAGAGACTAATAAAGACATGTATAGCTCCTAAACATTAAAAATTTATGATTTTATGTCTATCTCTTTTTTCTCTCTATATAAATATATATGTACTTTTCTCCTGAAACATTTGAAAGTTTCAGATACTATCATTGCCTGCATACCCTAAGGGAAGGACTGTTCTCACAGAAACAGCAAGTGCTGGCATGGATGTGGAGAAGGGCAACACTTTTACACAATTGCTTGAAATGTGTAAAAGAAGTCGAACTGGGTAGGAAATAGTCTGGAGATACCTCAGAACATTGGAAATGGACCGACCATATGATCTAGCAATTCCTCTTCTAGGCTTCTCTCCAGAGAACACAAAAATACGTATTCAGTGAAATCTGTGCGCACCCATGTTCATGGCAGCACAATGTGTAATAGCCAAAATTTGGAAACTGCCTCAAACATTTTTAAGCCCTAAAACACTGCTCACACAAAATCTTACATTTAGTTCTAATCTGTGAAATAGAATAGGACAAAGTTGGGAGACCAGGTTGGCAGAGGTGGTGTGTGTGTGTGTGTGTGTGTGTGTGTGTGTGTGTATGTGTATGTGTGTGAGAATTTTTGTAGCTGTTGGTATCTGCTTCCCCCCAGTTGAAGCTTTATTCCGTCCTCTGAAAAGAACTCTAGAAAACCACTAAGACTTTGGACTTCAGTTTTCAAACTATAAATTCATTTGCATGGAATGATGTTTTTAATTCTATGAAAAAATGTGAGTGAAAGAATTTATCCACACATTCTTTTTTTAGTGTTTTATTTATAATTTCATATTGACTTACAAGGTTGTAAGATAATAGGGGTATAATTCCATACAGTTCCCACCACCAGAGTTCTGTGTCCCATCCCCTCCATTGGAAGTTTCCCTATTGTTTATCCCTCTAGTAGTAAGAACCAAAATTCCTTATGGGGTGCAGAAGGTGGAAAGCCTGACTTCAGTAATTGCTTCTCTGCTGGACATGGACATGGGTAGGTTGACCCATACACCTGGCTTATTTCTATCTTGTCCTATTGGGTAGGGTTCTGGAGAGGTGAGATTCTGGGGCACATTGGTGAGGTCATCTGCTCAAGGAGTTCAGGATGGAATCATAGTAGCATCTGGAACTCGCCCACAGACTCTTTAAAAAAAAAACAAACAACTGTTTTCCTTAAGAAAATAAAGTAGCAAATATGAAGATTTATCTTGCTAAAGAAATGGTCATTGGCATTGGACTAGCTAGAACACAAAACGTCAAAAGTCCATTATTAATTTTATTTTCCCACCTCCATCTCTGACTCACGATTTGTTGTGGTCCCCCCCCCTTTTTTTTTTTCTATTTCATTCCATAGAACAGAGAAAAATTGAGAGGGAAAGGGGAGAGAGAGAGAGGGAAAGATATACCCCTGCAGACCTGCTTCACTGCAGGTAAAGTGCTCTGCCCTGCAGATGAAGAGCCAGGGCTCGAACCGGAGTCTTTACGCATGGTACAATGTGCACTTAACTGGGTGTGCCTCTCTGAAGCCCCAATCAATCTTAAGTTCTCTTGAAAACTTGCTTGAACTTTTGTATTTAATCTAAATATATGCATGAGGAAAGGAGACACTGGTATAATCTGGATCATTTCAGTATTGTAATTTTATAACTTACCTCTTTCAGTTGATAACAGGTCTTAGAAATCTTTCTCTATGAAGACTGAGAGAGGTAGCACATATGGTAGAACACACATGCTGCAGGGCACAGAGACATTGGTACGAGCCTCCTGACCCTTCCTGTTGAGGGGAAGCTTCACAGGTGATGACACAGTGCTGCAGGGATCTCTTTGTCCCTCTATCTCGGTTTATCTCTATCCAAATAAATAAATAAAACAGAAATGGTGATAAAAAGAAATATTTATCAATAATATGCACTTCATTCTTTCTCAATTGGGTTAACAGAGGATGAGAATTTCCATTTCCCACTATAATTAAAAGTTCTGGAAGTGATCAATCTTTGAAGTGTTTCCTATCAGGGGGACATATTTGAAACCTCCCCCCTTGTGTTAATATTTTCTTTGATTGCTTATTCATTTGACCACTACATATTTAGGAGATAGCCTTTCCATTATCTGTTATGTTGTAGATTACCTAAGGTTTTAAAAGTAGTGAATGAGCATTTAGACCATGAAATCTGTTTGACAGAGTTCTTGATTACTATGTACTATTTATATGGTAAATGTAGGCTTTGTAACTTGAAAAATAAATTTCTTCGGATTTTCAAGCATGTTTGCATAAACCTATTGTTCTTAATTTACATGGGTAAAGATATATATTTTTTAAAATTTTGCCTCCAAGTTTATTGCTGGGGCTCAGTGCCTGCACTATGAATCCACTGCTCCTTGGGGGCCATTTTTTTCCCTCTTTGTTGCCCGTGTTGTTTATTGTTGTTGTTGTTATTGCTGTCATTGTTGTTGGATAGGACAGAGAGAAATCGAGAGAGAAGGGGAAGATAGAGAGGGGGAGAGAAAGAGCTTCAACACCCGTAAAGCCACCTCGCTGCAGTACCGAGCCAGGGGTGGAACAAAGATCCTTGCACCCAGTCCTTGAGCTTCATGCAGCCATGTGCGCTTAACCCGCTGCCCTACTCTCCACCCCGCCCCCTTCTCTTCTTCTCTAAGTCACACCTGTACCTATTGCTGCTTCCAAATGTCCTTCGTTTTTCCCTCTATTTCCATCTGGTTCTGATGGAATTGGAGTTCAGAGCCCTCTGGTCATCTTCAAAATTTCTCCCCCTTCTGGGGGGTATGGTCCAAAATTGGGTGAAGATAATTTTATTAGAGGAAATGTGCTATTTCTTTGTATGAAGTGTGACTAACTAATAAGTGTAATGATTATTATTTCTACCTTTCCTTAAATTGTCCAAGAATTTATTTCTTAGCTATTTCATGGCCACTTTACTAATCAGTTTAATGGGTTTCTGCTTATTCTTTACAAACCAAACCAAACCAAACCAAACCAAACTGAATATCAAGCTTTGACTTCTTATTTCATGTACTGCTGCATCAAGTGAGTTGCCAAACCAATCCATCAAAAGGAAGCATGGATCTTCTAAGTAAATGCCAGTAAAAAAGGACTAGATTTAGTAAGATTAATAACCACTTTAATTTATAACACTCTCTCTTCCAAAAATGCTTGGAAAGCTTCGCAAACATTTGAGCTGAAATGCAGTCTAAGCCACTGGAAAACAGATATGTAAACTTGCTAAAAAATAAAATATGAGCCTCATACAGCAGTCCTTCATATTCAGAGATGACACATTCATATTATATAGTTATCAGTTCAACAAGTTTTTACTGCAGTTTATTTGTTCTCTCAAAGCCTTATTTTTGATAGATGATGCCTAAGATATACAGGGAGCGTCCTTTCAATAGCATGTGAGTGATGAAAGGCAAAACAAAACAATTTATCAAATCACACTGCATACATCCCTATAAATTTGGAGAGTGATGAATCTGTAGGCACATAGAACTTGGCATGTCATGTATTCATCAAAGGTAAAGCCCCAAACATCTCAAACACTGCTCATGACAGGAAGGCTGATCTTACTTAGAGGGGGAAAGAAAAAGTAATTACCCGCCTAAGCTATTCCTATACTATAAGAACACTTTGAAAAATTGAACAGTTGTCCACCGAGTTGGAGTTCAAATTTGCGTGAAGAATTTTATATGAATAATTCAACAGAAGATGATGTCAATATATTATTTATATTATTTAATAAAGTTAAGTGGTTTTACAAAAATTGTTTTAAGAAAACACCTACTATGTATTATACTTTACATAGGTATAATGAAAATCCCAGTAATTTACTAATTTAAAACGTACAAAAGACACAAGATACTCATTTTCCCACATCCTGCTGCAAAGAACCCAGAACAGTTATATTCTGAAGGGTGGGTAACAGCTTCTCTAATGTGAATCAGGGTTAAGGGCTGGCCCAGGTGATTCCAGTGTCTGGCTTCTTTGCTACTGTCTCTCGTTGCCTGGAGTTCCTTCCATTTTATGTTCTTCACTAGATACAGATTTACAACAATGGCAGGAAAGAATGCATTGTTTACAGGAGACCTTGCAGAGCTCCCCTCTCTCCAGATATTTCTCCTCTGGTCTCTACCATCTGTACCTCTCAGAGTGCTCCATCCACCTTGACATTCAATCGCAACACTGTGCCTAGCTGTTTTCAACCCCAGGGCAGAAGCATGTTTGCTCACTCTACCTGGGCTCACTCTACCTGGACAGTCTACATATCTGACCCCAGATATCACCTACTTTAAGTCATGCTTTCTAATGTCTCCTGCCACCAATTAAATTGCATTCCTACTACCCTCTTTCTCTTATGCATATGCTTGTGTGTGTGTGTGTGTGTGTGTGTGTACTTAACATGTGCCTACATGTACATATATGTAATGTTTGATTTATTTAAACTGTTAAGGCTCTTGTCTTTAGTAGACTACTAGTTCTATAAGGGAACTTTTATCATTTTATTGAAGAAATCATGATAGATAAGACAAATGTTGATACATGGGTACAGTCTCTTCCCTCCCTGTGTCTCCTCTGTATCTATAACGATAAAGACAGTGCCTGATATGTGAGAGGGACTAACATATTAGTTAAATGCAGGATTGAATTATTTTAGGGTGCCAGGGAAAATCTCCCCCTCCTTGCCTTTTTTTTTTAATGAACACATATTTTTTTCAACACCAAACAAGTTACTAGAAGGAAAAAGTAAAAGCAAAATTCATAGCACACATGGAGAATTTAGATGACTAGATTCTCAAGCAGATGGGTTTATATCATGAGGAGCTAAGAAATGGGATGTAAACCATCGACATCAAATAAAGAAGGGGTTTCACCTAACAAAGGAGAAATGACTTTGTATGACAGAAGTTTCTCTGTGTGTGTTTGCCTTAACTTAGATTTCTCTGCTTTGAAGAATGTTCCTGGAGATATCTGTAAGTCTAGATAATTTACATTATTTGAGTAATAGTAACAGTTACTCCCAGCATCCACAAGGCCTCAACTGACCTTAGAGCCAAATGCCAAGGTATTAGAATAAGCCTACTCTGAACATTTTAGGAAAAAAAAAAAAACAACTATTAAACATTTGGAGTGTGGAAAGGAGACTGACTGATCCCAACTTACTACCTTTGATTCTTTCTCTAAATAAAAGTCTTACTCCTTAGCAGTTAGGGTTGCCTAGCATAGCTTAAATTTCTGTTTATACTTAAGTAATTGCTGAAAATAAAGCACTAGAACTGGGTTGATGAAGAGAGCAGACATCCCCATCTCTTCCCCAGCCTATCAGTTAGACATACAGGTGTGTTATTTAGATGATGGTCAACATAGCTTGGGTAAGAATATTTGGAGAGCTCAGGGTGTGAAGGGCCACTCAGTTGGAATGATGTAGTGAAAATTTCATTTATATTTCCAGCTTTAGAGACTCGAAGAGTCCTTGGGCTATCTAATACATTTTTAAAACATGGTATTTCACACAAGGAGAGCCTCTTTAGGAAAGAAGAAAGCAAATGAAACTGGGCAAGCCATATCTCAGGAATTTTTCAGTCTCATTCAGAAATGATTGCAGTTGATTTAGCTCCTGCATGTTCTTGAGTGATTCCTCCATTTATTTTGTCATTCATTCTTGCAGCCATTTTTAGGCATATATTTAAGTGTCAAACACTTTGCTAAGAACAGAAAGAAAATAAGTATAAAACAGAAAGAACATAAGTATAAATGGAATCAGTAGGCATTCAGGGACAGTGACTTGTACAAAACTAATCAATATGTGCTTCCTCATTATCTGTTATAAATAAGTATTTGTAATAAAACAAGGTAGGCAGAAGTTTCTCAGTTATTTACAAAGTATATTGTAAATAAAGTGGTAATCTGCTTCCAACAAGGGAAAGAGTGGTGAAAGGAACATCAGAAAAAGGTTCATATGATAAAGTTTTAAATGATATCTAGTAGTTTGTCAGGTCAGGAAGAATAATAAATAAATTCTGTTTACAGAGAAATGTTTCAGAAATTGTCTATATTCCAAAATTACTTGAATATAGGAGTAGAGTGAGGGAGAAATACAGCAAGATGGTATAATATATGTTGGTATAGCTAGATTGTAAGGAGTGAGTACAGGTTTGGGACCAAACAAACAGTCCTGGTTTCATTCCCATTTGTGCTAATTAACATTAGTTTCATTACCTTAATAATCCACTCTATGGTTTCATTTCTTCATCTACCATAATAATAATAAAAAAACCCTCATATATCTTGTATAGTTGTGGTAAGGATTTTGTAGCCAGTGTTGGTAAAAATCTGCACAATAAGAGTTATTACTTAAAGGAATTTATGCTTCATTTTGTTTATTCCAAAGTACCAGTAAAAATTTTAATCAGCAAAGCTGAAAATGGTTTGCTTTCACATTATGATTGAGTGGATAGAATAGAATTAAGTTAAAATTTAATTAAGTTAAAAGTTAAGATCATTGAGAATCCTTGAATCTTGGTTTGTTCTGCTATAAAATAGAGGCAGCAATATGCATTCCTACCCTCTTATTGATGATTAAAAGATATCATGAAAAGCACTTTTACAAAATGCCCTGTAATGCCTAATCTAGCCTTGATTATCAATATATTACTTATACCTTCTATCAAAATTAAAACACCTTGCTGTTATTGATAATAAGTGAGGTTGAAAACAGAGACTAGTCAGTAGGAGGCCTTTATTAAGATCTATTTCATTGAATGTGGAAGATGATCTTTCTGTTGACCTTTCCTTTACAACATAATTTTTCCTCTCTAAAACTGTAGGCTCTATGTAAATATCTTTTTCTAAAGTATACATTTTATACTAAAGACATACATCTCCAAAGCAGATTAACATTCCCTGAATGTCCCTATTAATGAAGCATTGCAGTTAAGTGTCACAGCTCCTAGAAAGAGGTCACTTTGAGTTCAGCAGAATTGGAGCAAATAATAGAGACTATAGTTAGATTTAATAAACCAACAAAAGTCCAGAAGGAGTTGTGACTTAAAATCTGCACCAGATCTCCCTTTACCCTGCACAGACATTTAAATATATTAAATAGATTATTAATAACATTACACAGTTTATTAGAAATTGGGCTGAGCAATGCCAGCCATCTGGCTATTTGCCGGAATAGCCTGAGGGTGCTTCTTCCTGAGCAAGTGCTCTCTGGGTTAGAGAGAATTCTACTGGAGCCAGCCTAGGCTGCTGCATGGGAGAGGGATCAGGAATTCGTGCAGGGCTAGCGTCGCACGAGAGAGACTCTGGGACTCTTGGAGCCAGAAGGCAAAAAGAGACTGGTGGAAATCAGGGTGTGTCTAGGAGAGGGGACGGAGCAAAAAGGGAGTATGAACCAGTGGGGATTAAACCAATGCCCTGCAGGCAGGGCGGTTCTAGTGGTTATGTAAATAGACCGCAGAGTTAAGCAGGGGAAAGCTGGCTTACTTCCCAACATCTCCCCCTTTCTTTTTAACTAATGGCCATAGTATCAGAAGTGCGGGGCACTTTGTGAGGCAGGGAGACTGATAGGAGGAGGCACCCCTTTGGGGTTCTACTGCCCTCCTTGCTAAACCTATTGGTAGAGAGAGAGACTAACAGGATTGACACACCCCTCAGGCTCAAACCCTTCCAAGCTCAACCACATCCTCACAATTTCCCAACATCTCCCTCTTACTTAATGGCCATATATAAATGGGTCATTGTCTGTAAAAGGCTCCATCTCTGTCAGGGGAATAGCAGTATAGGGGTGAACAGAAACCTGTTGGGAAGAAACCTGAATGATAGCGTGTAAGCATCTTCAAAAAGAACTAGCACAAGACAGGGAGGGATAAGTAAGAGTAGCAAGGGACAGAATGAGACTGAAGATAGGTCTGGTAGGCAGAGAGGAGGGCTGCCTGATGGGTGGAGGAGTGGGGGCCTGATAAGCCGAGGGGCAAGAGGGGTGATCTGGTGTTGCAAAGTCCCGAGACAGCTTGCTGCAGAGTCCATGGACTGCTACAGTCAGTCCTCGACAAGTCCAGCAGTGTAAAGGGAGTGTCCAAAGGTGTACTAGCAAGTCCGATAGAAGTGTCAGTCCAATGTCAACGACCAGGGAAGAAATGCCACATGTCTATCTCGAGGAGGAGGAGGACAGCCACTGGAACTTTTCTTCTCTGTAGAGAGTGAGCTGGAACCGCCAAAATGTGGCATGCGAAGCAGAAGCAGGAAGAGCAGATATCGATGGGTGAGAGAAAGGCAATAGGAAAATCTTGTCCTTTGGAGTCCCTGAATCAGGTTTTCCAGATTGTGTCAGGTCACATCATGGGTTTTGGGGGGATGGCTGTAGTTGTGGACGATGTCAGAGGACAGGGGTCCAAGATGGACTTCTGGGGATTCCGTATGAGCAGATGCTTCTTCATGTGAAGGTTTGACATAGCTATAGTCAATTACTTGTGAAGAAAAAACTTGTAACAAATTAGAAGTTTACTATAATTGATAACTTGATGATTATAACTGGTTTAGGTATCTTTATAATTTCGTTTAAAGTTCATCTTATGTGACCTTATGTAGCAGTCTCTGTACAGCAGAATTTTCAGACCAAATTTAGGTAAAATATATATTGATTTTTAACTATTTTTACATTGAACTTTAAAACAAACTCAGGTTACTTATGTTAATGACAATTTTTTTTTTTTTTTGAACATTTACAATGTCAGATTATTGCCAGATTTGTTGTGGACTAATTTCCACAAGATTAGTTTACAGGGCATTTTCGGGGGGCCTTCCAAAAATGTCCTGTATAGAGAATTTGGAGATAATGAATTGTCACATTGAATATTTAGACTTTTACCTAAAATACTCAGTTACTTTGGCCAATTAATTTTATCTTTCCTGGTAAAAATGTAGCTTCAAAGTTATACCTTTAACCATTAAGTTAATGTTTACCAAATTTAAAACACACACATAAAACATGTAGTTTATAACACACAGGAGAAGAAAAACTTTTGTAACTAAGACATACCATTTCAAACGTGAATTTAGATCTGTACTGTCATAGTTGAACCATCTTTACTCACACAGTTTAAGACTAAATGTTTCGTATTTATACCAAGACTAAAAAGAAATCAAAAAGAGGGAATAAACCATTATTGGACTGCCATATGCCAGTCTAGCTTCACGGGTGGGAGAGAGACGACCAGGGACTCATGGCTGAGCTGGGAATGCAGTTCAATCTTTATTGACGAGTGGGGATGCAGTTCAAGCTAGCTATCTCTAATCACAATCCTGTCCTATATATATCTCCTGAGGTGGAAGTGTCAGGTCAGAAGAGGATGTACATAGGATAGGGGGTGGGGAGAAGGAAAAAGCCCTTGAACCAGTGGGGATTAAACCAGTGTGAACAAAACAATGATTATGTAAATAGATCACAAGCAATGCAACAGAAGGGATCTTAGAAGCAGAATTTAGAAGCAGACCAACAGCTATTCCTAGGATCAACTGCTCTGATCCCACTACAATAGCAAAATAGTTTAAATCAGATCTTGGTTCTCAAAAAAGAAAAGTCAAAAAAATTAAAATTGGCTTATTTACAACAAAAGTAGGAAATTATAGTTCTTGAGCTGACAGAAATTAGCTTTTGTGTATATGTGTGATTTAACAGTAGGCTACAAGATTGTAGGACTGCAGGGTATAAAGTCCACACCACCTAAATTCTTTGCCCTCACCTCCAAATGGTAACCACCATGGTTTTCACAAAGTTTTACAAACAGTTTGTTTGTTTCTATTTCTTGTTGTTCTTTGTTTGATTTTTAGGATTATATATTACTGTTTGCTAGATTTCACATGAATGGAACCATCAGTAGTTTTCTTTCATCTCTTTACTTACTTCACTAATCAGAACCTCTAGTTCTGTTCACTTTGTCCCAAAGGATACAATAACTCTATTTTTATTACTGCAGAGTAGTATTTCATGGTGTATATATTCCATAACTTCTTTAACCAGTCATCTATTGTTGGGCATTTAGGCTGCTTCTGGCCATTGGCTATAGTGGATAATGCAGCTATGAATATATGGGACCCTTTGCTCAAGTGTTCACATGTCCTATGGGTATATACCTAAGGGTGGTATTGCTGGATCATGAGGTAGTATGAGGACTCTCCATACAGTCTTCCAGAGGAGCTGTACCAGTTTTCTTTCCTACTAGCAATGTAATAAAGTCCCCCTTTCTTCAGAGCCTTGCCAACGTGTATCATTTTTTGTTTTGTTGATATTGGCTTTTATCAGTGAGGCAGAATTTCAGTGTTGTTTTGATTTACATTTCTCTGATAAGTGAGGCAAAGTATTACTTCCTATGTTTGTGAGCTCTATGTACCTCTTCTTTAGAAAACTATTTATTCAGTTCTTTGGACCACTTTTTTATTGGTTTACTTTTTTTCTTTTGAGCTATATCAGTTCTTTATAGATCTTTGATATCAGCTGCTTACTGATGTGTGATGTGTAGATATCTTCTCCCACTTATCCAGTGGCTTGGTTAGCCTTGTGTAGTTTGCTGTCGATGTGTAGAATTTTTTGAGTTTGATATAGTCCTCTTGGTTTATTCTTGTTTTCATTTCACATGCTTATGGTCTCGAGTTTCCAATTATGTCTTTGATGTTAAGATCCTACAATGTTTTGCCAATATTTTCATCTGTCTATTCTAGAGTTTATGGTTTCATATACAGATTTTTCTTTAATCTGTTTTGGTCTGACTTTGAAACATGGTGTTAAGCGATGGTCTCATTTTATTGTCCAGTTGTTTCAGCACTGTTTGTTGAAGAGGCCTTCTTTTCCCCATTCATTGAGTGGTTTCTGTCCCTTTGTCATATATGAGGTGATTATACATGTTTAGGCTTATTTCTTGGCTCTCAGTTCTGTTGCATTTATCCAGGTGCCTATTTTTATTTCAGTACTATGCTGTTTTGATTATTTTTAACTTTTTAGAATTTTATTTTTATTAGTGATTGAGTAATGGTTTGCGAGACAGAAACATTACAGGGGTATAGTTCCACACCGCACCCACCACCACAGTTCAGTGCCTCTACCACCACTACCACCCCATTTGCAATGATGACCACCTTAATTCTCACAAAATTGTAGAGCCTGGCTACTTTTTAAAAAAATTCATATGTTTTAATTCTCTATAATCCAAATGAGAGCAAAGCTATCTGGTAGTTACCTTTTGCTTCCTTACTTCACTAAGCATAATCACTTCCAGTCCCATTAATTTTGCCCCAAAAGAAAGAGTATCTGCTTTTTAAACTACAGATTAGTATTATATTGGATATATCTCCCAGAACGTCTTTAATCAGTCATTTGCCAAATGGCATTTAGGTCATTTCCTCTCCTCGGCTATTATGAGCAATGCAGCTATGAACACAGGGATACCTGTCTCCCTTAGAATCGGTGCTCACACTAACAAGTAAATTAAAAAAAATTTTTTTTTAAATAAGAAGAAAAAAACTGAATTCCTAGTGGGATTATGGCATGATAAAGAGAACCACAGACAGAGTCAAGAAATCTAGAAGTAGTCCCAACACTACACTATAAATGTACTAATTCAGCTTCTTAATATTCCTGTGTTTTGTGACCTTATCTGTAAAATTTTAAAAAATAAAGAAAAGTAGAACTTTAAAAAAATAAAAAACAAAAAAGACCAAATCTATACCAACCATAGTATTTCCCTCCTAAAGGTGATTATTTGAGAATTAGTAGTGATAATTTATGTAGAAATACTTGGTTCATAGTAAGTATTCATCGGATGCTGTTTAGTTATAGTGATTACTAATGTTTATGAATTTTTAAATAGTGATTTTATTTTTACTCAGTTTTTGTCCTTTAGTCTCTTCTCATCAAATCTTCCTAGGTTCATCCAAGCATTCCAGGACTTGACTTTTACCTGTATGCTAATAACCACTTGCCTCTCTATATTTTATCAATTCAGGAGGTGTACATATTGTTATCTGTCGAACAACTGTATCTCACAAGTATCCCGGCTCAGCACATCAGAGTTTCACCTTCCACTCCTCCTTCCAAGCCCAGCCTAGATTTTCCACTTTTGCAGAAATCATCGTCTAAGAGCCTCATTCTGAGTATGAATGGCCAAGATTGTAGTCATCTTTTGAAACAGTCCTTGCAAGTATACAATGATATATGGAAGGCTATTCATCATGTACTAAAAATTAGAAACTGCCTAAAAGGAAATCAACTAAATGATGCTCATAAATAAGAGCTAGCATTTATTTAGTCTGTGCTAGGGGGCCGGCCCAATTCTGAGCATTGTATGTGTGTTGTGTCACTTAAATCACTACAACAACCCTGTTTATTTTCATCAGTGGAATTTTCTGTGCATTTTAAAGGCTGCTATTGGTTTGGATTTATTGGCCTTAAAATATACTCAAAACTATAAAAATGAAAAAAAAAATTAAGGGTACATATAATAGCACAATATTAAAAGCAAACATTTTTGCATAGCTATATGTATATATATAATGGTTTTCATTACAGGCAATTTGCATAATTTCAGTATGCACACATTTTTAGTTCTCACTAAGTTAATTAACAGCAGCTCCCCAACAACACAGCTAAAATTTGAGTTGCTACAGCAGAACACTGAAATTTAAAGTTTAAAAGTTTAAAATTTAAAGTTTTTTTTAAAAAATATTCATTTTATTTATTTATTCCCTTTTGTTGCCCTTAAAATTTAAAGTTTTAAAGTTTATTTTTTTGCCTCTGGCTCTTCATTCCTCACACCACTATGTAAATAGCAGATGCATCAGTGGTCAACCATGTGACTCTTTCAGTCTCTTAGTGATTTCTCACTACACATCTGCTAGTTCAAGTCACATCGTTGTGCAGTTGTGTAGCCATCTTTTCTGCCAATGATAAATCTATGTGAAAAATGTGGGTACTTGAAAGAGAGAATTGACCAAGCTAAATGAAAGTGCAGCTAAGAGGGGCCAAGCAGTGGCACACCTAGTAGGGTTCATATTCTACCACGGGAAAGAACAGGGTTCAAGTCCCCCATTCTCACGTGCAGGGGGTGGGGGAAAGCTTCACAAGTAGTGAAGCAGTGTTGTAGGTGTCTCTTTCTCTTTTCCTTTTTATCTCCCCCATGTTTCTCAGTCCCTCTCTGTCCTATCAAAAAAAAAAAGAAATTCCATGAGCAGTAGTTTTGTTGTGCAGGCACTGAGCCCCAGAAATAACCCTGGTGGTAGAAAGAAAGAAAAGAGAGGAAAAAAAGAAAGAAAAGAAGAAAGCAAGAAAGCAAGAGTTAAAGAAAGAAAGAAAAGAAGAGAGAGAGAGAGAGAGAGAGAGAGAGAGAGAGGAAGGAAGAGAGGGAGGGAGGGAGGAAAAAAGAAAGAGAAGAGAAAAGAAATAAAAGGTGATTATTTGGGAGTGAGATTTGAATCTCATGTGAACAGAGTTGTAGAAGAAGGAGCTGGCCCCTGGGTCTGGGGAGGTGACTTGCAGGCTGGTAGAGCAGCAGTCTTCCATGTATGAGTCCCTGGGTGTAAGGCATGTAGTTATATTTATTGGTTTCAGTTTATTATTCAGGACAAAGACACAGTTTGAATAAACTTGATCCCTCTTGAGAACCCAAGATTTACTTTTTCTACAGAGGGTAGTGTTATTAGAGAGAGGTTTCTGCTAATTTATGGCCTTGTTTTGAAATAAAATAGTTTGTAAAGTAAATGTATTTGAAACATAACACACAGAGTCTAGAGTATGCAGGCATGGAAACTGGTATGAATGTTTACAGGAATTAAAAGTTTCATTCATATTGTATTTTGAGAACTCAGATCACTGCAGAGAGTTGACCAGTGATGTTTTAATTGATGGATTCTAATAATCACTCGACCTTCCCCTCCCTGTATCTCATTTATTAGAAACTACAATATGCTTTGTAGGAATTAAATTTTGAGAAAATATGTATGTTATTTTCTTGAGTGTAAGAAAGTACTTCCACACCTCTCACTAAAACTATCTCTAACATTCTTGTAACATGAATATCACTATTATAAAGAAAAATAATGATTACAAAGTACCAGTTTTAGTAGAGGTTAAAACAAAACAGCCACTTACATACTATAATTTTTTCATATAAATACAGAGGTCACAATGAAAATGGTATTATCGCGCAGGGGCGCAAACTGCATGGACCGGCCTAAGGGTCCCAGTTCGAGCCCCTGGCTCCCCACCTGCAGGAGAGTCGCTTCACAGGCGGTGAAGCAGGTCTGCAGGTGTCTGTCTTTCTCTCCCCCTCTCTGTCTTCCCCTCCTCTCTCCATTTCTCTGTCCTATCCAACAACGACTACAACAATAACAACAAAAATAACTACAACAACAATAAAAAGACAACAAGGGCAACAAAAGGGAAAATAAATAAAATTTAAAAAAAAAGAAAATGGTATCATCAAACATCATTGAACTAGTGTCAAAGCTAAATAATGTGTTGATGGCATGTTGGCGAAGGCCCTGAGTACATCGTACAAGGAGGGCTGTGGATAAACCAGAGAGGGAATTGCATATTACTGTGAGACTCTGAGCATAATATTGCATGGTCAGTATTAAATGTTGCTGTATATCTGCTTTACAGCAATATTCTTTTGATTAGAATATAAGGAAATTAAATAGGGGCCCAGTGGTGGTGCACCTGGTTGAGTGCATATGTTACAGTGAGCAATACCTGGGTTTAAGCCCCCAGTCCTCACCTGCAAGGGGAAAGCTTTGCAAGGGGTGAAGCAGTGCTGCAGGTGTCTCTCTGTCTCTCTCTTTTTCTGTCTCCACCATATTTATGGTTATTTCAATCAAATAAATAAAGGCAATAAAAATAAGAAAAGGAAATTGACAATATTAAGAAAAGGAGGGATGCATAGACTTGAAAAGTTAAATTCTGTAGAGTGATGTCAAGGAAAATGAGTACTAGCAACTGCCTAGAAATTAGAGTGCAATTAAGAAGTGAGTTACAAGGTATACTACATAATCCAGAGTAACCCTTCTGATACAGTTATGATAGTGAATCGCAGATACTTTTTCATATATACCTAATGCTGACCTCTATCAGCACTCAGCGTTCAAGGGAGAGATTTTGTGTTTCATGTTCTTCCTTGTATACTGGCTCTGTGCCTGACACAAATTGGTTACAAAGTAATTGCTTGAATTCATGAACTGATTGATCCATGAATTAATGGGTTACTGAGCTAATTGAGATTTCTACAGGTAGCCAATATTCTTTTGATATCATTGTATCTAAATAGAATTATGTGATCAGATAAGAGGACATTTCAGTAGACAAAATTAAGGTGGCAGATTTCCAGAAACATATATATATGTATATATATGTATATATATGCAATTTACATGGAAGTTGATATTTAATTGTATCTTACCAATTATTTATTTCCTAGTGATTCTGTGGTGAATATATGATCAAGTACTACTGGTTAAATTTAGGAGAGAAACATTGTAATACACATTTAGGGATCATTCAAAAAGGTATAGTAAGGCACAATGTAGGATCAAGACAATGAATTGTAAACTATTGATGGAAATTGAAAAGATCTAGTGGGTTTTAACAAACATATACAATTTGAAATGGAAGAGAAACCATCTGGGTACATCACACATAGCAAGCATTTCTTTGTAATATTTACTTATAACTACCTGCCTGTGTACCTATGCATGCTGTACATACCTGCTCAAAATGTCTACGAAACATTAGTGCAGGATGATGATTCATCCACACTCTAAAGATTTATTCATTTATTTATTATGAAAGAAAGAAAGCATGAGAGGGAAGAAAGAGAGAGCATCAGAATACTGCTTAATTCTGGCATAAGGTGGTACTGGGGATTGAACTTGTGACATTATAGCCTCAAGCATGCAAGCTAGTGTGTTAGCATGATAAGCTATTTCCTTGAGCCTATATCAACACTTTTATTTGGTATCATTGTGAAGTCTGCAAAAGTACCATTTAGTTCACTGGTTAAAATACATTTCACATTGCTTAACTTGTATGTTAGTCATCAGCCCTATCTGATAAAATAGAAAAAAAAATAAAGAAATAAAGAAAAGGTAAAGAAAAAAATGGCCACGTGGAGTGGTAAATTTGTAGTGCTAGCACTTAGCCCCAGTATTAAAAACAAAAAAGAAAAAGAAAAAGAAAAAGAAAACAACCTCCATCTCTCTCTACTATTTTCAAGAAAACAGAGTGGAACCATGTGATGACCCATAAGGTTTCTTCTAGAAAAGATATGGTCTGATGCACTACACTGCTCACATCTGATTGTCCAGAGAATGTCATGTGGCTAAGCGTGGCATCATGGGAGATCAATGAATAAATTTCTCTTAGTGGGTATTCGAATACTGCTGAAATTTACCTCAGTTTATTAAGCTATTCCCTTAAAACTTTACATTTACGTGTCCAAAATACCCAACAGGTAAAGCACAGACTTGCGTGGGTGACACCTCATTTTGATCCCTGGCACAGAGAACCTGGAGCAGATTGGTGACCTGGCTTTTTTCCCTTTCTTTCTCATGAAATAAAACTTTTAAAAAATTATATTTAAAGACTAGCTTGTTGTCAATTTTTTTTTGTAAGACTATTTAAATTTTGCTGAGAATTAGTTTGCCTAAATTTTGAGGGTTAATACTGAAGGCTTCTGTCTCTATTAAGTTCTGGTGCCAAGAGGTTTCAGTTTTCTTTCCACAAATAAAGTAGAATTCTTGGTTAGTAGCATTGAAAATTTTATAAGTTTAAAACTCAATCTTCTATTTGTCTTTAAATGCTTTCTGGTCATATTCTGTTCCAGTCACCAACTTGAAGTTATTTTTAAAAATTAGATACTCTTCATCTGCACTATTCTAGCCTTTAGGTTATTGCTTAGTCAACAATTTGTTTGGCTGTGTATGTTAACTCTCTTTTCAACCACCAAGTTCCAGATGCTAGCATGATGCCCACTGGACTTCCCTGGACAGACCCACCAATGTGTCCTCGAGCTCTGCTTCCCCAGAACCCTTCCCCACTAGGGAAAGAGAGAGACAGCCTGGGAGTATGGATCGACCTGCCAGTGCCCATGTTCATTGGGGAAACAATTAACAGAAGCCAGACCTTCCACCTTCTGCACCCCACAATGACCTTGGGTTCATACTCCCAGAGGGATAGAGAATAGGAAAGCTATCAGGGGAGGGGATGGGAAACAGAGTTCTGGTGGTGGGAATTGTGTGTTGTACTCCTCTTATCCTATGGTTTTGTCAGTGTTTCCTTTTTATAAATAAAATTAAAAAAATAGATACTAGGATCAGCAAAATAGCTTACCTGGGTAACACTTATTTTTGCTGAGATGCAGGTGTAAAGCCAACCCCATTACACTTGAAGAAGTTTGGGTGCTCTGGTGCCTCTCTCTCTCTCTCTCTCTCTCTGTCTCTGTCTCTCTCTTTTTCTCTCTCTCCTCCCTATCTGAAAATGTCAGCTCAGAATAATAAAGCCCCTGTGATGGTGTTAAAAAAAGTTGTTACTGAAGTAGACTAAAATTTAACTTAAGAAGTTTCGAATGATGACGCTTGGACTCTGGAGACGGAGAAAAGGCATCGATGGGATGTCAAATTTGAAGCCCTTTAGCAACTACACTCTGGCTTATATCAAGCAACTCATTTTGTTTCCAGAGAATTAATGTCGTTTCCCAAAATTTGCTCTCATATGGCTCATTCAGGTAACCAGTGTTGAATATGTAAATCAGATTTCTGTTCATACAGTTTATTACATTATAGCTTATGAATCGCAGTGGCTAAGTGCCAGGCTCCCTTTCAAGTTAAGCAGGCTCTTTGCTATGTTATTCCAGCTGAGTCTTTTATTTGAAGTGTGTCTTCATCTTGGCTCATTTAGCCACAAACAGAAGTTGCCCTATGGGAGATAACATCTTATGTTTATTTACTTTATAGGATTACCACCTCTGGGCTCATTACAAATGCAAAACATAGCAGAAAAGAGAAATAACTACTTCAGAAAGTCAGGACTCCTAGCCCTTCCATGTGCCCATCTTTCCATGGATAGTGTAATGCAGAGTATAAGGAAGCCGTGGAGTTGGGAATCTGGAAAACTGGTCTCTGATTTTATTGTTGTTGTTGCTTTATTATAAAATACACAAAGTTCCCAAACCTTTCCAGTTTCAACTCCCTGTTTTACATTTGGAACTTTGCAAAAATCAGTCTGGTCAGCAAAAATCATTAAAGAAGAGATTTTTGTTTGCAAAATATGAAAGCAGATTTTTTTCCTTCATATCCAGACATGGCAAAAAAACTGTTAACAGTACCTAAGTTTATTTCCAGTACTGAAGTTCTGTTACATATCCCTTTTTCAACTAAATAGCTCTTTTGGCTAGTATGCTTGGTTTGCCATGGGCATGACCCACGTTCGAGTGCAGCCCCTGCCACACAAGATGAAACGTTGGTGCTGTGTTATATTTCTCTCTGTCTCTCACTTTCTATTTGAAAAGGTCAACTTGGAGTGGTGGAGTCCCAGTGATGACAAAATAGTGAATTTAAATATAATTTTTGCATGCTGTGTTTTATTTTACAGAGTTCTCTAATAGCTAGAATATAAAATTGATCACAAAGATTATTGAGTGTGTATGTGTGTTTGTGCAGAGAGATTATGAACAAATGGCAAAGTGGTTCACTATCCAAATGAGCTATTCTGCTAGTCCTCAAATTGTTTTTTCAGTCAGTTTATCAAGGTAGGTGCCACAAAGCCATGAAATCCATCCATTTTAAGTGTCCCTTTGATTAGCTTTAGTTAAGTGATACGCTGTGCAATCACCAGCACAGTCAGCTTAGAACACCTCTACCATCCCAGCACTTCCCGTGTGACTGTTTAAGTTTATCCCTGCTTCACCCTCAACCACGGGAGAGCTGACATGCCTTCTGCCTCTATTTTAATTTTTTTTCTATCAGTTTCATAGGAAGAAATCATATCTGGCTGTTTTCTTCTAGCATTTATTCTTTTGAGATATATTAATATTGTTAAATACAACAAAAGTCTGCCTTTTTCCAGATGAATAACATTCCATTGTAGATAGTATGTCACATTCTGCCTACCCATTCACTCACTAGTTAAGAGACATTTGAGCTTCTTTTAGTTTGGGGCAATCATGAGTAGACAAGTGTGTCTGTGAGCATTTACATAAAGCTTTTTTTATAGACATCTATTTTCAGTGTTCTTATGTAGAATGGAATTGTTTAGTCTTGACATTAGGATAGGCTTAAAATTATAAATAACTATTAAACTCTTTCTTCTATCTTACATTCCATTATGGATGTATGGGAGTTCTAGTTACTCCTCAACTTGGCCAACATTTGTTGTAATCATAACGTTGATTTTCATCATCCTAGCCAGTAAGTGGCAGCATCTCATTTTAGTTTCAAATTTGCACTTCCCTGAAGACTTAAGAGGTTGTGCTATTGACTACTCATATGTAGCAAGTTACAAATCTAATAGTGGCTTCTCTTTTGTTAGGTTTGTGCCTATTTATGGAGGAAGGGAGAAAATACCTTCTCTAGATGCATAAGAGTTCTGTCAAAATCCCACGTATTTCTGAAAATGTTTCTGAGTATTAAGTAAGAGGAATACGGAATCCTTGCTATTTTATCGCTTTCTTTCTATCTTGTTGTGCTTTGCTTTTAACACATAATAGTGCTCAGCTCTGGCTTGTGATGAGGCCAAAGATGGAACCTGGTACCTTGGAGCCTTAGGCATGAAAGTTTTTGCATAACCACTAGCAATCTCCCGCCTTTTCATCTTTTCTCTCCTACAAGGAAATGTCTGTCTCCTGAAGGGCAGTAGGAGAAGAGAATGGATACATTTCTGCCGTTGACATCACTTTGTCTAAGTGCAAGTTTAAAGTAGAGATGTTCACACGCGCGCGCACACACACACACACACACACACACACACACACACACACACACCTTTCTCCATATAAAAATGCACCTCAGTTTTCTCTGTATGTTTACCCTTCTTCTTCTTCTTCTTCTTCTAGCGTTTGCCCTTCTTCCGTAGCCAGTCAACAACGTAGCTGCTTGTTGCTGGCTTTGAAAGTGACTGGGATCCATGTGGATTCAGTCGGCTAGGAAGGATTGTCAGTTTCCCCAATGAATGGGTACTCACGGGATGCACCACGGGAAGGTCGATCCAATGCAATCCCATGTTTACCCTAAGTATTCCACACTCTAAAACAAGAATATCACTAATAGGAGAATTGGAGTAATCATAGAAACAATAGTGTGATGACAGAATGCTTTACTCTGTCCTGGAATTTATTTATTTATTTCAATATTTAATTTATTTTAATGACAGAGATAGAGAAAGATACACATGGAGAGAGTCCAGAGTATTGTTCAGATATGGCTTGTAGTAGTGGTGGAGACTGAATCCTCTGGCATGAAAGTCTTTTTGCATTATGCTTTTTCCCCAGGCATTCCAGGAATTTCAACTGGCAACTTGCATAACTATAGAGCCCTTGATTCTGACCTGTTATGACTTTTCTTTTCTTTTTTTTTCCCCTCTAGGGCTTTACTGACCCTGGAGACTAAGACTCCTAGAGAAATCCCCCACCCCCCTTTATTTCAGAGAGAGTATGAGAGATCGGGACAGAGGAGAGACATCATAGCACTACTCCACTGTTCTTGAAACTTCTTCTTCTGTTTTTTTTTTTCATTTTTGAAAGATTTATCTATTTATTAACAAGAGAGGGAGAGAAATAGAGTACTATCTCGGTGCATGCACTGCTGGGACTCGATCACAGAATCTTGAAGTCACATATCCTATGTTCTACTCCACCACCTCCCCATTTGCCAGAGGTGGCATTTTAGAGTCTCTTGTTCTTAATCACCCCTGATAGGGAAGCTGAACATTTACTTTGACCTTACTTCCTCTGCTAATTTTTTTATTTATAAAAAGGAAACACTGAGAAAACCATAGGATAAGAGGGGAACAACTCCACACAATTCCCACCAGATCTCTTTATCCCTTCCCCTCCCCTGATAGCTTTCCTAGTCTTTAACCCTCTGGGAGCATGGACTCAGGGTCATTGAGGGATGCAGAAGGTGGAAGGTCTGGCTTCTATAATTGCTTTCCCACTCAACATGGGCGTTGACAGGTCGATCCATACTCCAAGCCTATCTCTCTCTTTGCCTAGTGGGGTGGGATTCTGGGGAGCGGGGCTCCAGGACACATTGGTGGGGTCATCTGCCCAGGGAAGTCCGGTTGGCATCATGTTAACATCTGGAACTTGGTGGCTGAAAAGAGAGTTGTCATATAAAGCCAAACAAGTTGGTGACTAATCATGAACCTAAAGGTTGGAATAGTGCAGATGAAGAGTTGGGCGGTGGGGAGTCTCCATTTTGTAGATAGCTAGGAGGCCTATTTTAGTTATCTTCAAAGGGCCCAGGACTATACTAGTTTTTTTTTTTTTTTTTTTCTCTGAGCCTGAAATCTGATATGCAGGTGGATCCAAGTTATTGTCTGAGGAAATTATGTCATGGCTAGAAAAAGGGCTGGATAAGGGAAAAGAATAGCTCCCAAATATGGGAAAGTTGAAACTTTGAAACTCCTTTGCTTGGTGCTCCTAAATGATGTCTGAGGGCTTAAACCCAGGTTCTCACACATGGCGAAGTGTGTGCTGTGCTGGGTAGGCTATCTCCCAGTCTCCTTTTATGACTTAAATGCAAAGCTTCCATTTTTGTGAAAATACTGTCTATACTTTCATCTATTAATAAAAATGAACTCTACATTTTTAAAATCTCCAAATGTTACCCTGGTTCATTGGCAATAGTTTACAGTTAAAGTAAATCTGAAATTAATTCTTTATGTGATGTATATTTACATGTATTAGTGATCTCAAAGTTGTCAAAGATAATATACAGCCTCAAGGTGAGAGATAAGTCACTGGGTAGAGCATAGACCTTACTGTGTGAGACTTGTCCAAACTGCAAACTGCAAGAGAAACATGTGAGTGCTCGAACTGGGGGAAGCTTCAGTGCTGTGATACACAAAAGTTCTCTTCTCTCTCTCTCTCTCTCTCTCACACACACACACACACACACACACACACACACACACACACACACACACACTTGTGGATGGGAAGCTATGATATCTCACGTGCATGAGGTCCTGGCTTGGTGGGTGGGGGAGAAGAGTATCTATGTATATATACATACCCTCTTACCTATTTTACTAACAAAAATAACTCATTAAGAAATTCCCTTCACGGTGGTAGCACAGCTGGTTAAGTGCACGTGGCACAAAGCACAAGGACCAGTGTAAGGATCCAGTTCAAGCCCCCGGCTCCCCACCTGCAGGGGAGTCACTTCACACGCAGTGAAGCAGGTCTACAGGTATCTATCTTTCTTTCCTCCTCTCTGTCTTCCCTTCCTCACCCCATTTCTCTCCTACCCAACAACGATGACATCAATAACAACAACAGTAAAAACAAGGGCAACAAAAAGGAAATAAATAAATAAATAAATATTTTTAAAAAATTTTCCTTCAGTCACAATTTGGTGAAGTTTTGGGCTGGATGGTCACGTACCTGGTTAAGCACACATCATAGTACACAAGGACCCAGGGTCAAGCCCCTGGTCCCCTTCTGCTGTAGGAAAGTCTTATAAGTGATGAAGCAGGTCTGTAAGTGTATCTCTCTGTCTCTTTCCCTCTCTATTTCTTGCTCCTCTCTAAATTTCTGTCTCTATCAAATAAATAAATAGATAAATAAAAATATTTTTAAAAGTATATGGTGAAGTCTACTAGCCCCACTGACACAGGCACAGCCTTGTTTTCCAATATTCAAGGAAGCAAGAAGGAGGCATTGAGGAAAGCTTCCATCATGCCAAGAGTAACTATAACAAAGATACAGGAATAAAAAGAGAGAGACAGAGAAGAAGACTTGGAGAACAGATAATTCATATACAGGATAATTAAAATTCCAAAGAACTATGTTTAATAAGAAGCAGCATTTATTTAAAAATCATGAATGCAATTGCAAAAGTTACAATTACAGAATTAAATGAAAATTAGACATTAAAAATCATAGGGTAAAAATGAAAAATACTCCATGATAGTACTAAAACAAGAAAGTTACTGAGTGTACCTAGGAGGGAAAATATGATAAGAAATAGGACAAGGGCTATATGAAAATTATAGGCATGAATCAGACCTTATTGAGGGAGGTTGTAAAGAGTACTGAAAGAGATTGATATGAGTCATCGATGCTATCCAGGAAACAAGTAAAATATAAAGACAAACGATTGAAAAATTATAAGTAATTATTATGACATAGAATCTGGAAATTTACTTCCCAGTAAAAGTGCATATAAAACAAAACTTGAGACTGGGTGGTGATGCACCTGGCTGAGCGCACATGTAACAGTGCACAAGGACCCAGGTTCAAGCCCCTGGTCTCCACCTGCAGGGGGAAAGCTTCATGAGTGATGGAGTAGTTCTGCAGGTGTCGCTCTGTCTCTCTCCTCTATATCCCCCTTCCTCTTGATTTCTGACTGTCTCTATCAAGTAAACAAAGGTAATAAAATTTTTTTTAAAAATCTCACTGCAAATATTATACTTAAAATTTCTTAAAGGCTGCCCGTAATACAGGTTTATTATTTTTTGAACTCATGCATTCTGTATACAAATATGGTACTGAATCTTCTGCGTTTTGTATTCTAATATTAGTGATCATAAATTTTGGGAAGTTATCATACACTGTTCTTATGAAGTGACTGAAAATCACTGGCCTGAAATTAGGAACCAATATTTGGGAAAAAAACAAAACAAAACAGTATTTTCCTTTATCTCATAACAAGATCAAAGCATTGCCTTTCTTACTACTATGCCCCATATTACAACTATAGAGTTACCACTAGCTTTTTCTATGTTATAGTTTATCCAATATCAATATGACTATGAATTAATTGCTTTATTCAGCAGAGGCCCTTGAGTACCCTTGAACTGCCACTTCTAGGATTCTGACAAATTGTACTTGATTATTACACCACTGGCCCTTAGAATTTGGAACCTAGTTTCTTTATTGGTGTAAGTTGATGAAATATCATTTGATAACTTGACTATGCATTTCATACTATTGGCATTGAGCTCTGTGTTGTCATTACCAAGGCTTTCTGAACTAGTCCTCTGCAGTAATTTAGCTTCCACAAAACTGTGGGCTCTGGTTTTTGATTAATCATTTCAAAAGCAACACATTAAATAAAATCTAAGAAATGAATTAATCAAATTGATATATTTTCCATGGAATCCAATCAAACCCCATCTGTAAAATAAATTAGCAACTGATCATCTTATAAGTTACAAATTCAGTTGCATAGTGTTCTATTTTAATTAAGATTTTGAAATAGCTCAATTATGAATCGATTTCCATCTTTTAAAATTGGCCATGTCATTTAAACATTCCCGACATTCTCATAAGATCCACTCCTTTTATTCTTTTTTTTATTTATTTATTGGGGAATTAAGGTTTTACATTCGACAGTAAATGCAATAGTTTGTACATGCACAACATTTCTCAGTTTTCCATATAACAATACAACCCCCACTAGGTCCTCTGTCATCCTTTTTGGACCTGTATTCTCCCCCTTACCCACCTCAGAGTCTTGTACTTTGGTGCAAAATGCCAATTCCAGTTCAGACTCTACTTGTGTTTTCTCTTCTGATCTTGTTTTCAACTTCTGCCTGAGAGTGAGAGCATCCCATATTCATCCTTCTGTTTCTGACTTATTTCAGTTAACATGATTTCTTCAGGGTCCATCCAAGATTGGCTGAAAATGGTGAAGTCACCATTTGATGTATTTCGATGGCTTCTCATTGGGTGCATAGATGTAAATAATTGTTAAGTCCTCTGAGCATTAAGTAGTGTCCATCTCTATCTTTTTAAATTTTATTTATTTTAAAGTCTATCATGGCAGAAATGAGAATAGCTGCTGCTGCCCTTTTTTGTGGGCCATTGGCTTGTGTGATAATTTTCCATCCTTTCACTTTGAGTCTGTGTTTATCTTGTTGAGTTAGGTGAGTTTTCTGTAGACAGCATATTGTTGGATTATGTTTTATGATCCATCTTTCTACTCTGTGCCTTTTAATAGGTGAATTTAGGTCATTGACATCTATTGAAATCAAAGATTGAAGAAATTTTAATGCCATTCTTGTAGATTTTTAGAGTGTTCTGATAGATGGCATATTTATGGTGGTCTGACTATTTATAGGAGACCTTTCAGAATTTCTTTTAGGGCAGCTTGGTGATAGTTGATTATTTCAACTGTTGCTTGTCTGAGAAGATTTTTATGCCTCTATGTAGTCTGAATGACAGTCTAGCAGGATACAGTAGTTTTGGTTGAAATTTTTTTCATTAAACACTCAATAGATATATCTTGCCATTCTCTTCTGGCCTGTAGTATTTGTGTGGAAAAGTCTGCTGCTAATCTTATGGGTTTTCCTCTGTAGGTGACTCATTGTTTTTCTCTTGCAGCCTTCAGGATTCTCTCTTTATCCTTATTCCTTTCCATTCTAAATATGATGTGTCTTGGTGTCTTTAAGACTGGGTTAATTCCATTTGGGACCCTCTGGGCTTCTTGAACCTTATGTCTTTGAAGTTGTCTAGACTAGAGAAGCTCTCAGCTATTATGTCCTGAAGAATACTTTCTTCCCCTCCCTCTCTTTGTCCCTCTGGTAAGCCAGTAATGCATATATTATTTCTTTTGAAGTCAACCCATAGGTTTCTGTTGTTGTTTTCAGTATTTCTTAATCTCTTTTTGAGATCTCTTACTTCTTTTTTAGTTGTCTCTGATTTGTCCTCAATCTTGCTAATCTGTCTTCAGCCTCATTTATTCTATTCTCTCTCCCCTCTACTGTTTTCTGGAGTTCATCTGTTTTGTTACCCTGTTCTGATACTGTTTTAGTTTTTCAGCTAGTTGTATTCTTAGCTCAGCTATCTCATCTTTCAGCTCTCTAATAACCTTGAGATAATTAGTGTTTTCTTCCAGGGTCTCATTTGTTGTTTCTGCATTTCTGATGATAATTCTTTCTATTTCTTTACTCACTCCTGTGATTATTTCCTTAACTAGTGTTTGGATGTTGACCTCACTATTTTGTGCTTCAACCTTTGGGGGGCTTTTAGCTGGACTCTTGTCCTGGTTCATTTCTCCAATATTTCTTCTTGTTTATTTAACCATTTTATATAGTATTTTATGAGGTCCCTTTCTCAGTACTTTCAAATTACTGATCACTCTTGCCTGGATTGAGTTGTGTCTAAGTAAGTTAATTAAAGGGTTCACAGTTGTGGAAATTGACAGTTGTTTCAATATTATTTTAATCCCTGAGTTGGAGCTCAGTGGCTTAAAAGCCTCTTTTGTTCTTTTTCTTCTCTGTAGGCTATGAGAGCCTGAGGACTTTTAAACTGTAAGTAGACTTCTTTGCTTAATCACTGACACCTGACCAAGAGATAAAGCAGAGTTGGGGAGACATAGCACAGTGGTTATGCAAAGAGACTCTCACAGCCCCACCGATAGGCCATCTAGTTATAGATGTTCTCCTGAATTTCCTCGTTAGTTCTCTGTCCCCTGGTGTCAGCACAGGGCCTCCCTGCAGCTGCTTCAGATTCTGAGGGCATAGCAATGGAGACTCACAGTTGCATTTGGTGAGTCTTAGGGGAGTCCTCTCCTCCCTTCAACTGTCTTTTTGTTGGTGAAACAGACTGGAGGTGGTGTCTCAACTGGTAAACTGCTGGACTGTTACCAGCCACTTAATCTCTCCCTAGGTTCCTCTCTGTCCATGAGCCACATGTGTTTGTACTCACCGGTGATATGGTGGGTCCCTGAAGTCATTCTAGTTCTCTCTTGTTGTGGTCCCAGGTGGTCTCCTTTGGTTGACCCATGAGAGGAGAGGAGAGGAACACAGCTGCTGCTGCTCTATAGCCCCACCTCCAGAAGTCCCCACTGCTTTTATTCGTAAGTGTATTCAGAGCTACAAAGTCTGAAAAGCTGTGTATTCAGAGACTTCTAAAAAACTATGTATATATTTTTCAAAATAGAGAGATGGTTCTGACATTATCTCCACTCCTGAACAGAAAATTATATATGGACTCCCTAAACTGAAATTTAAGTTAGCTAATAAAGGATATCTACTTGCAAATGAGAAAACATATTAAAGTGTGAACTGGAGTGGAAAATTTTAAGATATAAAAATAGGACAGAGTCATGACAAATTTTATTTTTTAGGGACTAAGAAGATAGTTCGGTGGCAACACACACCTGACTTTCCTGCCTGAAATCTTATCTCCTGAGGTTCAGATTCTGGCACCATAAGCCAAAACTGAGCAGTGCTCTTAAGCAAATCTATTAAAATAAATTTACATTTTAGACCATCCTAAGGAGCAATGTCAAGAAAATAACAATAATTATAACTAATAATAATAGTAATGAGGGAAGATGACAGGATGGCGATGACCAAACAGCTCCAGGATTGTGCTCTGTGAAACCAAGGCAACAAAAACTTCAGCTATGCATTTGCAAAAGCTAACAAATATGAGAACAATCTGTGAAGCACAGATAGTCTGAAGGCAAAGGAAGAGAGGCATATAGACCTCAGGGACAGGAAACAAGGAACATTTAAAGCTATGGATCCCTCCTGCACAGACTCAGATGCATTTACACAAACCAACCACTTTGATTCTTTGCAAATTCAAACCAATCAAGCTTCATTAGGAGTTTTTATTGTTATCAGTATCTCCACCCCTCAAGCCACTGGGCTGCACTCCCCAGCATTCCAGGCAGGGATAGCCCTGGTGTCTCTCCAACCTTGAAAGCATTGCCCTGAAAGCCTATTGATATCCTTAATTGCATACCAGCTGATTTTTAGGCCCTGCCAGGAAGCAGCATCTTTACTTGAAGTTCAAGCAGGGACTCTTGAGGCACAGTCCCACCAGAGAGCCACCACTCGTGGAAGAAAATACCAGTGAGAAGGAAAGAACAACAGAATAGACTCTGGGAGAGACTAGGAGCCAAAACATAGAAAAACAAAAATAGATGAATTAACAACTGTACTAGTTAAAGCTATTGTCACAATAGCCCAGAAAAACAAGATAATAGCAAAATTCAGAGCCACAACAGCTGAGCAAAGCCATACAATAAACAAACTAGAGGAAACATTAGCTGGACAAAAGGACAGAATAGATGATCTTACAAATAGACTTGAAGAATTTGCAAACAATATAAGCAGAAGACACAATCAGCAAGTATGAAGATGAAAAACCAACAAGAGAGTCAAAAATCATAGAAAATGGCTTAAGAGACTATGAAAATACCACCACAGACATGTGTGATGACTCAAGGAGGAACAGCATTTGAATCTTCTATACCAGAAGGAAGAGAAGAAAAAATGGGGGAAGAACACACTCAAAAGTAATAATGAGAGTCTTCCCTCAGATGAATATCTAGAAGGATATAAAGGTACAAGAAGCTAAAGAATCCTTAAAAAAATACTACTTTACTCCTCAAACTCTTCTAAAATATCAGACACAAGAACCATTCCTAACACCTTTTAGGAAGCCAATATAACACTGATACCAAAAGCAGACAGAGATGCAAAAAAAAAAAAAAAAGAAGAAGGGGGTGAGAAGAAGAGAAAGAAGAAGAAGGAGGAGGAGGAGAAGGAGAAAGGAATAAAGAAAGAATAGAAGGCAGGAAGGAAGAAAACTCCAGACCAATATTCCTGGTGAACATCGATGCTAGATATTCAACAAAATTCTGGCCAATCACATACAGCAGCACGGTAAGAAGATTGTGCACCATGATCAAGTAGCTTTCATCCCAGAGATGCAAGGCTAGTTCAGTATACCTAAACCAATAACTGTGATCCACCACATCAATAAATGTAAAACCAAAAATCACATGATCACTTCAATAGATGCAGAGAAAGCTTTTGACAAGGTCCAACATCCTTTCATTATCAAAATGGTAAAAAAAAAAAAAAAAATGAAGAGGGGTAGATGAGAAACTCCTCAGACTAATTGAATTGATATACAGCAAACGAATAACCAACATCATACTAAATGGTGAGAAATTGAAAACTTTCCCTCTTCAGTCTGGTACAAGGCAGGGCTACCCATTATCACCACTACTATTGAACATTGCCTTGGAAGTCATAGCCATGGCAGTTAAATAAGAGAAAGGAATCAAAGGGAAGAGAAGAAAATAAAACTGTTGCTATTTGGGGAGTTGGGCGGCAGAGCAGCAGGTTAAGCGCACGTGGCGCGAAGCTCAAGGACCAGAGGCATAAGGATCCCAGTTTGAGCCCCTGGCTCCCCACCTGCAGGGGAATCGCTTCACAGGTAGTGAAGCAGGTCTGCACGTGTCTTTCTGTCTCTCTCTGTGTCTTCCCCTCCTCTCTCCATTTCTCTCTGTCCTATCCAACAACAAAGACATCAGTAACAATAATAACTACAACAATCTTCTTCTTCTAGCGTTTGCCCTCCTTACATAGCCAGTCATCAGGTCAGGTTGAAAGCTGTCAGGAGCTGCTTGTTGCTGGCTTTGAAAGTGACTGGGATCCATGTGGATTTAGTCGGCTAGGAAGGATCGTCAGTTTCCCCAATGAATGGGTACTCACGGGATGCACCACAAGAAGGTCGATCCAGTGCATTCCAACAACAAAAAAACTGTTGCTATTTGCAGATTGTATATGTGCAAAACCCTAAAGAGTCCAGTAGGAAACCTTGGATATTATTGAACAATAAAGTAAAGTGACAGGATACAAAATCAATATACAGAAATCCATAGAATCAGATAAGCCAAGAGGAAAAGGACAGATAGCAAATGATCTCACTTACAAGCAGAACTTAATACATGAGGGGAAGGAGGGAAGGCATAGAGTGAAATGTGGACAAGTTGTATCGTATCAAAGCAAAAGGTCCTGAGTAAGTGGGGGGGGGTGTTCTTCACTGTAAACTAAATTAGCAAAAGCAAAAAAAGCAATATCCTATAATAATGTAACATCACTATGCTGCTTTCATATGTCACCGGTCATCAGTTCTTGTTGTATTAAAACATTGCATTTGGAAATAAAGAAATAATAATGAGTATCAGCTCGCATTTTGACTAATCACCATGTGCAAGTTAACACCTACCTTTATTGTCACATGAAGAAAGTGAATCATACTCATTTATGGCTGACAAACTCAAGACATAGACAGGTTAAGTAAGTTAGCCAAAGTCACCAAACTGGACAGTAGTGCTCTGAGCCCGCAGTCTGAGCCATGCAGTAAGCAAAACTGAATGGAGGTTTTTGTAATAGTGAACATGAGTGTGAATAAAGGCTTCAAGGATACCTGGGTAACCTAGGGTCAAGTTCTTAAAAAAGTGTATGTTCGTAAAGTTTTCATGTGACTCAAATTTTAAATGATAGTTTTTTAAAAAAAATTTTAAAAATAACCTAGCAGTCAAAAACCTCTTTGACTGACATTTCTGAGTGAAATCCTACATGGATATGGTTTGACTTCTTATCCAAAGAAGCATTTGCAAATCACTCACTTGATCAAGCATTAGTATAAATCTGCTAATGGAATTGAATCTACAAGGCACATTCTGCAGACGAAAGCTTCATTCAGCGCATGCAATTGCACAATTGCATTTATGAACAGTTCAAGATTCAAATGGGATATAGCCTGAATAGTTACACTCTAGGGTGGGAAGACATATTTAGTTATGTTCATCCTAGTTTCATTCTGACTCCGTATCCATAACAGAAAATGTCACTATTCAGCAATGCTTGCTTTTACATTACAGTTACATTTCATGTTTTGGCCAAAAGTGCTTGAACATTAAATATCTCTGTCACTAGGATATTAAATCAAGTTTTATATGAACTGCCTTTCTAATAGTGTCGAAATATTTCAAGAGTGTAGTTCTTATTTGTAACTCTCAAACTTAATAAGCTTTTCTAAAATGATTAAGAGAGAGAGAGAAGAGGAGAGGAGAGAGGGGGGAGGGAGGGAGAGAGAGAGAGAGAAGAGGGAGAGAGTTATAAAAGGGGGAAGGAGTTAAATCATTGATAGGCTGAAAAGTGGCATTTTCATCAAGGGATATTTTTCACTTGTTCTTTGTGAGGCAGAGGTTGTGTGAACACCAGATGCCAATCACACAGCACCAGTGGATTTGAGAGATTATAGAACTGGGAGAAAATGAAGGTTAAGCGCACAGTACAATAGAGATTACTTTTGGTAATGAAATGTATATTTTTTTCTAGATAGAGATGGATTAATGTTCACCCCAAAAAGAGATTACAGTAGGTCTGATTGTCACAGTAAACAAATATTAATCAGATCATTATTATTCAACATATGACTGGAGAGTCCTTTAAAAAAGTAAAGAATGATTTATCATAAACAAGGGGGGAATAACCTGTCTCATAACTGTTCACATGAGATGCACTAAGGTTTTTTTGTGCCACAAGGCTTCCTTCACTAAGTTTTGAAGAGACAGTCAGAAACCCCCAGTTGTCAGTTTGGCAGCTGCTCAGAAGAGCACCCTTCCCTCCACAAACTCTGCCTGCAACGATAACATTACCTGGGCCCTGGTGGAAGTAATCAGTTATCCTAAATGACACCATGTGTCCATACTTTGTACAGTCTGTTCCACAATGTCTGCTCCTCATTTTAGGCCTGTGGGTGGGGTGTGTCCTACTTGTCCTTATGGTGACTCTCAGGCTGTTTCTCCACTTAGCCACCTCACCTCTAACTGCTGCACTTATTCTTAGAATAAAACTTGTAGAGTGTACCTCTTTTGCCGTCTACTTTTAATAAGACAATTCCTTCTGCATATGGCTTTTCATTTAACACCAAAATAGCAATAAAATAAAATCTCAAAAGGAATACACTGAAAAAGGACTTGTTATTCCTTCCAAAGATGTTACTGTCTCAGTGTAATCATGAGAAAACATAAGATGACTCAGAGTGAAGGACAGTCTACAAAATATACAAGTGCTCATCAAAAGCGGTGTGTTTAAGTCATAAAACTTAGAAGACACCAATGATCCAGCCTCCATCGTGTTACCATCTGAAAATAATGGTTATTGACACCTTAAGATTTATTAGATCTTTCTTTTTGCATTTGTATCACCAGAGTATTTTACAAAAATATATATACTGTTGTGTCTGGGTTTTTTTTAACTGCTTATTCCCATAGAGATATATCATGAACAAATCACTCTGAAAAGTTGATAATGAGGGAGTCAGGTGGTAGCGCAGCGACTTAAGCACAGGTGGCACAAAGCGCAAGGACCAGCGTAAGGATCTGAGTTGGAGACCCCCCCTGAAGGGGGGTCACTTCACAGGCGGTAAAGCAGGTCTGCAGGTGTCTATCTTTCTCTCTCCCTCTCTGTTTCCCCCTCCTCTCTCCATTTCTCTCTGTCCTATCTAACAATGATACCAATAACAGTAATAAAAACAACAAAAATGAAAAACAACAAGGGCAAGAAAAGGGAAAATAGATAGATAGATAGATAGACAGACAGACAGACAGACAGACAGACAGTTGATAATGATTGTGGGGTAAGAGTCAGACAGCACTCCATGGTGTCTTTGTATGAATAAGGACTCAGGACTAATATTCTCAGATTTTCTTCCTTTGGTTCTCTGATCAGTGCCCTTCTGACTGTAATACAATACAGTGAATACTCCCTGACAGAATTCTCTTAATCTAATTTGTTTTTCATCTTTGCATATTCTACTGTATTAGGGGTAGGGAAATGTCCAGACTTTAGGCCTTGCACAATCCTCAAAATCAATTGTTCTGACACTGATAAGGTGATAATCACAGGAGGGATATGAAATTCAATAAATCTGGGAGGTTTTTTTTTTTTTCAGAGCAGCATTTAAGTGCTAATTTATAAGATGATACTTTTTTATGGCCCACAAATTATACTATAGATATCCAAATGACTCTTGGCAAAGGATCCCCGCCCATGCACTGGTAGTCAAATATCTCTCCTCTACTTGTGTACTCCCTGAGAAAGAAGAGTTTCCTTAGACTCCATCAATTCAAATAATGTCATGTTGGCATGAATCAATACCTTAATTATTTTGGCTTTGCAGGGTAATCTCCTAGAGGAGTCCTGTTGACTCTTATTAATGATCTCCAAGGCCATGTCTTTCCCAACAAAGAAATACCATGACTGAATTCTCTTAAGCAACGGGTATTCTTATCAGTGGCAGTTGCCAATGTATATCTCCATCTCAGCAGAAATGATAGAGGTCCCTATAGCATGCTACTAGGATGGGGAAGAAAACGTGGTACTACAGTGTCTCCTCAAATTGGAGGGGGAAATAGCAGTGAGAAATACGACCCAAAAGAATCCAAAATATGATATGTCACATGAAAAACACATTAAATAAAAGCAGTAAATAAAACAGCTATTAGAAACTAAATCAAACATGAGAAAAAAATAGGATGAAGAGGAAATTATAAGAATAATCAGAAATATGAGACAATTGAAAAAAATAAAATGAGAAAAAGATCAAGTAAAGGAAAAAAAAGTGAAAATTTAGTAACAAAGACAAAATATCATTGTGTAAAGGAAGAAACTGACTTTGGTCAAAATACCTCAGGTCATTGAAAACCACCTTCTGAGTAGAAAGTACCAAACTTCGACCCAGCCAGTCGTAGAGAGATGCTTGAAATGTCTTTACATATTTGCCTTTTCTAGAATGGATATCATTATTGACTCAATTTATTTAAAGGTATATACCTATTAATATTATTCATATGATTGACTGCTCTTTCTGTGAACACTGATGGTCCTTCTGAAGCCAGGCCCCTGGGAATTTTGCATCACAAATTAGTACTTATTCAGTCTCCAGCATTTGTCAGCTACTCTTTTTTAAAATATTTATTTATTTATTCCCTTTTGTTGCCCTTGTTTTATCATTGTTGTGTTTATTATTGTTGTTGTTATTGATGTCGTCAATAGGTCAGAGAGAAATAGAGAGAGGAGGGGAAGACAGAGAGGAGAAGAGAAAGATAGACACCTGCAGACCTGTTTCACCACTTGTGAAGTGACGCCTTATGCTGGTCCTTGACCTTTGTGCCATGTGCACTTAACCTGCTGTGCTACCGCCGACTCCCAACAGTTACTCTTCAAGATGCAAGATGATGTGTCATTTCTGTTCCTAGCAAGCTATGGTTCTCTTTATTTACCTGTCTCTCTAGCTGTCAGAGCAGTGTTTTGTCATGTGATATCCATTCTCTCATAACTCTCAGAACAGTTGTTGATTTTCAGCTTGTTTAGATTTTTTTCCTTTGTTTTGCCTTTAATTTGCTTTGGTGGATCTGAGGCCATCCTCTTTTGCAAGCCACTGCTCCATTTTTCTTTTATTCTTATACAAAGACATTAAGAGAGAGAGAGAGTTGGGGAGAGATATCTTAGCTTCTAAGTTTCCTCATTACCACAACACCTCTTATGTGCTGCTGGGGTTCTAATCTGCCCTAATTTCTATCGATGTAGATAAAACATACTCCCAGTTAAAAATTACTTAAGTTGAGGAGCCAGGCAGTGAAGCATCTAGTTAAACATACAGATCACTATGCACAAGCACCTGGTCTTTACCTGCAGGAGAGAAGCTTCACTAGCAATGAAACAGTGCTGTGGGTGTCTTCCTGTATTATCTCCCTTTCCCCTCTTGATTTATCTCTGTCACATCAAGTAAATAGGTAAATGAATAATTGAGTCACTTCTAGATTAAAAATTGTTTATTTTGTATAAATACTAAATAAAATTGAGTTTTCCCTTTCACTTTCCGTTTTGTAGATCTGATGAGCCCTATTATACAATTATTTATCTTGATGTCTTTGGATTCCTAGAGTTATGTCCTGGCAAAGGTTTGAACATGGTCTTCCACCTTCTCGTCCATTACTAATATGCTGCCAGTTGATTGTCACTCCCACCCAGTTTCCAGACAAAGCCGTGCACTACTCTGTGAGTAGGGATCTCACAGAGACTGTTGGTGGGTCAGCCAAGCCATATCCTCTACCTTTTCTACCTCTTTGGGCATCTTCCATCCTTGTAGTCCTGCACTGTGATTTATTCTCCCCAGTATCCTTAATAACATGCTGATCTTTAATTATCAAGACCTGTGGGACATTTTTAAATATCCTCATTCTTCCACTGAAAGCAAATGAGAATGGATAAAAAAAGCTTTTCAGGAGACTATCAGGAACACTACATTTCCCAAATAAGTAGCTTCCAAACTAAGTCAGTGGAAGGTAAAACAAAGCAGCCTCAAAAGATTCTTGCTCCATAACAGTTTGTTATAAGTGTCAGTGTTTTAGGTAATGTAGTGCACACTAGTTATATGTACTCAAAAGCTTTAAGCACACACACACACACACACACACACACACACACACTTACATCTCAAGAAAATTTTAAAATATTAAGTCACTGTTAGTTATTAATAAGTAATCTGATTGAAAGAATTTATACAAGCATACTTTTATTTTTCCTGAATTGGCATATATGTTGAATAGGCTCCACTTGTTTAGGAGATTATTGGAACAATTCAGATTGATAGCCTACAATGACCACAGGAAAAATGGAAAAGAGGAAATTACTTTGACAAGTATTCATTGTTTAGGAAAGTGCTGACCTGAAGAAAAAAAAAAAGAATAAGAAGTACAGGTGAACAATATGTGGATGTGGGGGCATTATGTTTCTTCTTATTTCCTTGAGCTGTTTTGTGCTCTGTGTGGTGTGTATATATGGTTTCTCTATATGATTTCAGTTTGAAACAAAGCCTCAGGGGTTTGCTGCTAGACAGCAGCTGTGTTCAGAGAAGCAGGGCTCAACTTTTCCTTTAGATCAGAAATGTCCCATATTATTGTGGTATGTTCTTGCCTGTAGTTCAGTAGGCCAACACCCCTTATTTTAATCATGTATTAAAAGCTCATAACTTCCTTTCTCTCACAGTCACCACTGTGTGTTGTTCTGACTACTGCTGCACATAGAGGGAAAATGGTGTCATCTTGTGAAGGAGTTCTTTTTTTTTTTTTTTTTTTTTTACTTTATTTGCCCACCTCCTCCACTTTCAGTCTTTCATTTTTTTTTAATTTTTTTAAATTTTTTTTTTAATTTTTCATGGACCTGTATTCCATGTGAAGGAGTTCTTACCTTCTGTGTGCTTGATTTCAATCTCATACCCCTTCTCACCCCAGAGATGTGTGCAAGCACCCATTTGAGGCTGTAGTGCTTCTGCAGATGTCTCAGTTGTAGTTGTTGAGGTTTGTTAAGTTCAATAGTTGTAGTTATTTTTTTTTGGGGGGGGGAGAGTCTGTTCTGTTCACTGTAACTCCACGGCCATGCCTCTGGAAGTCCTACAAAGAGGATATTTGGAGAAATGCATATGGTTTGAATGGAATTATGACCCATATTTTTGGTTATTCTTTGTTTTGATTTTGCTTTAGGACTTGACTTTTTTCAAGTCATTCTCAACAAATATTAAGCAGTATATCCTCTTATAAGCAATCGGAAGCAGGCATTTCACTTTCAAAGTGGTAGGACATAAGAGAGATAGCAGTATTTACATTATACTTTGCTAACAGGCCTTTCTGTATCATTGTGATGATGTCATTCTCTCTCCAAATAATTTTTACAAATATACTGATGAAGATAGATTTTTGTTTTCTGTCTTTAATGGGCCATCAGTCGAACTAGTATCATATTTCTTTTTCTTTGAAATATACATAATCGTGGCATAGTATTTAATAGTTTTAAGTGTATTGCTATCAAAGTGAATGCAGCTGTAAAAAGTAATGAACTTCTAAAACTTCCTTCTTAATGTTCCCCTGTCTTTTGATGTTGAGTTAATATTCCTATGGTTTTCTGAGCCCCCCCCCCCAAATACATGGAGAATGTAGCTTTTGACCAAATGTCAAGCACAGCGGATGGAAATTTATTGCATTAAATCAGAATATGACAAAAAGATTTCCAAAATCTTTTTCACAATGCAACAGCACTCAAGAACATTAAACAAACCAGAGTAACAGTAGAGCATTACTATTTTGAAAATAAGTTTTGTGAATTAGATAACGTGCCAGTTTTGAAAGCTCTTTGATAGCACATGGGTCGTGGTAGTTTCTGACTCAGGAATCCTGCTTGATGATCATGTGTGCATGCCTTTTTCTTCACTTTTTAGTAGCAGTATGCTACATGAAGCCTGTTTTCAAGAAAACAATGGAGGCTCAAGAAAGAGGCATCCATATTTATTGATTTATTTCATATGGCAGAGAGAAATTGAGATGCCTATATTAGTGCTTTACCACTTGTGAAGCTTCCCTCTGATGTGGGGACTGGAGACTTCAGTCCAGGTCTTTGTGCATTGAAGTATATGTGGCATCACCCAGATCTATATATATTACCAGAGCACTGCACAGATCTAGCTGATGGTGTTACAGGGGATTGAACTTGTGATTTCAGAGACTCAGTCCCAGCCTGACCCATATCTTATGCAGCGTATTTTTTTCTACTTCTAAATAGGCTTATTTAAACAATAGCATACATTTTGTAAACCAATATAAAAGTGACTTGTCTTCTTGAAACAGAAAGCAATCTTGACATCCATTTTCTTTATTTTAATCACTCTACAGATTTATTATTTTTTACTTAACATTGTATTCTTTAAAAACCTGATGTTTCTTTTGTTTAATTCCACCCTTTTCGATTGTGAGAAAATAAAAGCTTCTGGTGAAATTAATCTAGTTACACAAAAGTCCGAGCTGAGCATGATTATAATCTTGATCTTTGAGTAGATCTGAGCTAGTAATATCTCATGATTAATCAAAATGGGCTGTATTGGATGTAGAATAAGTTATCTTCACAGATGGGACAGAGAATCATCAGAGATCTTTTGAATATTTAATCCCTTCTAAGATTGAATGGCTTTGGGTTTTTATTGCTTTAAATCAGATTGAATTCACCAAATGAATGACTAGGAAGAAATTTTGAAGTGCAATGTTGCTGGGATTATAGGTCAAAAAGAGAAGGAACTAATTCTTTTTCTTATTGTATCTTATTTTTATTTTATTTTATTTTTACCAGAGTGCTACTCAGCCCTGGATTATGGTGGTATGGGGGATTGAACCTGGGACTTTGAAGCTTCAGACATAGGAGTCTCTGCTAAACCATATGCCATCTCCCCCACCCAAAGAACTAATTTTTTTAATTTAGACTATTTCAATTTTTCATGGAAAATGCTTTATGTATTTTTTAAACTATTGTTTTAAATTTGAACAAAATTCTTATTCATTTGAAGTATGAATTAAAAACTTCATAAAATAATACATTGCAATAAACTTCATGGAAATAATATTGAGGATGTAATCATTTCAAGTGCATGAATGACTCTCCAGGATTATTCTTTTCATTGACCCTCTTCTAATTATATAATTACAGTCTAACTGGTATCTGAAAGCAAGAGCCTGACTTTGGCAAATAAGCTAGCCTGATATCTATCTAGTACCCAGAGCACAGCAAGACCTTCAAATACAGAATGTTTCCTGAATATGTATGCCATTTCAGGCTCTCATTTGGATCTTAAAAGATACACATTCTCAAAAAAGTTCCTTACTAAAAGTGAATTGAATTACTCTACTCCAAAGTCATACATAGTAAGGGGGTTCAATAAATACATGTCTGATTTTTTTTTCTACCAGGGTTATTGATGGGGCTCAGTGTCTGCAAAATGAATCTGCCACTCCCAGGTGCCCTGCCCTACCCTACCCTCCCTTCCCCTCCCCTTCCCCTTCCCTCCCCTCCCTTTCCCCTTCCCTTCCCTCCCTTCTCCTTCCCCTTCCCTCCCCTCCCCTTCCCCTTCCCCTTCCCTTCCCTTCTCTTCCCTCCCCTCCTCTCCCTTCTCTTCCCTTCCCTCGCCTCCCCTTCCCTTCTCTTCCCTCCCCTCCTCTCCCTTCTCTTCCCTTCCCTCCCCTCCCCTTCCCTTCTCTTCCCTCCCCTCCCCTTCCCTTCCCTTTCCCTTTCCTTCCCTCCCCTCCCCTTCCCTTTCCCTTTCCTTCCCTTCCCTTCCCTTCCCTCCCCTCCCCTACCCTTCCCTTCTTTTTTCTCTTCTTTTCCTTTCCTTCCCTTTTCTCTTCTTTTCCTTTCCTTTCTCTCTTCCTTTCTCTCTCCTTCTTCCTTCTTTTATTTCTTTATTTCTTCCTTTTTTTTCTTTTTCTTCTTTTATTTGATAGGGGAGACAGTTTATAGCAGTGCTTACCCACTTCTGAAGCTTCCCTCCTTCAACTGGGAGCAAGAGACCGGGAACTTAAACCTGGGTTCTTGTGCATGGTAATGTGTGCTCAACCAGGAGCTCAACCAGGTGCATCACTGCCCAATTACTACTATGATTATCAAGAATTATTGAATTAGATAATGGTAAAAACTGTGAAATACATTCAATATACTTTGTGACTAATAAATAATTCACATGCCTGAGCTAAAAATGATTCCTTTTTTTTTCTCTTTCTTCCCATTAGGAGACCTGGTGAGCCTCCTCTGATACAAGGCTGGCTTCCTTACATTGGTGTGGCCCTGAAATTAAAAAAGAATCCCTTAGGTCTTCTAAAAACTCTTCAAACACGACATGGTGACACTTTCACACTTCGCCTTGCAGGTAAGCCCTCTGTAAGTGCCTTACATCGGTTAGCATTTCTCTCTTGCTCTCTAATGTTATGTTTTTCTCGGGGAAAAATATGGAAGTTTTGCGTTCTTCTTTTATTTGGAAAGCTCATGCAAAACATGTTTTCAAGTATGGTGATGCTCATAGTCAAATACAAACTACAGAACTTTCTTGAGGATATTAAGGAAGTCCCATTTAACTATCATCACTTTCTTTTGGTTTAGTTTGTATTTAGAAATAACAAACCTTAAGATGTGCTAATGGATTTTTTAAAAAAGAATCTTGTTCTTATCAGATAAGATAGGGAGTTCCCAAATATCTGGACAGATTTATCTTATTAATAACATTTTATATCAGTGTGGTACATTTATTACAACTGATGACACGTTAAGAGTCTATGTTTAGCACTAAGGTCCAGTTATTCAACTCTTGAGTGGTATATGCATAACATTGTGTATCTACCATTGCATATCTAGGAAACAGTTTATTTTGGTCATCTTTACATGCAATCATCTACATAGAATCTCACCTTTACTGCCTACTCCCTTCTATAAATTTGTCTATTTGTATTTGTGTTCCCAAGACTTAGTTTTGCAGAAGAAATTGTCACACTGTTTTGCTGTCTGACTTCTGGTTAGATGCTCAGTGTTAGAGCTTCTCACCTACAACTCTTAGCTCAGGTAACTTCATTTACTTTCTCGATAAAAAAAAAAAAGATAATTATTTAGACTGTGACTTGAGTTATATGCCTGTACATTTGTTGTTCAACAAATGCCAGGTCTGCTGCATTGCTTGATGTTGTGGTCTATTTTCATAATCATTGTTTTGTCTAAGACTTGCCCTATCCACAGGACATTGGTTTAATCCCCATTGGTTAGATCCCCATTGGTTTAATCCCCACTGGTTCGAGCTCTTTTTCCACTCCACCTCCTCTCCTAGTCACTTCCTGTTTTCCACCCTACCACTTCCTTAGTCTTAGAAGATATTTAAAGGCAGATTCTTTTCTGATTAAAAAACACATTGGATTGCGTTCCCGCTCAGCCATGAGTTCCTGGTCTATCTCCCGCCTGCAAAGCTAGCCCAGCATACATTTACTATATCACCCATGTCTCATGACTGTTCTTACTGCCTTTTCTCTAATTTCTCTTTTATTACATTGCCACCAGATTGTTGCTGGGGCTCAAATCTAACACCTTGGTGGCCATTTTTTAAAATTAATTTTTCTTTCTTTTTGATAGAGACAGAGATAAATTGAAAGGGAACAGGAAGGGAGAGAGACACCTGTAGCACTTCTTCAACACTTTTGAATAAGATTCTTCCCTCAGCTGAGGACAGGCACTTGAGCAGGGGTTCTTGCACGCTGTGCCATGTATGCTATACCATGTGTATCACAGACCCTCTTTTCTCTAATTTTAAAGAATGGTAACCCACTTATCTTTTCCTGTGACTCTTACTGTCTATATTAGGCTGGTGTTTCATTACCCATTCTTCACATACACATTTCACTTGTTTCACTCTTGGGTCTTTAACCTTGACATATAGGCATGCTTATGCTTCCCTGCATTCTTCAACTTATTTTTTACTTCTTCTGTTTATTTCTTTTTATATATTTATTTATTATTATTTATTCCCTTTTGTTGCCCGTGTTTTATTGTTGTAGTTATGATTGATGTCTTTGTTGTTGGATAGGACAGAGAGAAATGGAGAGAGGAGGGGAAGACAGAGAGGGGGAGAGAAAGATAGACACCTGCAGACCTGATTCACTGCCTGTGAAGCAACTCCCCTGCAGGTGGGGAGCCGGGGGCCTGGAACAGGGATCCTTTTGCCGGTCTTTGTGCTTTGCGCCACATGTGCTTAACCCGCTGCGCTAACGCCTGACTCTCTTTTCTTTTATTTCTTCTTTGCATTCACATTGTTGAAGAACTAGCTATATCTTTGTGTATAACTGACTAGTTTTCCAGCCTGAATATAAAATAACTTCCTGTCCACTCATTTGTCCTTTGGCCCATTTAGGTTATTTGCAGACATTGGCTGCAGTTAATAGAGCTGCAGTGACCATATGTATAGCTGCTCAGATTAGATTAAAACACTATTTATTCAGTTAGAAAGGGAGCTCAGTAGGTAGAGTGTGGGACTTATGGGTATGAGGCCCCCTAGTTCAGTTCCTAGGTCCACATATGCCAGAGAACTGTGTTCTCACCTCTCTCTCATTTTCTTCCCTCTCTTGAAATAGCACCTACTTCTTTCACTGACTCTGGGTATTCTTTATTTGTACGATCTTCACACATGTCTCTTTCCTTGCTTCACTCCTTTCATCTTACCCTAACCAGTCTTTTTGGTGTCTCTGTTTCTTTTCCCTTCATTCCTCTTTATCTGCCATAAAAAGGTGATGGGAGAAAGTCCATTGGGAGCAGAGGAATATCAAAGGTATGAATCCTAAGCACCCCCAAAACTCTTTTACTTACATTTTTATTCATTTGTTTGTTTATTTATTTATTATTGGATAGAAATAGGCAGAAATTGAGATGGAAGAGGGAGACAGAGAGACAGAGAGACACCTGCACTCCTGCTTCACCACTCATGAAACTTTCTCCCTGCAGGTGGGGACCAGGGGCTTGAACCTGGGTCCTTGCACACTGTAGTGTGTGTGCTTAACCAGATGGGCCACTGTCTAGCCCCTCTTAATTTTTTAATTAAATACTGTACTCTAGTGAGTAGGTACAATGAATTTTGAAAATTTTTATTTTATTTATAAAACGTTAAGCGGAAACCATCAAAGACAATTAAGCAGAAACTTGTGGCAGAATTGAATAACATTATTTTTTTTTAAAAAAAAACTATCTGGATATCACAATCTTAGAGACTGAGAAGCCTGCTAGATTTCTAATGTCAAAATAATTTGACTATACTTAATGTTTCATAAATCAATAGTAGATAACCACAGTTGAAGATGTACTACTCTTTCCCTTTTTCTTATAGAGTGTAACTAAATTCCTGTGAATATTACTATTAAGATATCTTGTTCCTATGAAAAGTCTTCAAAGCATATCCATTGGAAAATGTGAAATGACAAAGAGTTCTCCACCTTTGTCCTGTGATGTGATTTCCGTGAGTGTATGTTCTTGCCTGGTGAGCAAATGATTGTCATCCCCAAAAGTCTCAAGAGACACAGATGTCATCTTAATAAAGAAATCAGAAGGCACATCTTTTCATGAGAAACCATATAAATTCGTGACCTGTCGCAGAAAATAGTTCTCTAATTGATTTTGTGTGGTGGCACAGCAGAATCATTCGCCATAGATGTCAGCCCAGTGAAGAACCACTGTATATCATTGTCAACAGCTAGTGGAATTTCTCTAATAAAAGCAACAGTACATAATGTGGTCATTCTCATAATATTGAAAATTGATTCATAGTATACTCTTCCTGCTAATATTTTCAACTTGAAATTTTCTTTAAAAATCCATTCCAAGAACACCAAAACACAAAGAGTAAAATGTTATAATTATGGTCATTTTTCATTTAAAATAAAATAAACGTTTGTTGCTGCTTGAACATTTCTGTTCCCAAAAGTCAATTTGTTCTTCTGAATTCCCATGGATGAGTGTGTGTCTCTGTATTGCACCAAAAATCTGAAATGAAAACATCAAATTACATTTCTAATAATCTAGATACCAAACTTTTATGTATAGGACATCAGGATGAATGACATAATTTTTTTTCCCCTCACATTTACTGACATACTTTACACCATGTAACTTCAGCTTCCGAGAAGTAATTTTGGAGGAAGTGAAAAAGCTGTAGAGTTAAAGGATTGTGTGTTGATTATATGGTAGTGCTAGAGTGAATCGTTTAAAGCCCAGTCACCTAATAAAAAGGGAAGGAAACAAAATTACTAACAAAAGTGTTATTACTTGTTTGATCTCATTTCAAATATACTGTACAAGAGGATGACCCTATATATGAATCCATGATCATCATATATAACCAACATATACATTGCAGAATTGAGATCTGTTGTAACACTTACATTTTAGACAAATGCAGACAGAAATTCTTTAATATTTCTTTTTTGAATATTTATTTACTTATTATTTATTCCTTTTTGTTGCCCTTGTTATTTTATTGTTGAAGTTATTATTGTTGTCGTCGCTGTTGGATAGGACAGAGAGAAATGGAGAGAGGAGGGGAAGACAGAGATGGGAAGACAGATACCTGCAGACCTGCTTCACCGCTTGTGAGGCGGCCCCCCTGCAGGTGGGGAGCCTGGGACTCCAACTAGGATCCTTCTGCTGGTCCTTGTGCTTTGCGCCACTTGCACTTAACCCACTGCGCTACCTCCCTCTTTAATATTTGTTCTAAAGGATGACAGCATTCTTTTCTCTTGAATATGGAAAAATATGTAGTTTCTACCTTGTGGTCATTATGAACTAGACAAATTACATATAAACACTTGACATTAATTTACACAAAAATTACTAGGACAAAAGTTAATTTGCACCAAGAATACACGATCTTCAGAATAACTTTTTAGATTTCCTTTGTTAAGAAATCTAAATTCATTTTATGAATGTATATGCATTTTCCTGACTGTCTGATTAAAGATTACAAAGAAACTCTGGTTTTTGCATCTCACATTAGCAGATGGTGGACAGATGGTTTAAATTAATATTAATTTTGGAAAACTTAGCTTAAATTGTTTATACTGAAGATTAAAAGTTGGAAAGCCAGCTAACATCTCCAGGGTTACTAGTACTTCCAAACCCACTTGAAAACTAAAATCCAGAAAATCAAAACATCTACTATTAAAGCAAACCACATCTTAATCAGAAAGATAGTAGATTAAATGCAATACCTTGATAGTGAAGGAAATAAAATAAAAATAAGAAAGAGAAAATATAGGTCCTGGAATATAAAGAAATTTGAAAAGAGTGAGAATACTGTCTACAAACAAATTACTTTAAATTAACTAATGACTGTTCTTTTATAAGGTCCTTATATGAAGGAACTTATTAAAATTAAGATTTTAGGGAGTCAGGTGGTAACACAGAGGGGTTAAGTGCATGTGAAGCAAAGCACAAGCACCAGCACAAGGATCCGGGTTTGAGCTCCCCAGCTCCCCACCTGCAGGGAAGTCGCTTCACAAGCTATGAAGCAGGTCTGCAGGTGTCTGTCTGTCTTTCTCTCCCCTCTGTTTTCTCCTCCTCTCTCCATTTCTCTTTGTCCTATCCAGCAACAACGACATCAATAATAACTATAACAATAAAACAACAAGGGCAACAAAAGGAAGTAAATAAATATTAAAAAATTAAAATTTTAGGGCTGTGAACTAGTTCACTTGAATAATGTGCTGCTTTCCATCTGCATGACCTACATTAGAACCACTGCATTGAAGGAAACTTTGGTGTTTGGTCTATCTATCTATCTATCTATCTATCTATCTATCTAAAAAACTCCTCTCCAGATCCCTGCCCCACTAGGGAAAGAGAGGCAGGTGGGGAGTATGGATTAACCAACAATGACCATGTCCAGTGGAGAAGCAATTACAGAAGCCAGACCTCCTATATTCTGCACTGCATAATGGCCCTGGGTTCATGCTCCCAGATATGACAAGGTTAGGTTTAGAGTGATTGAAGGACATGTAATGGGAGGTGGGTGGGAAGGGTATCTATGTCTAAGTAGAAAATGTTCCATTAGGTACTTTAAGGTGGCTTTTTAGGTCTTTCTACTTGCTTGCGTCATTTATTGATTCACTGCAAATAATTGTGCACTTTTACTTTAAGGTATATATTTTCCCCTAACTTATGGATAGATGTACATATGCCATATCTCATGGGTCCTGGTAAGGATTACAAAAACTGAATAAGGGCAGGAGACTGGCATATTTCTTTATTTTTTTAATTTTTTATTTAAAAAAAAGGAAACATTGACAAAACCATAGGGTAAGAGAGGTACAACTCCACACAGTTCCCATCACCAGAATTCCTTATCCCCTTCCCTCCCCTGATAGCTTTCCTATTCTTTATCCCTCTGGGAGTATGGACCCAAGGTCATTGTGGGATGCAGAAGATGGAAGGTCTGGCTTCTGTAATTGCTTCCCTGCTGAACATGGGCGTTGACAGGTCTATCCATACTCCCAGTCTGCCTCTCTCCTTCCCTAGTAGGGAAGGGCTCTGGGGAAGCAGAGCTTCAGGACACATTGGTGGGTTAGTCTGTCCAGTGAAGTCTGGTCGCATCCTGCTAGTGTCTGGAACCTGGTGGCTGAAAAGAGAGTTAACATACAAAGCCAAACAAATTGTTGAACAATCATGGACCTGAAGGCTGGAATAGTGCAGATGAAGTGTTGGATGGGAGTCCTCCATTTTGTAGATAGCTAGTAGGCATATTTTAGTTATATTTCAAAGGGCCTGTAGCTATACTAGTGTTTTTTGTTTGTTTGTTTGTTTGTTTGCCTGAACCTTAAATCTGATATGCAGGTGGATCCAAGTTATTGTCTGGGGAGATGATGTCATGGCTGAGGAAAGGACCAGAAAGCTGGATCAGGGAAGAGAGTAGCTCCCTAATATGGGAAAGGGGTATAAATATTGTTGACTGTAAACCCCATCGATTTGATGTGATCTGGGGCCCATAATTAGCTTAGGAGCCTGTGTGACCTCTGTATCCCTCTAGATCTGAGCTCACATTCTGTGGTCATGAGTAGGAACATCCCATGCTGCCTCAGTATCGAGCCATCTTTCTCAGGTGTAGCACAGAGTATGTTGTCCATCCTCCCTTCGGAGGGTACAACATTCTCTACCATTGTTGATCCAAGTTGAGGGCAAGGTCCTATGGGGGCTCACAAATGGGTCTGTTTTGTTTTTCCTGATAGAAATGACGGGTGTCAATGGAGAGAGGGGTTTATTCGAGTTGTAGGTCCATCAAGTCTGTTTGGGAACCTCAGGATCCCCTGATTAGGGCTACAGCTGGTGAAATGGCCTGATAGTGAGTAAAGAGTCATCATTAAAGTCTGCCGAAACTGGCATATTTTAATGATGACTCTTTAGTCACTATCAGGCCACCCTATCACCTGGGGCCTTAGCCTTAGTCAAGAAGTCCTGGGATTCCTACACAGACATGATGGGCCTAGACCTCTAACACATCCCTCTAGCCACTGTCACTGGTCAGGAACAACATAATGGACCCTTCTGTGGGCCCCTATCAGACCTGACCCTCAGTGTCAGTCAACAATGGCAAGGAATGTTCCATTCTCTGAAGTGAGGTTCAACAAAATACTCTATCTATTACCTGAGGAAGATGGGTCCTGAAATTAGTGCAGCCTGGAATGTTCCTAGCTGTGACCACAGAATGTGAGACCTGTCAGACTTACAGGGATGTAGAGGTCACACAGGCTCCTGTTCTGAATCTGGGCCCCAGATCAAATTGATGGGGTTTACAGTCAACAATATTTATATACTTTCCCCATATTTGGGAGCTACTCTCTCCTTGATCCAGCTTTCTAGCCCTTTTTCAGCCATGCCACCATCTCTCCAGACAGTAACCTGGGTCTACCTGCATATCAGATGTCAGGCGCAGGCAAAGTCTAGTAAAGTTAGTTTGTAGGTGCAGTGCAGCGTTGAGGCCAATTTAGAATGAGCAGTCATTTCTGACTTCCCCCTTGCTCCTAGATTGGCCCACTCTATTACAAAAAGATAATGGGAAATAGAATGACTTGTCTTTAAATCATAGTTTTTATATATTCATGTATGTAAAAGTGTGTTTGGGGGGCTGGAAAGTGGCACACTCAGTTAAGTTCACGAATGTGCAAGGACCAGGGTTCAACCCTCCCACAGGCCACCTAGAGGGGGAAGCTTCATGAGTGGTGAAACAGCTCTGCAGGTTATCTGTCTTTCTCCTCCCCGCTTTATGTCCCCTCCCCCTCATATCAATTTCTCTCTGTTCTGTCAAATAAAAATTAAAAGGGAAAAAAATGAAAAAATGATTTCTCAGAGCGGTGGGTTTGTAGTGTAGGCACGGAGCCCTAGCAATAACCCTGGTGGAATGATAATAATAAAATAAATAAAAATGTGTTTTTAAATTATAGGGGAAAAAACACATTTATTTTGTTTCTAAGAGTGGGTTGAAAGTTACTCAGAACTTCATCCCAAATCATATACCAAAACTGAATTGAATTTTCCGTGATGTTACGTGGATCACCATAAATAACAAATGAGAAGTTGTTCATCTAAAATAACTACACACACATAATGTACACAAAGAGAGGAATGATAAGGTAAAGATGGGAAATACAGTTGACCCTATAAACTTAAATGTCTTAACTTAGTCTTTTCTGGGAGATAACAAAGAGTTGCTAACATTTGTGGGATCACCTAAACTTCTGATTCGTTAGAAAGTAAAAAATATTAAATGCCATTATTGAATACTAGTTGTGTGCTACTTTGAGTTAGAAGGAATCCTTAAATCAGCACTCTAATGAGAAGATGTCAATACTGTGTAAACATTAGTGCATGTGGAAACTCATGAAGGCTCCACCAATGAAAAAAAGCAATGTGATTTTGCCCCATAAACTTCTCTTTATTTATTGAGGCAGGCAGGCAGGGGGAGAGAGAGAGAGAGAGAGAGAGAGGGAGAGAGAGAGAGAAAACCAGAGTATCACTCTGGCACATGTAATGTCAGCCATCCACTTGGGACCTCAGGCTTGAGAATCCAATGGCTTGTCTACTGTGTTCCTTCCAGACTACCTCTTGACTTTCTAACTAACTTAGCTGGTGAATGAGGAGCGTGGGGGGAGGGGGGGCAAAAGGGAGGGATTCTTTAAGATCCCTGCAGGATCTGAAGCAGAAACTTCATATTATGACTGGTCTCTCATCTGTGTTCCTTCATGTATCTTTTATATGAATTCCTTAAATTCCTTATCAGAAATAGAGACCTACAGTTCACATCACCATCTTTATGAAACAGAGTCAGGTTGGAATCTGTATTTACAATCAGCACTCTGGATTTTTTATTATTTATTTAATAATAATAATCAGCCAGACCATAGGATAAGAGGATAATAATATCAATATTGAATGAATATAAGGAGGAATGCATGAATGAATGGGTTCAAGTTCCTAATCCTTTTTCAGGCACAAGCCAGCATGTGGCCTTGGACATACTACTAAATGTCCCAGTCACTATTTCTCATCTACAGAATAGAAGTGCTGTGGCATTTGGGAGCTAGGAGGCACTGTTTGCTGTGAGAGTTGAATTAGGCATTGACTTATGACTACCTGCTTCATATCATAGTTTTATGTACTTGAGTTAAAATTATTTTATCAAAGCAAAGTTAAGATGATACTAAGGGAGAAAAGATATGTAACTAACTGGTAATGAAATACCATCTTCCCAGTTTAATTTGTTTTTTGTTTGTATTATTGAGGGAGAATATGAGAAGTTTTTAAGGGATTCTGAGACTATTTAGAGAATAGAGTCATGTTGGATACTTGGTTAAAATAAATAAATAAATAAAATAAAAATAAAAACGGGGGGCTTAAGTAGCTTTTAAAAACCATTTTTTATTAGTGATTTTAAATTGCTGTACAAAATTCTAAGATTCCAGGGATGTAACCTTGTGTGTGTTCAGTGTAACTCACTGTATTTGCCACTGAAGTTATTGTGCTTCCTGGCTATTCCCGTTGATAATCACCATATGAACCAAACTCTAATTATAAAGCAGAGCAACATCTGATTCAGCCACTTAACTCACTGATTTATTCTTCATTCTCCCAAAACGTTAATTTTTTATATACCAAGTAATAAAAATATAAACCAAACAAGCAAGCAAAAAGGCCATGAGACAGTTTGGTTACTACTTTTTTTCCCATTTTGTTTTATTTATTTATTTATTTATTATTTATTTATTTATTTACTTACTTATCTGTTTATTTTGTCATTTCCAAAACTTTCTCACTCTGGGATTCCTTTTTTCAATCAGAATCAGAAAGGCAGAGAGAGAGAGCTAAAAAGAAACCACAACATGGGAAACTTACTTCAGTGTGGTGGGCGCCAGGGTCACACACAAGGCAACACAGTACACTACCCAAGTGAACTATTTTTCTGGACTGGTTTTGTGCACTTTAAAAAATATATAATACATTACAAATAGAATCTATATTAAGAATTTTAAAATATTTAATTTCAGCTTCTTGAGTTTTTATTTTTGTATGTCATCTCTGATTTTAAAAGGAAACATAGTAGACCATCGACTAACATTGGATTTTCATTAAGCTTTCTTTTCAACTTTTCTAGATGTGAAGTATTAACTACTTATAATCATGACTAAGATATGTTGAAATTTTAAGGGACTTTTGTTTGTGCTACCAAATTAGCTCATACTCTAATTTATTTATCTCTTTTAGGAAAATATATAACATTTATCTTGGATCCTTTCCAATTCCAGTCAGTGATGAAAAATCACAAACAGTTAAACTTTCATAAATTTACTAATATACTATTAATGAAAGTATTTTCCATAAACTCTCTGGCAACCAACGATGGCCTGAATGACAAGCTTCATCTCTGCTATCCACGTTTACAAGGGAGATTTTTGGACACACTCATGGAAAATATGATAGAGAATCTAAAGCAAGTTTTTGAGCCCCAACTGTTAAAAACCATCAACTGGGTTGTGGCAGAAATGTTCACATTTTCACATTCATTAATATTTGAACTTACATTTATAACCTTGTATGGGAATTTTCCTGCTGATGATAGGAAAAAAATTATTACTGAACTAAGAGATGATTTTTTAAAATTTGATGACAAGTTTCCATATCTAGTAACAGACATACCCAATGAGCTTCTAGGAAATGTCAAGTCTATTCGAAGAAGACTTATCAAACATCTGACATCAGAAAGCTTCCTTAAGACACAAGGAAAATCGGAAATTGTTAAAATGAGACAAGACATCCTGGAGAAAGACTATGCACTTGAAGACACTGAAATAGGAGGTAAAGAACTTCTGAATGGTTACTTGTCTAAAATGAAATAATTTACAGTAGACCTTTGAAATAAAAAGACAAAATAGTGACCTTGAAAATTTTATGCTCTTTCTAATTGGCTAATGATAAAATGTTTTAGTCTGAAACAACCCTCTGTGATAATTGATTTTTTTTTTTTTTTGCTGAGGTGGTAAAACAAGATACTTAATGGTGATAATGAGAAAGAGTATAACTAAGCTGCATTTACTCCTCTTATCTCATCCCCACCCCCACCCCCCCACACACATTACATTTTAAACTATTCTCATTAAGCAGAAAATTAGACTTCAGAAGCCTATTGGTCCTCATTAGCATTCACTGATCCTTGGCTGGGTCTGTGTCCTAACATCTTTTAATTAGCACACTGCAAATCTAATCAGTGTAATAAACGCTATTAATCTTCCTTTTCACTTATTTTCTCCCAGCACATCATTTAGGCTTTCTCTGGGCCTCTGTGGCAAACACTGCTCCAACTATGTTCTGGGCACTGTATTATCTTCTACAACACCCAGAAGTTATGGCAGTGCTGCGTGATGAAATTGACCATTTGCTGCAGTCAACAGGTCACCAGAAAGGGTCTGGATTTTCCATCCACCTCACCAGAGAACAATTGGACAGCCTGATCTACCTAGGTAATTTATTTTTATCTGTTATAAAGAAAAGAAGGTACCTCTTCACGGTCTCAGTTTATCACTCAGAGCTGTTTACTAAGAGGTGGAGGACACAGCTGCCTAATTGACATAATAACATCCATTTACATCAATTATAAATTATGTAGCTTATAGCTGTAGATACTCTCATTGCATGTAAACATTAAGACCTAGGTAATTAACTATGCAAGGTATGCAAAGGGCTAAACCAAAGCTTTGCAATTATTTGGGAAAAAAAGTTTATGCCTATTAAGTCATTTGATTCTGAGCATCTGTTGGTGTGCTAATGCTTTCCAAACACTGCTGCAAGATCTTGACAAGAGAGGTATTTGAGGATTTAAAAAAGAAAGTATTTCAGAGAGGCATTTTGTATGCAGAGTATATTTATTCCTCCCAAAATTGTGTCTGTATTTTGGTGCAGAGATTAGGATGTTTGACACAGCTTGGAGTATATGGTTCACAAAATTGTAGTTAGTGTGGTTGCCATGAAAATTTCATGATTTAAACACACTGCAATGGGGAGGGAAAGAAGAGAAGGGAGGAAGGGTGGATGAAAGGAAGAAAGAATGAGGAAGAAAAGACAAAACTACAAGCTACTCCATGTGAAAGTCAATAGTTAATAACATAAATCCATGAAACATGTAAAGTCACTGTTTCAAATAAGTTTGAGGCCAGACGTGATTAAGCTGGCTCTGTGTTTCTGCATAGTCCTACACACCTGAAACCTGAGCTCTGAGCTTTGGATGGCCGCAAAGCTCCTTCTCCTTGACTGGTTTTGATAGGAGGCTTCACTATCATTATGTAAATGAAATACAACCCCTGCACTCAACTTACATACCAAGGAATTATTGTCTGCACTTTCTCTATTGGCACTTCATCCTGTGCCATCCTTTATTATTCTATATTCCAAGTAAAGAAGTGCAACTTAATACAAAGTGATAAATAAGTGTGTGTGTGTGTGTGTTTATACTGCATTCTTTTGACAATATAGGCAAATATTTTAGTAGTCTGCATTCAGATTTTTTATCTTGTAAGTATGATTCAAGTTCTTTGACAGGAATTTCTAGGAGCAAAAGCTTTATAGGCCTTCATTGGTGTTGACCCCCAGGTGGTACTTAGACTAATGACATAAATTTTCCAGAGATTGTTCCCACAGCTTAGTCTACAACCCATCAGAGGCAATAACAGAAAGTAACTTTACACTGGCAGTTGTCTAACTTGTTGCTGTCATCTAAGAAATCTGTATCACCTTGTAGTTTCTGTTTTCAGCATACATTACCACTGTAAATGTCTGTTTGCTCAGAGAAAAACAACTAATCCAGTCATTTAAAAAATATTACTTTACTTTGTTTTGCAGAATTGGTTGAGAACAAATTCACAAAATTTGCATAAATTTCTGGGTAGTTGCCTTCACATGGGTTCACAATACTCTCTAGGTAGGAAAGTTATGGTTTCTATGAAGATCAAAGTTTCCATATATATATTTAAGTGATTCCAGTTGCATTTTGTAAATCAGACAGTCTAATGGGAAGTAAAGCAAATAAAAGAATATGTTCTTGTACTCTGTACACAGCTATGGTTCTTTAAAACATTGGTTGAATTCATTAGCTATCTTTCCGGTCCCTGTTCGGGTACCAGAAGCAGAATTAGAAGCAGACCAACACTATCTTACTTTCTTTTTTTTATTTTTTTTAAATTATTTATTTTCTCTCTGTTGCCCTTGGTGTTTTTCATTGTTGTAGTAGTCATTATTGTTGTTGGTGTTGATGTCGTCATTGTTGGATAGGACAGAGAGAAATGGAGAGAGGTGGAGAGAAAGATAGACACTTCTTCAACGCCTGTGTAGTGACTCCCCTGCAGGCGGGGAGCCCGGGGCTCAAACTGGGATCCTTACACTGGTCCCTGCCTTCACTTCATGTGCGCTTAACCCACTGCACTACTGCCCAACTCCCAGCTCTCTTACTTTCAACTCCTTGTAATCTGAAAGAAAAGATATTGTGAAATTTGGGCATTAAGGAAGAAAACTTCACATGTATTTGATCAGAAGAGTTGGCAAGTTCCAGAGCTACAATGTGGATCTCTTTAAATCCATAGAGAGCTAGAGATCTTCTTTCTTGGAGACCTCATCATTTAACTGTTCAACTGTCATCCACAAATAAACAACAGTTATAACCCCAAAAGCAGTTGATCCATCTGGATACATATAGTGCCTTCAACAACCTGGAAGTTAGAGCTCTGCTCATCTCCACCTGAGTTGCCAGCAGAAGCCAGTGTTGTTTGTTTTGAGAACTTAATAAAAAAAAAAGTGTGTTTTTCTTTTTTTACAAGATTGGCAATTCTATGCAGATTGGAGCAAAATTTTGTCTGAATCAGATCTACCACAAATAGCCTCTGCATCTAGTCACAGCCAGATCATGAATATTTCTGTATATGAAGAATATGTACTAACTATGTGGGCAGAGACAAGACTTACAGAATTAAATATTTAGAATATACTACATGGTATCAGTGTTTATGCTCCCCTTCTCAACTTCTTATGGAAAGAATTCTTTGTATTCTACCTACAATTTCTTTTAAAGAAGATATCTTAACTTTTATTATTGTAAGTGAAAAGATCACAAAGATGAGAAGGGTTATTTTATTATTAGGAAGGTCAGTCTTGATAGTATAGCAAAAAAACAAGATGTTTTAGCAGAGATTGTTCATGCTCACTTACACTGATATTAAATTATTAAGTCAAAGTAGATGAGGAAAAGTAGAATGCCAAGGAAATAGTATCCTATCCCTAAACAATAACAAAAAAGAAATATTCCAATAGGGTATAGCTTTATCATCATGCAAATCATCGTCCATTTATTATTAACATTTGAGGCATCAGAAATCAGGTAGGGAAGTGTTTCTATGTAGCCTAAGGAAACATTAGTTAAAAAGTGAAAAACACTTATCTGAATGTTTATCAAGTTTTCAGGTCAATGCAAAGTTAAATGCTTTAGGTAAGGTAATGAGGTGGAAAGCAAAGCCAAAAGGATTGAAAGGGAAATTTAATGAAAATGCAAATCATGGTACTTGGGTCTAAAAATCAAGTGCATAAGATAGGATGAGGAAATACGTGGTCTAGCGGAAGATTGCTCAAAGCAGTGGTTCTCAGTCTTTATTGCACAATGGAAGGTATCAATATAGTGTTTTAAAATGTATACATGCTCCCATCACCAAGGAATTTGATTGCAGCCTGATGGCTTTTAAGGCTCTCTAGATGATTCAGCATATAACTAAGGTTTAAAACCATTTATTTAAAGAATCTAGGTAATGCTGTTATTCAGATTCCTTTGATCTGAGATAGACCTTTCATTTTTAAAAACCACCTCAGGTAAATCTGATGGGAAGCCAGAGATAACAGTGATCTGTTGGATGTCAGAAAGCTTGAAACAAGTCATTAGTGGTTTTGAAAGTCTGTTTCTGAGCCAGGGAGATTGCTCAGAGGAGATATATAGGACTTGTATTTGAGAAGTCCCAAATCTGACCTACAGTACCACAAACAGTGAGAAATATGCCATGTTCTAGTACAAAAAAAAGAAAAAAAGAAAGAAAGGGAGGAAAGAAAGAAAGAAAGAAAGAAAGAAAGAAAGAAAGAAAGAAAGAAAGAAAGCCATAGTATTCAGGATTTGTGGCCATGATGGTGGAAATTAGCACAGACAGACTATGACCCACATAGTCAACTACTGCCACCTCTCCAGATTCAAAGGAGGTCTCGAAACTTTACATCAGGCTCAACCTGACGCTGTTGACTGGCTACTGAAGAAGGGCAAACGCTAGAAGAAGAAGCACTTCCTGTTTGCTCTCATCCCACAACCACCACAGCAGCACCAGCAACAAAAACTGCAACATAGTCTGGAGAACTCTCACAAGGCTAGAAATGGACCTACCCTATGATCCTGCAATTCCTCTTCTGGGGATATATCCTAAGGAACCCAACATACTCATCCAAAACGATCTGTGCATACCTATGTTCTTAGCAGCATGATTTGTAATAGCCAAAACCTGGAAGCAACCCAGGTGTCCAACAACAGATGAGTGGCTGAGCAAGTTGTGGTCTATATACACAATGAAATGCTACTCAGCTATTAAAAATGGTGACTTCGCTGTTTTCAACCCATCTTGGATGGAGCTTGAAGAACTCATGTTAAGTGAAATAAGTCAGAAATAGAAGGATGAATATGGGATGATCTCACTCTCAGGCAGAAGTTCAAAGACAAGATCAGAAAAGAAAACACAAGTAGAACCTGAACTGGAGTTGGTATATTGCACCAAAGTAAAAGACTCTGGTGTGGGTGGGGGAGAGAGTACAGGTCCTGGAAAAGGATGGCAGAGGACCTAGTGAGGGTTGTATTGTTATGTGGAGAACTGAGAAATGTTTTGCATGTGCAAACTATTACTATTTATAAACTATTACTATTATAAACTATTTACTATTATAATAGTTTATAAACTATTACTATTATAAACTATTTACTGTCAAATGTAAAACATTAATCCCCCAATAAAGAAATTTTTTTTAAAAACCTGCAACATACATGGGATACCCAGCATAAACACAAATTTGAAACTCAGATGAACTAACAACAAAGGGAAAAAAGAAAAATGAATCTAGGACAGAGATACTCACAACAAAGGTATTAATAATAATAATCTACTCCCTACTCAATAGTACACCACTGGACCAGCACCCTCACCACTGCAGTCATCTGCCTTCTTGCATGCTGGTGACTGCTGGCAGCTGCTTCTGCTGCTGCTGTCCACCTCTGGACTGCCTCTGTCATGACCAGCCAGTACAGACAGGCAGCATCTGTGGTGACTGTGCAGTTCTGTCCTCCTAATCCATCCTACCTGGTTCCAACGAGACCCCCTCCTTCTGTGGCCACCATCTGGTTCTGGTTAAGGTCCTGCCACCCATTGCTCGTGGCTGCATCTACTGCAACCAGTACCTTCAAAGACTGCTGGCCCTCGTCTTCACAGAGAGTGAAGATTAATGGGAAAACAAAGTAACTTGCCTGCAATATTGAACCAAGACAGTGGTGTGAAGAATACCCCAAATAAGGGTGGAGGGCAGATAGCATAATGGTTATGCAAACAGACTCTCATACCTGAGGCTCCAAAGTCCCAGGTTCAATCCTCTACACCACCATAAGCCAGAACTGAGCAGTGCTTTGGGAAAAAAAAATACAACAGTACCTTCTAAATATCTTGATGAAGGCCTGTAAGCTGTGGTGCCAGAGATGTTCATCAAATTAAGAAGAATTATAGAGGGGGGCTGAAACAAACTCAGAGAAATAATAAGAGCAGTTGTAGGAACACTCATACAATGATCAGATGAAGGAAAAGTATAGTGACTAAACTTAAAATAATGTTTTTTTTAAAAAAAGCACACAGCAGAGAGGAATACCTGCAGAAATATAGAAGCAAAGAAAGACAGAAGTGGAGAGTAAGAAGATAAGGCAAAAAAGCCCCCCCCCACCACAAAAAAAACTTGTAAAAAGAAAGAAAAAAAATCACTGAAACCAAAGATGAGAATTATAGGACAGTGGGCCAGCTGGTGGTGCTCTTGGTTGAGCGTACATTAACGTGTGTGGGGATCCAGGTATAAGTCCTCAGTCACCTGCAGAGGAAGCTCTGTGAGCAGTGCAGCACTGCTGCAGGTGTCTTTCTTTCTCCCCTCTCTCTCCCTCTGCAAAGGGAGGAAACTCATATTTGAAGAAAAAAAAAGTGTTAAGAATATTCCTGAAAGTAAAAGAAGAGATAGACACCCCCACCCCAGACCTAAGAGGTTAGAAGGGCTCCAAGGAGAGTGAACCCAAACTTAAGTCCACCAAGACACCTACTAGTTACAGTGGCAGAAATCAAAAAGAGCTAAGTCTGAAGGCTACTACAGAAAAAGGAAGTCCCATAGGACTGTCAGCATATTTTTTAACAGAAACTCTAAAGACAAGAAAGAACTGGCAGGGTTTAGTCAAAGTTCTAAATGGAAAAGACCCTCACCCTGGAATAATTTATCCTCAAAGGCTGTCTACCACTCAGGTTTGAAGTAAACATGAAGAGCTTTTCAGACAAGCAGTAGCTGAAGGAATTCGTGACCCATAAATCATACATGCAAGAAATACTAAGTCATTTCATGCAAATGAAAATAGAGAATGAACTCACCAATGAGGTTTGAGTGGGGAGGGGATAAACAAACCAAGGAAAATATCAAAACCTAAGTAAAACTATGGACTTGTGGTTAACACCAGTTACGGAATGGAGGAATTGTAAGGGGCTAGGAGTTTGGTAGGAGGATACTGGTGCTTTGGTGGGAACTAAGGTGGGGGAATGCTTTTTTATGAGGTGAAACATAGTGAGTCTAAAACAAGTATATGCTTGTAAATCAGGGCTATCTCAAAAACAAGCAAAAACTATTATTAAAAGTCTGTTTTACCTACCTGATTTCCCTGGGCAGACAACCTCACCAGTGTGTCCTGGAACTCCACTTCCCCAGAGCCCTACCCCATTAGGGAAAGTCAGAAATAGGCTGGGGGTATGAATCGACCTGCCAATGCCCACGTCCAGTGGAGAAGCAATTACAGAAGCCAGACCTCCCACCTTTTGCTCCCCATAATGATCCTGGAACCATGCTCCCAGAGGGATAAAGAATATGAAAGCTTCCAATAGAGGGAATGGGATAGGGAACTCTGGTGGTGGGAACTGTGTGAAATTGTACCCCTCTTATCTTATGGTCTTGTCGATCATTATTAAATCAATAAATTAAAAAAAATACACATATCTGTTTGCCCATTAAAATTCTGTTTTTCATTGTTTCCCCTAAAATCTTAATAGAGGGATAATACTTCAAAGAAAGTAGTCACTCTTTTCTTCTCTAACTGAAACAGTACACCCAGTTCTGCCATATTTTAAGAAGCACAGTATCAGGAGTGGGGCGGCAGCGCTGCGGGTTAAGCGCACATGGCGTGAAGGCAAGGACTGAAGTAAGGATCTGGGTTCCAATCCCCAGCTCCCCACTTGCAGGGTGATCGCTCCACAGGCGGTGAAGCAGGTCTGCAGGTGTCTGTCTTTCTCTCCCCCTCTCTGTCTTCCCCTCCTCTCTCCATTTCTCTCTGTCCTATCTAACAATGACATCAATAACAACAACAATAACTACAACAACAATAAAAAACAAGGGCAACAAAAGGGATAATAAATTAAAAAAAAGAAAAGAAGCACAGTATCTAACTGAATTCATTCAGGATGAAAAGTCTGAATGTCAGATCAGCTCTGACAGACAATTTAGAAATCACATGACAGTTGTGTTTAAAAATTTTAAAGGATTGTTATCTGGAAGGGAATTTATATATTTTCTCCTGTATGTTTTATTTGGGAGGAAATCAGGGGAAGAAATATCAGCTTTGCATGAAAAACAATCATTCCACTAAAATTAACTTTCTAAATGCCATCATTGGAATTATCAGTCAGTAATTGTATGACATATTCACTTGGATGTTAGCATTCCTGTTTACATGTACCTTTCACCTTACAACTGTTTAGATTTCAGTGAAGATGAAGGCCAAATTGACCTGCTGTCTTCTCATTTCCTTCCAGTGACAGGGATCCAGATACCCTAAACAGAAGTGTAGTAACTTTGTTGAACATACAAATGTTGCAATTTACATTTCTGTATTTGAGCAGCACGACAAAGGCCACGCCTGCAATGCAGAGTGAATGGAGACACATAACAATTTACATTTATTTTTAATTTCACTTAAAATACACAATTGTTGAGACCAAAATTATTGATTTTGATTTAAATTACCTGTTTCTTCCTTTTCACCTGTCTTAAAGACAATTACACAAAGCTTGCATAAATGTCTGTATCTCATTCCATTGCCTCATCTTTTGGGATACATTGACCTTTACTGGTTACTTTGTTTTTTTAACAGTCCAAGTGTTCAGTCTCAGCCCACTGTGACAGGGCCTAGCTATTCTATCCAGACATTGCAGCAATCCAGTGATCACCATGGCTAATCAGATGGGGTGACAGTCTGCACCAGTTGTTAAGATGACCCAAATTAACAGCCTGGCCATGTCACAGTCCATTCATTCCACATATACAGACATGGCCTAAGTGTAAGGCAGAAACTTGGATGTGCTTATCCGTGTTTGCATTGTAACATGCATTATTGATAGTCGTAAGCCACTTCAGCACTTTAAGTCTGTAAATGAGAATCATTTGTCAATTATCATAGCCAGAATTGAGATGGGGGGGGGGGAAGAGAAACGAAACATCTTTTTATTTTTTACCAGCATTTTCTTTCATTTGCCATTTTCCTTTATAGCTATACAGTAAAGCATCCTAACTCAACACAATTCCCAGGTTTTTGCTTAGAAGGCATACTGTTATTATTATTGTTGTTGTTGTTATGCCTCCAGGGTTACTGCTGGGGCTTGATGCCTGCACTATGAATCCACTGCTCCTGATGGCCATCTTTTTTCCATTGTTGTTGTTACTGTTACTGTTGTTGTTGCTGATGTTGTTGCATAGGACAGAGAGAAATTAAGAGAGGAAGGGAAGACAAAAAGGGGACAGAAAGATAGATAGCTGCAGACCTCCTTCACTGCTTGTGAAGTGACCCCCCTGTACGTAGGCTCAGAGTATTTTTATATCTTGAAAAGATAAAATAGCTCTTCCCTAACCAGGTGAAAAAAGGTATTGCAGGCTTTGACGTGTTGTCAATTGTGAGAATTCTGTAATCCAGTTTCCTAGAATATACTGGGGAGTAAAACAGCCCTTACTAAAACACAGGCAGTCTTATAATCACAACTGCAGTTGTTGGCTCCTTGCAGTATCTGGTATAAATTATTCTCCAAATATTTGCATTCTTGATAGTCATTTTTCCACAGCACATTCACTAAGTAGAGGGTACTCTTACTTGCTAAATGTTAATATAAATTAACAATCCATTATGCACAATAAGTTTTATAAAACATTTACAGATAAGAAATCATGTTTAATTAAAATTAACTTGCATAGGAAAGCCAAGAGCACTAATGATCACAATGACCTTTTATTACCTGTAGTCCCCTGTTTTGGCTGGATGATTGACAGCTTGCTGTTTGGCTACCATGTTGAATTTCAGCTGACAAGACTTTTCATTTTAACTCAATTTGCCCGCCTATCACAAGCTGGTGGCAGGCCAGACCCAAGTCACCCAGCTTTGCCTCGGCAGCTTGCTCTAGTTCTCATTAGTACGCATTTATTCAGTGGAAATTGGAAGACAAATGCTTGAAGGCATGTGAACTAAGTATAGCAAATTAGGTTTAAAGACTGAATATTTATAAGTATATGAAAAGTTTTTTTTTTTTTAATTCTAGAGCAAATTGAGAACTGAGTGCTAGCTTCGGTATAAAAGAAATGAAGATAGAAGGGGGAAGGAAGATTCTAAGAATAACAATACTATAAGCTTCTTTGCATTTTGGAAATATGTAAAATCTCTCTGACAACACCTTATCAAATACCAACCTGGCCTCTCTTGCATGGAGTGCTTGCACAATGAAGTTTAGCACCTCGTGAGTGAGAAGGGGGCGGTGGGAATGAGGGTCAAGTTCATTTGTTGCTTGGTTATCCCTTGGTATGTTTTAAATTGCCTTGTTTGTTCGGCACTAGCACAGAAACAGATGTTGCTCTACCGTGCAGGATAATTTACTGTACCTCCTGGTGTAGCGTGGAAGTCCTCCCAGATCCCAGCTGGTCTGTCAGTGGCACTGGCTGGTGTCTCCTCAACTCTGACAACTACAAGTAGAGGATGCAATTTTTTTTTAATTGTACAGTTGTCATTCTTCTCAACATATAGCTCTGCCTTTATTCTTACTAGGACTGGTAGAAAGCTCCTGGCTTTTGTGTCTGTATGTTGTAACATAGAGCCACGGAGGCTCCACTTTCCATTGTTGATAATAATGCAACTCATTACTTCTGTCGTCTAATGATTATCGGCATGATGGCTCAGAGCGAGAGAGCCAACCTCGTCTCTCACACATAACTGGTACTGGAAGGTAAAACAGATTTGTCATTTACGATCTGACCACTAAGCCACACTTTGTGCTCCATTATTGTGATTAACTTCTGCGTAAGATATGCTTGCCCAATTGTCATTTGTGATACTGCACTGGGTGCAAGCTGCCATGCTTCCAGCAAGCATGTTGGCCAATGGAATGTGACCATGATATTTGGACTGTTAAACACCTGCCCTGTCACAGCAGCTACCCCGCAATGATTTTTGCCTTCGTATCTCTTCTTCCCATTCGCCTACTGGACTTGTTGGGTGAACAGCACTGCTACATATGTCAGCTACCATTTCACACCACAAGCTAGAAAGATGCTGTGCTGTTGTTGATCCAGCTGAGCCAGCAGCAGTGCAGGGGAAGCCGACCCTTGCTTCACACCATAGAAATGTTGGTCACTGGTGTCCTGCCAGCTGAAATCCATCATGTCAGGTGCCTTGTGGCTATCTGCAGTAGAGTCCATATTCCAAAACCAAAGTTCTTTTCTGGCCTCATCACCAACGAACCGATTTGACTCTGCCTGATTATAATAACGAAGGCAGTCCAAAAGAATATGCACAGCCTCACTGTACGTCACATTGAATCACCACACCGGCCACACAAAGCTGATCGCAGCCTCATTTCTTTAGACAATTGCATGCTTAGGGAAAAGCCTCCTGGGAGAAGACACCCAAAGCTACTTGATATCCTCATGCAAGCAATGCGTATTTTTGAACTTTAGTGAAATAGCATTTATTCTTATTTGGGGGCTGGTCCAAGTCCTCGCTGGCTGTCTTACATCTATAATCTAACAATTGGTCTCTATTTTCAGAGTTTTGCTAAACACCAGGAAATTGAGAGAGGGGTGTGTGTGTGTGTGTGTGTGTGTATGTGTGTGTGTGTGTGTGTGTGTGTGTGTGTGTGTGTGTGTGTGTGTGTTCTAAATCATTAGCCATAAATACAACTATTTGTTACCATGTGAAGGGGGATGAAATCATTTTGGAGTTCTTTTTTTTTCCCTACATTTTTGATTGGAAAGAATCGAGCTTTATATTCTAGGGCCCATTCATGCTGGTGAAAACATAGTCAGTTTTGATTATGAAAGCAGAGATACAAACCTAGACAGGAGCTACATGCTGATATGCATGCTATCAGAATGATTTATGCAAATTATGCATATTATTCCCAAAGGAATTCCTCCTCAAACTGCCAGGATAAATTGCCGGAAATTAGCCATAAAATCTGTCGTGCTAGGAGCAAAAGGTGAAGGCCACTGGGAAAGCAAGGACATTCTGCTTCTGGAATCTTCCAGGCTGTAATCGTGGTTGTTATTTTCCCTGGATGCTAGTGGAAATATAATTTTCTTCTGAATCCAATAAAAGTATTTGCCTTTTGAAATTTTTCCAGTGAATGCTGACTCACATTTTATTTACAGCTAGCATAAAAGAAATTAAGTGTTAAGCTGTCTCAGAAAGCACTACTACAATTACTTTACTATTAACCGCCTAAGTGGTTATTAAATGCCTAAGCCTTGCTTCACAGCCATCATTCTTCTGAAGGTTGGTGAAATAAGCCACTAGAGGTGGACTTTAACTGGGTTATGGGTTTAATTTACAATGTACATACCCATAATACAGTATTCCTCTTGCGACTTATTCTTTCCTACAACAATTAATGACTTTGTGCCGAATACTACTGCCTATCTGTGAAATACCCACAAAGTGTTTTCTGGTTAGGTTCCTTCTATCTATATATCTGTCTATCTGTCTATCTATCTATCTATCTATCTATCTATCTATCTATCTATCTATCTACCTATCATCTACCTATCTGTCTCTCTCTCTCTCTCTCTCTCTCTATCTATCTATCTATCTATCTTTCTATACCAGTGCTTCGCTCTGGCTCATAGGGTGGTAGGGCTCAAACTTGGCACCTTGTGCATCTGTATCCAAGATTTATCCACTGTATGATGGCTTGTGCCACATGTCAAAGCTGTCTTGTTGGTAGCCTTTCTCACTCATAGTACCATCTAAAGTCACATTTTACCCCTCTTGGTACTCAGTGGATCTGATTAAGAAGTTTGTTTTTTGATCAGAGCTGTTGGCAATGAGCTTTTAGCAAATGAAGAGCATCTTTTCAGGAGCAATTATGTTATTTTTTATTAATGATTTAATACTGATTTACAAAATTGGAAATTAACAGGAGTATAATTATGCACCATTCCCACCACCAGAGTTCTGCGTCTCCATTCTTTCCATGTCATAGATATGAGTTGACTATTATTTCTGTAATATATATAATTTGCCCATTTTTTCTATGATTCTTTCTTCTCTTCCTTTCCAAATCACACCTACAAATATTCCTATATCTGAATGTCTTGCCTTTTTTTCCCTCTTCTCTCTTTGCGTCTTGATGGAACTGGAGCTTAGAGAGCTCTAGTCATCTTCTCCTAACATCTCCCCATATCCAAATCTTGGAATTATGGACCAAAAATCTTTTTATGGTGCAGAAGGTGAGAGTTCTGGCTTCAGTAATTGCTTCTTCACTGGACATGGGCATTGGCAGGTTGGTCATACCCTAGCTAGGAGCAATCATATTCTAAAAACCTCTTCCTGGCTTGTTTCCTTCAGAAAGCTCCATTCTCGAGGTTTTACGACTATGCTCATTTTCAAGCATCATTCGTTTTGTTCAAGAGGATGTGACTCTGCATTCAGCAACCCAGGACTACTGTCTGCGAAAGGGAGACTTTGTCACTGTCTTTCCCCCGTCCTTGCACCTTGACCCTGAAGTCTTTGAAGCTCCAGAGGTAAATAAGAATAAAGCTTCTCACTGATACTTTAAAGACATTTCTGTTCCTCATGACCTACATCCTCCTCCCCCTGCCCACTTTTTTTCCAGAAAGCTTTATAACTTCTGTTTTTCTTTCTAATGATTTTTTTGTACTTATTTACTTAAGTGGTTCTGAAGATATCTCTTTTAAAGTTTTTACTAGCTGCACACAGGAATACAGTGCTTTCTCAGACGCAGTGGTATTCAAGCATTGAACACCAGCATTTTGTATGCAGACTTAAGGAGAATTTAGGTTATTTTTAGGAAGAGAGAGAGAGAGAGAAATGCAATGGTAAGACTAAATTTTTGGTTCTCTTAATGAAATGATAACTTGAATACCATCACTTTTAGGCCAAGATTGAGTTTTTCTGGGTAGAAAAGTATTGAAAAACAGAGAGAGCTATCTGTTAGCAGCTAACCTAGAGACTGAATAATGGTAACTATTATTTTGTAAAGTGTATCCTAGAGTGAGAATGACTATCCCAAAGTCAAATACCATCACTGCCATAACTATGGCCATATCCATCTTCACCTCTTATTAAAGGTATGCAACCCATCTTGATGAATTAGGGTGGCAATAACACCTTGTGATGGTAAATCTTTTGCTTAAGGGTGGAACTCTAGAGGCAATTGTGAATTGTGTCATCCTTTTGTTGTTGTTTTATGAAGCCGGACTTAATGAAAATCAAAGACTAGAAATTAATCCACCCTGCCTCATCCCTTAATACTACTTCAGAAGTTCACCACTTGCATGCAAATTGGAGCAACTTATATTCTGCCTGGGCTGCTCATAAAGTAATCTTTTTGGTACAATGATTTTGGTATAACAAATGCCTTTTTAAAAAAAATGTATTTTCCCTTTTGTTGCCCTTGTTGTTTTTCATTGTTGTTGTAGTTATTGTTATTATTGATGTTGTCATTGTTAGATAGGACAGAGAGAAATGGAGAGAGGAGGGGGAGACAGAACGGGGAGAGAAAGACAGACACCTGCAGACCTGCTTCACCACCTGTGAAGCGACTCCCCTGCAGGTGGGGAGTTGGGGGCTGGAACCCGGAATCAAATGCCATTTTTAAAGGGAAACTTCTGTGTATTCTTGGAGCACTTCACAGTCAAGTCACTTTTAAACTCAGTGACTAAATTACATGTTTTACAGCCAACCTGGATTAAAATCAAAATTTTAGAAATTAATGTGAAGAGAAAAGATATAATGAGATAATGTTCTTTATATTATCAGGGTATCAGTGGTGTGATTCATATAAAAAGAGGCAGAGAGAGAGAGAGAGAGAGAGAGAGAGAGAAGGAAAGACATCACAGCACTGAAGCTTCCCCCAGTGCTGGGCAGGCTGCACATTCCCAGGTGACCTATTTCAAAGGTCTGTAGTTACTGAATATCTTCCACTATCAGGCACATACATTATTTTTATTCTTTTATTTTATTTATAAAAAGCAAACACTGACAAAACCATAGGATAAGAGGGGTACAACTCCACACAATTCCCACCACCAGAACTCTGTATCCCGTCCCCTCCCTTGATAGCTTTCCTATTCTTTATCCCTCTGGGAGTATGGACCAGAAGGTAGAAGGTCTGGCTTCTGTAATTCCTTCCCCACTGAACAACATTCTTTTTATTCTTAACAAGTTAGAATTGGAATAAGAAAATCCTATAGATATTCATATAACAGATACCTATCCGAGACCATCATGTACTGAAAGTAGAAAAGAAAATTCTATTGTTGGCCATTGGTAGCTGACTGCAGTGGCCCAAGTATCTCATCAGATACTCAAAATCATCCTAACTTGTCTTCTGTAGTTTACAGACCTTTAAAGGGAAGAGCAAACTTACATAGAGAAAACAAAGAATAGCTTTTAGGCCAAAAGCATGAGGTAGACTAACTCAAAATATAAGAATAGGTAGTTTTGGAGAACATAGAGACTGAAAAAAAAAACAACATAGTAGAACATAGATTCTCCCTACCCAAATGAGTCCTGTTTTCAGCATGTCTACACCTAACGATTGTAGAATATCACATTCCAAAACCAGACCATGACCCTCCTACATACATTTTTGTTTTGTCCTGAGAAGTCCCTTTCTATCTGCCCACCTAATAAGCTCTGGATTACTCTGCCAAAATCCTCCTTTACTATCTTTTCTTCGGCATTGTTCCTGATTTTCACTTTATTTCTGAGAGAATGTACCATTGCATACTCAATGACCTGTAGGTATCTCTGTTATGGTGCATAGCACTTAGGTTTTGAAGATATGATTTTTTACTTATCTGTATTCTCATATGCCCTGTCATGGCCTTCTCTGTATCCTCAGTGCCTAACACATAGAATAGTATTCACAGAAGGTAAGTGAATTAAGGGCTACTGGGTTGAATAAAGGCATTGAGTTTTAACTGAATACATTTCAGTTAAAACTTTAATTCAGGACAATTATTGCATGTTCAAATATATAATGGGCCTAACTAGACCAATTATATAAAATATGTTTATATGTAAAATATAGCAGCACTGTTAGGCGTAATAAGAACAGTGGTAAAAAGCAAATCCAGGAAGTCTGGGAAGGAGAGGAATTGACTACTTCTGAACTAATCTTCACCAATTGCAAACATGTAGACTTGGTGTGATCAAGTCTCTTTATCTTAATCGATTCTTGATTGAAGTTTCTAGTTGTAAGCAGTTGGAAAATTAAATTTTAAAAGCACAAAGTGAGCTAAACAAGCCATCATTTCCTGACTGTTAATTGCCTAGCTTATTGTGATGTCAGCCACTCTGTTGATTCTTGCCAATTGTGAGGGAGAAAATTATAGATCAAATGTAAAGCAATATAGGAGACCAGCAGAAGCACCCCTTCCCAATTCGTTCTTCTTCTCTCTTTATCAACCCAAAGGCTACCTGGAAGTCTAGGCAGTCTGTTAACTGAGCAAAATTGGATAGCTTCTTACATTTTCCTGCAGGCTTCCTCACATTTATGTCTAATGTCAACCAAAACTCAAGCAAGTACCTCTTACTCAATAAATAGTGATCATTTATTTTCTGACAAAATACAGACTCTGGATCTGGAGCAAAAGAGAAGAATAAAACTATTATTTGATTTTTCCGTGACCGGAGGTGTTAAATTTTAAAGAGAGACCCAGGGAACAGTATTAGGTTACAAGGATGAAACAGCAAATATTTAAGTTGGTAGCACAATATTAATACCATGTAGCCTCCAAAAGTTAGGAAATAGTAATTACAAAACTACAGGAGGATCCTTCAAAATACTGATGTCGAAAAGTTTCATTTGACTCCCTGCAAGTCTAACCTGTCGATTGCCTAGATAATCAAATCTGGAAATATATTTTATTGAAATATAAACTATATATGTTTTTTTCTGTATCCCAAAGTGGGGTATGATTGTGCTACCCATATACTTCTAAGAACAAATGTATACTAGACATCTACTGTCCAAAAAATACTTTGATGGATATAATGGGTAAGAAAGAATTAGAAAAGGATCTTGTCTTCTAGAACTTATTTAGATCTCAGGGACTTGGCCTACTTACATGACTGTGTTCTCATAGCTAGGTGGATCTAAATGACTCATCCTGGGAGGATTGTTGTGGAAATACTGTGTATTAGAGCCAACAGTGTGCTGGTAAGCCAGCACTCTTGTAAAGATTTTGTCTCATTTTTAATGTAAATATTCCCACATTAAATAATTTTACATAACTAATGTGAAGATCCTGACTATGAGGTTTGGAATATATATGAACTTTTAAAAAAATATTTTATTTATTTACTGATTTACTGATTTAATAATGATTGACAAGGGATTAGGGGTACAATTCCACACAATTCCCACAACCAGAGTTCTGAATCCCATCCCCTTCCTTGAAAGCTTTCCTATTCTTTATCCCTCTGGGAGTATGGACTCAGGATCACTATGGAGTGCAGAAGGTGGAAGGTCTGGCTTCTGTAATTGCTTCTCTGCTGGACATGGGTGTTGGCAGGTCCATCCAAGCTCCCAGCCTGTGTCTGTCTTTCTCTAGTGGGGTGGGGCTCTGGAGGCAGAATACCAGAGCACTGCTCAGCTTCTACCTATGGTAGTGCTAGGGGCTGAAGCTGAGACCTTGGAGCTTCAGGCATGAAAGTTTTTCTGTTTTTTTTTTTTTTTTTTGCCACATAACAATTTAAAATGTGCTTCCACAAATATTACATTTAGTTCAGTTCAACAGCTCTTTCAGCACTACAGATATCCAGAACTTTGATTTAGTCTAAAAGACAAAAAGCATTGTTTCACTGAGGGAGGTGACATAAAATCTGATCAAATCTTTTATTTACTCAGTTAATAATTGGGATCTAAGGATCTAGATCAGATAAAAGATAAGATATCCTAGAAATTAAAATTGCCCATGTTTTGAATGGATACCTAAGGGGCTTCACTGTGGATTCTGGATTAGAGAGCCTTCCTGAGTTCCAGAAAGTTGTGTGTTGTTACTATTCTAAAAAAATGTTCATAGAGCTGGGTAGTCAGCTTAAGATTTTCATGCCTGAGGCTCCAAGGTCTAAGGTTCAGTCCCCAGCAGTATATTCCCAGAAACTGCTTTAAATTCACCCTAATGTTGAGTGTGTGTGTGTGTGTGTGTGTGTGTGAGAGAGAGAGAGAGAGAGAGAGAGACCTGCCCATGGTTAACAAACTAAAATATAAAATTTAACACAAAAATATATTATGTCCATTTGTTATTTTTTTTTTAGCTTATTTGTAGTCATACAACAAAAAGGTTGGCTTCTTCTCTTCTTGTTTCCTAATGCAAACAACTAAATAGAAACTATTGATTAATTAATTAAGTCATTCATTAATTAGCATATAAGGAAAAAGAATGAGAAGGAACCAGGACATCACTCTGGCTTATGTGATGCCAGAAATTGAAATGGGGCCTCATAAACACAAACTTGAAAGCTCTACCCACTGTGTAACCTCCCAAGTTGCTAAATAAAATTTTTCTTGGTTTTACTTATTGCTACCAGTGTTATCCCTGGGCTCATTACTGGCACTGTGAATCCACTGGTTCCAGCAACCACTTGTTTTCCTTTTTCTTTTCTTTTATTTTTTTAGCATGGAAAGAAGTGAAGAATGAATGAGAAGGTAGGGGGAGTAAAAGAAAAAGAGAGAGACAGACAGAGAGGAGAAAGATGAGCACTTCTTTACCACATATGAAGATTTACCCTACAGGCAGCTACCGGCTGCTTGCGCACAGGAACTTGTGCATTGTAATGTATGCGGATAAATAATAATTGAATTTTTATTGGGGGTTAATAGTTTACTGTAAATACAGTTGTTGATCCCTTGCTCATTTTTCTACAAAACACTCCAACCCCCTAGGTTCTCCTCCACCATGGTCCACCAGTACCAGCAGTCCAACCCCACCCTTCCAGAATCCTTTACTCCGGTGCAATAGACCAAATCCAGTCCAAATTCTGCTTTGTGTTTCCCCTTTCTGTTCTTATTTCTCAGCTTCTGCCCATGAGTGAAGTCATCTCTTATTCATTCTTCTGTTTCTGGCTTATCTCACTTAAGAGGATTCGTTTAGGCTCCATCAAGATCTCCTTTCTTCCCTTCTCCCACCCTTGCTCCCTGACTTTCTCATGTGGAACTTTCTATCTCATATGAAATAGGGAGAAATAATAATATTAAAAATACTTTTATTTATTAATAGCATTAGGTTATTCTTATGGGTTCCTATTTAGGTATTGTAGAGTTCTTGCAATAATTTGAAATGCTTTCAATCTGACCTTTGTCTTTGATTTCATATCACTTATTTGCTAAGCAAGTCTAATCTTAAAAACTACCAAGTATAGGAAATATCTGGTCATTTTCATGTATGCCACGTGCATTAATTTAACCAATGGTTTGATTCACCATGTGCTAAAATAACTTGGTCTTCTCTTAGAAATTTAAATGAGAATAAATGAAGATGGCACACAAACCTCCTAGATAAACCTATTCCATAATTTCCTATAACAAGTAATGTTATTTATTTATCTTATGAAAACACATAGTAACACCTGCCACCTGAGATTTGATCCAGAAAGAGTTCATCCTAGTAGGAAATTCATAAGAGAAATTCAAATACATTAAAAAATAGTCATCTTAGTAACTTAGGTCTACTCTAGTCTATTTTTGAATGTAATTATGTTGTGTTTATTTGTTTCTTCAAACATTAGCATTAAATCCTGACATTATCATTCTTGTTCATCAGAAGTTGACTGGAAAGGGACAGGGGAAAGTATTTTATGGATTTTTAGTTAACCAGTTTCTGTCATCTGTAGGATTCATTATTCTATGTAGCAATGGCATTCATGCAAGGGAGCCTTAAGCTTCTACCTAGCACTGATGTATCAGGTACCCAGAAATCAAGACTCATGGTAGAGAATAAAAATAGAGTATTCCCTCTAGTGTAGAAGGTTAGCATAGGCAGGAAACTGGGAGTTGGGAAGAAACATTATATATGTTTGGGTTTCACTTTTTGATATAAAAGAAATAATTTCCCAGTAGCTCTTTCAGTTTTTAAAAGTGCCTATGTTATTTGTACTTGGGCAAATGCTGTGGTATCTTTCCCTTTTTCTCTCTGCCTCTACTCATACATCTCTCTCTCTCTCTCTCTCACACACACACACACACACACACACATACGTGCACGCACGAATATACAAACATGCCAAGAAGAGAGCCTGAACCTGAAAACATGGTGGATCAAAACTCATATTATTAAAAACAGAAAACTCAAAGTGTTTAATGTAAACTTTGAAAAAAATTTTGAATCTTTATTTATTTGATAAGATAGCCAGAAGTTGAGAGAAAGGGGGAGACAGAGAGAGGAGACAGAGAGACACCTGCAGCACTGCCTCACCACTTGGAAGCTTTCCCCCTGCAGATGGGGACCAGGGGCTCGAACCCAGGTAATTGCTGACTATAACATGTGCACTCAACCAGGTGCACCACCACCTGGCCCCAAATGTAAACTTTTGATTTTAACATGCTGTATTCTTCTTTACAGGAGTACAGATTTGATCGTTTTGTGGAAGATGGTAAAATAAAAACCACCTTTTTCAAAAGAGGAAAAAAACTGCGGTACTACCTATTGCCATTTGGATTTGGAACAACCATGTGTCCAGGTCGATTTTTGGCAGTTATTGAAATAAAAGTCCTGTTGATTGCATTATTAACTTACTTTGATTTAGAAATCATTGACAAGCCACATATAGAACTAAGCTTCAGCCGCTTTTTGTTTGGTGTTCAGCATCCCGATTGTGATGTTTTGTTTAGGTACAAAGTGAAATCCTCAAGTTGAAAGGGGGTCTGTCCTCAGTTCATCTAGTTTTTTAATTTCTATAAATGTATGAATTTGTTTAAAAGTGAAAATTTTCCATTCAATTTGAAATCTTTCTAATTTGTACTTGGTCACAAAAGCTACTGATTAAATAAATACCATGAAAATTGGCATCAGCATCAGGAGCCCAGACTTTAGAATCTATTGAAAGTTTCTACATAAAACTCTTACCCACCGTAGTAAACATACCTTCACAGTTATTTATTTGAATAAATTTGAATTTATTTGATTCTGGGGACTTTTCTCATAGTCACTCAAACTCTGTAATATGTAAAAGTACAGTTTATATACTACTAGGAATGTGCACAGTCTAACAAGTTCCAAATTCTCAGTGAAGAAGGAAGTTTTTATGAGGTAGACTAGATGAAAATGTTTTCTCCAAGTATAATATCAATAATATCATATCTTTACATTAAGTGAGTTTTGCAGTAGATGAAATGCCTCAACTTCAATATTTGATAAAGACCACGTGTTCTTTATTGCTTTGTATACTATTGCTCTTATTAGATACCAATACAACTTTATGTCTAAGGCTGCTCAGCCTATTGTATAGTCAGTAATTTTCACTAGACACTAATATTAAGTTTGTAGTGACAAAAAATGTTGAAATCATTGTATGGCTGATTGTATAGCATTTGTTGTAAATTGTAAATTTTATTGTAAATCTGACGGTTAGACCAGTGCTTCTGTTAACTTTCTTAAATGTTTTCACCTATGTCAACTGATTAATTGGTATATAAATATATTCATTCTTGACACCTCACATTTCAAAGATTTCTATTATCAGATCATTAAATGATTGACTTCTGACATGACTAATCATACTACATATAAACAAGCAAGGCAGGTGATTAAATCCAATTAATTTTATGCTGCATCAATTGGACCTTCTAATATTTTAGATATACATCATTATATTTTTTAAACAGAAAAGTGGTGTTTTAAAAAATGTATCGACCCCACCAGTGTGTCCTGGAGCTCCGCTTTCCCAGAGCCCCACCCTACTAGGGAAAGAGAGAGGCAGACTGCGAGTATGGATTGACCAGTCAACGCCCATGTTCAGTGGGGAAGCAATAACAGAAGCCAGACCTTCCACCTTCTGCATCCCACAATGACCCTGGGTCCATACTCCCAGAGGGATAGAGAATGGGAAAGCTATCGGGAGGGGATGGGATATGGAGACTGGGTGGTGGGAATTGTGTGGAGTTGTACCCCTCCTATCCTACGGTTTTGCTAATGTCTCCTTTATTAAATAAATAAATAAATAAATAAATGTATCAAATATTTGGCATACTTAATAAGAAAGTAGATTTTCTAGTCTTTATTTTCTCCTTCCTGATATCCATGTACCTTACATACCTTAGCCAATCTGCTGGTCTGAAATCTGTTTGTGATGTCTAAAATCTGGTTTAAGATGTCTTCATTTTTGTCCTCATTCTTGAAAGGTGATTTTTGTCAAATGCACAAATCTGACTGAGAGTTATTTCTTCATAACACTTTGAAGATAGCACATGTCTTTAAGACTTCCATTGTTGATGATAAGGAGCTAACCACGGTCAATTTAATTATTTGGAGGATAGTCTGCCTTTTGTCTCTGATGATTTTAATATGTTCTCTTTGTCTTTGATATTCCTTGTTTCCATTTTCCATGCTTACTTTCATAGTGTTTCTTGCATCTGAAAGTGTTTTTTATCAAGTATAGAATATTCTCAGCCTTTATCTCTGAACATTTTCTCTCTTACTCTGTGTACTGTGCATTGGTTGACCTCTGTGTTATATATTTACTATCATAAATTGCATGACATGTAATTTTTAGATCTTCTAGTTTATTCCAAGTATATTTCTAGTCTGCTCTTTAATTCAGCCAATGACTTGTTTCTTCTTTTATTTTAACCTCAGGTTCATAGGATTGAGTAATCATATTCTTTTTTACACCTAAGTTCATGATACATGACTATAAGTGGTCTAGACTAGTCTCCTCTGGCATCATTTACTGTTTTATTCCTAATTCATATCCTACTCTTTCTCATGGTAGGCAAACATTCTAGTGTATTTGATGTGAATTTTTATATTTGTGTGTTTATAACGTATTACCTTGAGTACATATGTTTAATGCACACAAATATATTTTTCTATAAATTGTATCCATTACATATTTCTTTCTTCCTTCCTTTCTTTCTCTCTCTCTTCCTCCCTTTCTTCCTTCCTTTCTTTCTTTCTTTCTTTCTTTCTTTCTTTCTTTCTTTCTTTCTTTCTTTCTTTCTTTCTTTCTTTCTTTCTTTTCCTCCAGGGTTATCTCTGGGGCTCAATGCCAGCACTACAACCCACTGCTCCGGCAGCCATTTTTTCTATTTTATTGAATAGGAGAGAGAGAAATTGAGAGAGATGGGGAGATAGAGAGGGAGGGAGAAAGACCTGCAGACCTGCTTCACTGCAGGTGAGGAGCTGGGGACTCAAACCGGGGTCCTTGTGTGGGTCCTCGCACTTCTTATTATGTGCGCTTAACCCAGTGAGCCACTGCCTGGCACCGTCCATTATAATTTCTTACCAAGATTTTACCCTTAAAGGTATATCCATCTTATGGCTGAGGAAATAGTTCATTTGAGGCTCCAGATTTGATCTCTGACACTACATATATCATAATTGTGCTCTAACTTCTCTCTGTTTCTTTTCCCTCCCTTTCTTTCATAAAATAATCTCATATGAATTAAAGAAATGTTATTTTTTTAAATCTATATCAATCTTGCTGTAATCTGTTGTACATAACTGCTAAGTAGTTCTATAAAAGTGCACCCACCATGTTTTAGTGATCCATTTCCTCAGATCATTGGGGAAGAAGTCAAAATAGATCTTAAGAATTTAATCCCCACCTATATATCTTTCCACTAAAGTGCTGAGTTATCTTTCCTCCGGAATTGCTGAAAACCTTGTCCTAGCTTCCTCTGCCTTATTTGTTGAAATGGACAGGTCTACAACAGTCTTGTCCTATTATATATATATATATATATATATATATATATTACACTTATTAAGGATAAGTTATCCTTATTAAGGATACCTTTGTACCTTCTTGGCTTTTGCAAAATTTTGGGTTGCACAGAGAGTAGGGGGAGGCAAGCTTGGGCCCTAGGCTTTGTTTGCTGTCTGCCATAAAGTATAGCCCACCATATTACCTGAATTTGAAGCCTCTTCCATATTCTTAAAGTCATCATAGTATATTCTTTTATTTAATGCTTTGTAACTACAAAGAAAACATTTTTAGAAGTTTGGATATTGTTAGAGAGTAGGAACTTAAACCATTCTAATTTCCTCCTAGTTCATAAATTACAATAGAAATTCTTATTCACAAGAATTTTCAATTCTGTACGTTTTTAGAGTAGACACTAAGAATTAATCAATTTGTGATGAAAAGATTATGTGAAAGCCATGGATAGATCCTTAAGAAAGGAATAGCTGGATTACTTGGTAGACCTGTTTTTAATGTTTTAGAGAATCTCCAAACTCTTTTCCACAGGGACTGAACCAATTTACATTCCCATTCCCAAATAGTGTAAGAGAGTTCCTTTATCTATATATCCTTGCCAACCAGTACTTTTTTCTGTCCTTTTTGATACAGAACATTTTCTCACAGGGTTGTTTGATATTTTTGTTCTCATTTGCATTTATCGGATAATCAGTGATTTTGAGCATTTTTCATATGTATGTTGGTCATCTTAATATCCAAGGAGCACAAAAACACTTACTTGAACCAATCTATGCACACCTATGTTTATAGTATCACTGTAATAGGCTAAATTTGAAAACAACCAGTGTGCCCAACAACAGATGAGTGGTTAAGGAAATGGTGGCATGTACCAAATGGAATACTACACAGTTGTAAGAAGTAATGAAATCTTCTCTTTTGTTACAATATGGATGGAACTGGAGGCAATCCTTGAGGGGAACAAACCAGAAGGAAAAGGATGAAAAAGGATGAGTAATCTTACTTGTTGGTGGGAGTCTACGAAGCAAAGCAAGGATAATATCAGAGTGAAACCTCTATGAGCTACAGTATTGAAGCAGATCGGGGGACTCAGTAGGGAAGAGGGAGGCATACTAAGGGAGGGCTGAGAACTAAGGCCCTGTGGTGGAACTAGAGGACTTTTGGGTAAACGGTGAGATGTACTGATGCCTATCTTAGGGAAATGTGGGAATGTGCCCTTATGATAATAACATTCATTTGAATCAACATTCCCTCAATAAAGTGATACTAAAGTTGGGGGAAAGAAGTAATAAGCAGAAACTGTAAAAAGAGAATCTTGTGACAAGCTTATATCTATAGTAAAGAGTGTTTGGGAGTAGAATAAAGGTCACAAAGAATAAAAGATATAATTTCTAGAGTTCTGATTCATTATTAATTCTAGATAAATCTCCATCACTCATTCCCATTCAGTAATGAGAATTATGTGCATAGTTATGCACAATGAAACATATACATTGTTGAAAGCCCATTTTTCATTTTTAGTCTCTTCTAAGTATTCGATTAAAGAAAAGAAGTAACCAGTAACACCGTTTCAAGTTGATGACCAGTAGTAATGAAACATTCTGTTAACAAAAGCTAAATACTTTTGGAGGTAACAGGACAATTGTTGTTTATCAATGAATAAGACATCCAATAAATTATATGGAGGTGTTTTTTATTTGTTTACTGGGGGCAGGTTAGTGGTTTATAGTAGACAGTAATTATGGTTGTTGGTACATATGTAAAATTTCTGTTTTCTGCAAAACACTCTCAACCCCAGCCTAGGTCTTTCTCTACTATCATGCATCAGGACCTGAAAGCTCCTGCCCCCCACCCCCAAGTCTTTTACTTTAGTCTTTTACACCAAAACCCAGTCCAAGTTCTAGTTTGTGTTTTCCCTTCTGTTCTTATTTCTAAACTTCTGTCTATGAGTATGATCATCCCATATTCATCCTTCTCTTTCTGATTTATCTCACTTAACATGATTCCTTCAAGCTCCATACAAGATAAGGTAAGGTCAGTGGATTCATCATTCTTAATAGCTGAGTAGTATTCCATTGAGGACAACTTGCCCAGCCACTCATCTGTTGTTGGACACCTGGGTTGCTTCCAGGTTTGGGCTATTATAAATTGTGCTGCTATGAGCATGGATATACACAAATATTTTTGGATGGATGTGTTTGGTTCCTTAGGATATATCCCCAGGAGAGGAATTGCCAGGTTATCTGTTAGGTCCATTTCTAGCCTTCTGACAGTTCTCTAGACTGCCGTTGTATAAGGCATTTGGATCGACCTTCTCGTGGTGCATCCCGTGAGTACCCATTTATTGGGGAAACTGACGATCCTTCCTAGCTGACTGAATCCACATGGATCCCAGTCACTTTCAAAGCCAGCAACAAGCAGACATCAGGCTCAACCTGACGCTGTTGACTGGCTACGGAAGAAGGGTAAACGCTAGAAGAAGAAGAAGGCATTTATCTGCCCCTTTTGGGCTTGCATCACTCATTAAATACTCTCCATTTTATCCTTAAATTTTGGGTCACAAAGCTAAGGCAAATGAGCTTTCATACTGAAAAATGAGCATGATTATGTTTTCTTACTTCATCACAGACTAATCGAGGTAACATTTTCTATAAATACCTTCTAATATAATAGTGGAATATTAAAACCAATTGTAAAGATGAAAGTACAAAAATGACCTAGTTTTTATGTTAATGTAGAATAATATCAATAATTATAAAACAAGATTTTTGTAGGGTATCCACTGCTTTAACCTGTTCTATTATTTACTTGAATTGCATTGTTAGGTCTTTATACTCTTATACTCAATTAGGAAAAAGCTATATTCCCTGTAGTGTTATTTTAAATTATTGAGAGTTGGAAAAAGCATGACGTATTGTTTTATGCTTTTCTATGCAAAATTATGTTATTTCTTTTCAAATAGCTCAATATAATGAAATCACATGAAACTCTCTAGTATTTATCTAAAGCAATATTTACTTACTCTGCTTCATAGTGTTAATTTGAATTAGTTGTTATTGATATCTGAATTTTTAGCTTAACATTTTTTGTTAGCAATACTTTCTTGAGCGAGGTAAAATCAGTAATACACGTAAAACTCTACTGTCTAATTTTAAATAAGTATTTGGCCAAAACTGATGTTTTAAAATCTGTTTAGATTTCTGTATATTACTTTTGAAATTTGTCTTAGTTTAATGTTATCATTTGTTTCTTAATGGCATATTTATATATGTCAATTTATAAAGAAATTATCTTTAAAATTGATAGGTAAGAAATGCAATACTTTATTTTTCCTTTTGTTGGCAACAAGAATTCAGCAAATCATCTTTCAAAGCACTGATAACTGACTATGTCTCCTTATTTCCCTGTTTGTAGCATGTTGGGTAACAGAAAAACTTATTATATATAACAAACTGAGAAGTAATTTTGCCCTGTTTCCCAATATATACTCTCATTTTCTCATGTTTTACTTCAAAATGTATTGTTATATTTAGAATATTTTTAACATGTGTATTGGAAGCAAGACAGTTCCTTTATATATCAAAGACTAATAAGTTTTTTTTAAATAAGTTTATCATAACCAAATGAACCTTTCTAGTCGACAATTTTGTATAATCATTTTACTATTCTGTCAGAAGATGTATCAAAGCAAGAACATGAGAGAGAGAGAGAGAGATATTCTGGTAGAGGTAGTCTTTGTCCTCTGCACATCACTTTACTAAGTTCATGAGAGAAGTTAAATAGTATTTGGACAGTATTTTATTTGTTCATAAAGGTGAAATGCAAGCTGTAAATAAAGCAGAAAGTACAGAATGTTGTTGATAGAATTGAAATATTGTTCCTTTAGCAACAACATGCAGCATTACACTGGGAGAGTTAATATGTCTTAAGAAACACTCCAGTGACTCATTAATGTTGTGCTAGAATTTGACATAAACTCTGAAGGTGTTGCTGTTCATTTGATTTAGTCACTTAAGTTTCATTCAACAATTAGAGCAAGTAATGTCATTAAGTGGAGAATTTATTAAATACATTTGTTTTCAGCTTTTATCAGAAAATACTTATTGAGTAAATAAAAAAAATTCTGAAGTTAGCTATGACCATGCGAATATTAAAATATTAATGAACACTTTAGGATAGAGTTGGACAGGGAAAAATATTTAGTGGCTATGGTGGATAATCTAGGAGTGTTTGATAAAGTTTGTTATTTATTATTTGAGATATATATTTATGTCATAAATAACTACATATATTAATTTTATGAGGAGAGGCATGTATTGCAGACCACACTAAAAGTAAATGTATGGAAATAAAAACATGCAGCATTTTATGTCCCTTTCCAATTACTGCACTTATAGGAGCAACTAGAATAATAGAAGTGACAAACGAAAGAGCTAATATCTAAAGATTCTTCATTGTATCAAATTGAAGCACTTATAAGCATAAAGCACATATTAGTTGGAGACTTCTATTTATTTGCTAAAAAATATCCCATGTAACTCTTATGTCTAAGAATTAGGCATTGTAGTAAGCATAAAATGTGACATTACCTGCCAACTTACTTAGTATGTGTTTTTGTCTTTGACTTTTAAACCCAGGTTTAACTAAAATGAGCTTTCAAGTTTCTATGGACTAATCAAAGTAATTACTGTTTTAATGCCTTTGTTTTTACTTTAAATTGAATATTGTAAGTATTTTGGTCTTTTTATGAATCTTAAAATGTTAAAGGAAGTAGTGTTTTCTCACATTTCGAAATTAAGTATTTATTTTTCAATAACATTTTAGATAATTTTGCATCTATGCTAAAAATAATATTCATTTCCTTAACAGAAAGTACCTCAGATTAAAAAAATACTTGCAAAAATTTTTAAGAAAAAGTTGACTTAATGCTTAGCCAGTTGAAGACCTTAGTTACTACCCCTTAACTTATAGGGTGATTGTCCATAATAACTACTTCATTGGGAAACATTTAATAAATAGCCATGTGACAGAAATAATTTGAAGATGTGTGCTACCGAGATCTTCCAAAGTTCCAATTATAATTTTGTACTCATAAAACTAATTTTCTGAATTTCAAAGGTAGCTTATTTTATTGAGTACTTCCTGATTTTGTTTAATTTCACTTTCCTAAGAAACCTACAGTTTGTGGATATGCATGTCTGATGATTTTCAAAAAGAAAATGAAATAGGCTTTTCTTTAATTCTTCTTCCTGCTCTAGGATGCTTTTAATAGATTTCCACCATACCACCACCCCCCCACCCCCCACAATGACTCTTGATGTTTCTGTGGAGGCCTGGTTGGGGAAATAATTTCTTTTCATGAAAGTGTCAGTCTGGGAGCACAGACTTAGTCTACCACCAGAGTTTTGACCAAAGTCCCACAGAGAGACTATACATGCCAATTGTAGCTGTTCTTACTTAAATAGACAATGCAAGATTTAATGTTTTAACCAGTTAAATCCATGTTCCAAGTCTCTCTCACATTTGTCTTCACTTTTCAGAGAAGACAAGCATATTGAACAACAAAAAATAACTCTTACACTAAGTTCTTCAGTAGTTGCCAGAGCAAAATTAATGCATAAAATGAGGTTACTCCATCAAGTATTTTTGTGTTTAAAATCTGAATTTCCATCGAAACATCTCTATTAACAGAGCAGATTTAAGTTGCATTCTTCTAATAAAATGAGGAATGTTTGAGATTGGGATTCACTTGTAAATAATCAATCTTTCACTTATCTGTGAACTTTATTCTAAAACTTATAAGCAGAAATAATAATTACTTTATATAACCACTGATACCCTTTGCCCATTTGATGAAGATATTAATTTATGGTTGGTTAGCAGTTTATGACTGTCATTAGTTTTTCAGTTTGCTCCACATTAGAAATCTATTTTTCTTTTTTATTTTAATCTGAGACAATTATATAAAGATATGGTTATGTTTTATCTAGAATGTATCATTCCTCTATAGCTTTTCAAATTATTCATAGATCATAGTTCTTATATGTGCATATATGAATTTAAAAATACAGCAATAAAATGCTTGAAACAGATCATAAATTTGCTTCATATTTTATTGCATCTTTGAATCAGGTTGAAAAGACAAGGGCAACTCTGATCTCTGGGAAAGAATTAACTCTTTCCCAAGCTGGAAAGGAGAATGCTATCTCATAGTGACTAGTTAAAGCCAACTCCCCCATCAAAGCCTCCTAAGATAAGCTTGTCTATCATATATTGGGGGGTGGGGGTAGTGGTGGGAGAAGGCACAATCCTTTTTCCCTTGGCTGTCTAACCTTCCCAGGACAGTCATTTCTTACCCAGAGCTTTTCTAATCTGTCTTTTTGTGTTGCCAGAATTAAAAGAGTACAAGGAAAGGGAAAGAGAAGTCACAGGCACATGCACTCTGGGGTACCTGGTAATTTTTCAATAGTCCAGAAGCCTCCTAACTGGTGTTAAGATGGAAAATCTTAATGACAGTGGTAGAATTAAACCCAAACCAAACTTCAGGAAAGCGAGCCGTTTCTCTGCCTCGATTAGGAAGCTAAGAACTCTTTGGGGTTCAAAATTGAGGCGCTTTAAAAACAGAATCCCAGGTTTGGCGCGATTATGGAGCACTCATGGCAAGCCTGGAGTCTGCGCGTGGCCACTAGGGCACAGGAGCCCAAACGATTCTAAAGCCACTTCTCCAAAGAGTGTGAGGCACTGCTCTTGAAGTTCGCCTTTAGTCCCAAGGAATTCCGAGTTTGAATGGCATTGCGCCCGCAGTAGGAGCCCGGGACGCCTATGGTGCGGAAGTGCTGCTCAGAGACCACGGGTCTCCAGTCTCCTCCGCGCACTGCGCCAGCCTGGCAGCAACGCGCAGGGCACGCGTCTTGTGGACGTTGTTCTGTCTGCAGTCTAGGTCTGACTGACTTGCTGGAAAGCAGCTTCCTCCCTCCTTCAGTCTTCCCGAGATCTAAGCAGATACTTGCCCTTGCCCTGGGGCCAGCCACCTGGTTATTCCACACAGTTTACAGAAGTCTGGTCCCAGTAAACAAACACACACCCATAGATCAGGAGAACCGGGCTGGGGAGAAAAGAAACCCAGAGTTCCTTCTACTTCTCAACTTCATTTACTGTGTTCAGGTTTTCCCTGTTTCTCTTCTTCCATCGATTGTGCCTAATGTTTGATCTAAAAGGCTGAGTTTAAATCACCCTGCAACTTGGTGACTGGTGAGTCTGAGAAGCATTCAAATTCTAAGTGTCATTGCGGAGCGCTTGCCTAGTACACAACAGAAAAAAAAAAGTTGATCGATGTAAAGTTGTTAGGTATGCGGATAATTTCTTCAGAACTCCATTGACATTAAGGGAAACCTTATTTCTGATGTTTAAGTTTTGCAATTTAGTCTTGTCTGGAGTCACCATAGAGTAGTTGAACGCTCCTTCCCTTTTTCCCATCGAAATCAATTCGACTAAGTGGGGCTTGCCAGACCAGGATTCTTAACCTCCCAACCTTCCTGGAGCGCATTTTCGGGTCTCCTCTGCTTGCTCCGCCCTGCAGAGCCGCCACAAGTGCTCAGCCGGGAAGTGAACTCTTATCATTATTTTTCAAAGTCTGGGAAGTGCATTATCTCTCTCTTATTTTTTTTTTCCCTAGCGGTAATTAGTTACCATAGCATCTAATACGTAAATGTGCCCAGAGCACACCATTAACAGTTAAACGGAAGATTCAATTTAACACATGATTATATCTTTCATAAGTCATTGCATTGGAAAAGTCAATGTCATTCATGTTGGAAAAATCGCAGGGTCTGGGCACATAGAAAGGTTCGGTTCTGGAGACTGAAACAAAGTGTGCATGTGGAAGAGATGAGTCTGTGAGCTCCAGCTCTCCCTAGTGAACAGTTGGTACTATGAATGGGTGGTGAGTCTGATAAATGGAATAAGAATTTAAGCTTAAACTAAAATCTTTGACTGGGTGCACAGTTCCAGAGAGCTGAGAATGCACTGCATTGTGCATAACACACACACACACACACACACACACACACACACACACAAATTAGGAAGGGTCATTAGTGAATTCTTCAAAGATGACTTTGTTGTTGCTGTTGTTAGTTACACAGGACTCTTAAACTTCCCAAAACCTCTGTCAGTGTTCAGTATCTAATTAGGGGTGAAAGCGAAGTGAGAATTAGAAAATAGAGAAGGAAGTAAAATTAAAGAAGGAAACCATCAGAATAAAGAGCTACCTGGAACTCTGTGTCTTTGCCAAGTCTCACCCCTGAAGAACACAAACAGTGGGTAACTCCTTTTCTGTGGTGACTGAGTGAAGCACTCCAGGACACAAGGGTTATTAGAGAAAGCTTGGTGGCTAACCAAGGTATTTGACTAAATGTTGCAGTCTTAGGGTTCAAGCTGTTTGTTTTGGCCCAAGGTCATCTAGGCAAGATCATACTGTTGACCCCACTAATCAATGGTCCAGCCAGTCCCTATGTGATGACATCTGTAACCCACAAGTATGGGGACCAACTTTCCAGACTGGGACTCAGCACTCCCTCTGAAGGAAGGTAAGTGGTCTAGTCTTGAAGTAGGGAGTAGGGGTAGGGGTCTATTCTTCCAACAAGTAGTGTCTTACTTTGAAAGCCCTTGGGCAAGTACTTTGAAAAGACTTGGGTCAGGACCAGGAGGTACACCTAAGTAGGTTTCTGGGTGAGTGCCCTTCTCTACTGACTTTCAGATGCCCTACTTTTTTTTTTTTTTCTTACCTAGAACCCAAAACTGGTCAACTCTGGATTTGGACAGAGAAGTAATTTGTCTGAAATTATTAGAAAGAAAATAAACATTAGTAAGCCTGCTACTATGAACAAGTGTACATATTCATGGTGACATTTCAATTTATTCTCAGCATATAAATTGAGTCTTCTCCCCCACCCATTTCAGCCTCTTTTGGGACTAAAACTAGAAGTTCCATTACTAAGAGATGAAAGGAAGGTGAGCATGTCTTTTCTTCTTGAAGCTTAAATTTATCACTTGTACATTTAAAAATAATAGTTGTACAGTACAGAGGTTGCAGAAAAGGTATTTCAAGAAGGCTTTAATAATGAGAAATATTAAGCATTAAATATTGCAGCCAATGTGTCCCCTACAATGTTAATATGCAAAAAAAGAAAAAAAACCACATTGATAGTGGCTGTGGTTAATTCCTAATCAGAATGATGGACAGCAAGACCAGAACAATACAAACTAATGGCTGTGTTGCTGATCACTTTACCCCTTGATTAAAGACACCCAATTATGGCACAGAACAGTGTCGTAATTATGTTTCTTAATCACATCCAGGAGGTTTAATTGCCTTAACGATGTGTTTCATTAAATGAATTTAGGTATTATAGTCGACAGTTTTCATACACAGTTGTTTTCAAATTAACATAATATTAGACATCGTCATGGAAATTGTTTTAATAATCATAATTAGACGCACCCAGGCTTTGTCTGGTAAATGCTGAGAGACGGGTCTTCTGCCTGGGGGCTGCCCTGGTCTCTTTCTTTCCTCTACCCCCACTCCCATACTGGGAGAGCTCCAGCTTCAAGCCCTTTTGCTGTTACATTTTCTGAAAAGTTACAGGTTCTGATTAATCTTTTTTGATGGCAATTGGGGCAGAAAACATCCTCCCTCACCCCCCACTAAGTTTGATGGCATTTAGGGATATCACTATAAGCTGAGATTTTGCAGACAAAATTGCATTCAGCATCCTTGCCTACAGAGGAAACATTGTAACTCCACCACCATGACCTTTATAAACCCCACTTCAATGAAATTCAAGCCTTCTATATTTGAGATCATCGTAAGATCCAAATATTTGCCGATATAGACATTACTTAACCCAGTGTCCAACTTAAGCCAAGCACAACCCCTATAAGCCTACAAATAACACTTAAGTTTTGAACATTTTCTGTAGGCATTGTTTACATTCATAATTCATCTTATTGAAAACTATTTAATAAACTTTCTATTCTGTGGTGGGCCTTGCCTGGCATGGTTAACAATGCCACACCAAGTGGCAAAGCAATCTCAGGGAAAGCCTGGTCTTGAGGAACTAAGACCTTCTCTGGGTCTCACCACTAACCCCATTTATCTCTCTCCCAATGACCAGGCCCAATGACCATCCTTTTGACAAGTAAACATGTGAACTAAGGTTTTCCTAAATGTGTACCCCAACAAGAACTTTAGTTCCACCTTCTCTGAAATTCCTTTCTTTTTTGTTACCTTCCAAGCAAAGAGTAACATAGAGGAGAGGTGATTTCTCCTTCCACAAAGCACAGTATAATAAAATGTTTGATCAAAATATTTTAATAAAGATTCTTTCTGACATAGATACACATACAAATGGTCGTACATAGCTGTAATAGTCTGGTCGACCTATTTAGTATATATCATTCTTTACATATCCAAAAACCCACCAATGGATCCATTCCAGCTCTGAACTCATCATCCAACCTGACAAACTGAATTTGTAGTATCTGCAAGGAGTGGAAAATAGCAGGACTCCATTAAAGAAAAAAAGGGGGGGCTATTTTCTTGATTTTCATAGTATAGAAAGGCAAGCAAACAGCCATGCAAACTAAAACAGAAAGCTCACTTTGGGTAAATAGCTTCTTGTTTTCCCTTAGTCTTTCTTTTTATTTTAAATTTTTATATTTTTTAAAAAAATAACAAAAGATTTCACACCATAGACAAATCAAACCAGTTTTTTAACTTAAATAATTCTCCACAGTTAAAATAACTTATATATGTACATATATTTAAAAGTGGTTAAATTAGACCTTTTAAAATGCACAGCAGGGAAATTATTCGCTTAGCATGTTCTTACTTATGGATCTATTGCTGTGATGTCTTTCCCTTTTAGAATGCAAATGAATACCCTTTCAAAAAAGAGATCAAGTCATTCATCAATTAAGAATACACCTTTCCTGTAATTTTTGGACTGAAGCAATTTATTAAAGCTCAATTTAAATACAGGGATGATGCAACTGAAAATATCCAGGTGACCTTTTATAAACCTAAGCAGCTCAGATACATCAATATGTCTCTTCATATTTGTTGGCAAATAAACCTTTTAAACACTTGGCACACAGTATAAGTTAATCTATAAAACAGTTTTAGAGGCATTAAAATATGCACATAGGACTCATGACCTTAACACATGATAAGTACTGCTGATGTTGGGTCATTGAAGAATAACAAATAAATACCATGGATTTTTAAATACATCATTGCAGAGTGGAAAGTAACAAGGTGCACACAAATATTTTTAAATGCAATTCTTTCAGCCACAGTTTTTTTTTGTCCCTTTATATCACTCTTGCCAAAACTTTCGAGCATTTTCACAGGATTAAAGTTCAGAGACAATAAAAAATACAAGTCTTTCATAGCAACATGTCTCTCTCTCTCTCTTTTTCCTTTTCCATTCACTTAAATAAATCTACATTTCAAGTTTTTCTCCTGGCTCTGAATCAAATTTTTATTTTCAAGTGCCCTTTCTGATTTGTCTGAATGAATATTTCGTCCCAGGAACTCCTCCTCTCCCTTTCAGCACTAGCGAAATTCACAATTAGTGAGATTAGTGTTTTTTTTTTTTTGTCATTTAATACTTAATACTCTTAATAACCAAGCGACTACTTCTCAACTTTTTAACCTTATAGGAACACTCAATATTCCTCGCGGTCTAGTCTGCCACCAAAGCTGCCACTTTTCTGGGAAAGGGGGAGCGGGAAAAAAAAGAAGTCCCCACTCCATCCCAACTCCAGCTCCCTCCTCCCTCCCACCTCATCCCTTTAGACAGAGATTCTGGATGTCAGGAGGAAAAGTTTCATTTGTTTCTGTTACTCTGTGAGCGCCCCCCCCGTCACCCCCCACCCCACCACCAGTTCTCGCCTCTGCTTTGTTTGCTCTGCAAGTGTTTCAAAACCACGAGAGAACCGAAATAAAGGAGTTTGGGGAGGGATGGGGGGGTGCTGTTCACTTTCTTCAAACTTTCGGGTCCGTCTTGCGTTGTGTTTTGTTGTGGTTGTCCCCCCCTCCCGGGGGATACAGGCTGTAGGGAGAGGTGGTGGCGGTGGTGCTGGGGGGTGGTTTAAGGCTTCTCCGTGCACTGTTTGCAGAGGCTGGAGGAGACGCTGTTGAACAGGGCGCACTTCTCCGGGCAGGAGGCGGCCGGGGGCAGCCCGGCGCTGAACGGGTAGCCCGCCGCCTGCTCGTAGGCGCCGAGCGCGGGGTGCAGGGCAGCCGCGGCCGCCGCGGCCGCCGCGGAGCTGGGCAGCGAGGCGGCGGAGATGGCCTGGCCCTGGTTGAGGTAGGCGACGAGGCGCCGCATCTCCTCCAGGGCCTGCGCCTGCATGAGGATGTAGTTCTTGGCGAGCAGCAGCGTGGCGATCTTGGAGAGCTTCCGCACCGAGGGGCTGTGCGCGTAGGGGATCACGGCGCGCAGCTCGTCCAGCGCGTCGTTCAGGTCGTGCATCCGCCGGCGCTCCCGGGCGTTGATGTTCAGCCGCAGCGCCTTCTGCTCTTTGGATTTCTTGCTGCCGCCTCCGCCGCCGCCGCCGCCGCCGCCGCCGCCACTCCCGCCGCCGCCTCCGCCCGGGGCCCCCGGGGGGCCGCCGGCGCCGCCGTGCAGGTGGGCATTGGAGCAGCCCTCGGCCTGCTTGGCGCCGCCGCCCCCCGCGCCCGGGGACGCCCTGGGGTCTGCGCCCCCGGCCCTGAGCACCAGCTCGCAGCGGCCGTCGCTGTCGTCGTCGGGGCTCTGCTCGCCGCCGCTGCTCTCCGCCGCCGCCGAGCCTCGGCCCGCGCCCTCGCCGTACTTGAGGCACAGGGCGGCCCCGGCAGGCAGGCTGCTGAGGCCGGGGTCGCCCCCAACGCCGGCAGGGCCCACGAGCAGCCCCGGCACCCCCACCCCGCCGCCGCCGCCGCCGCCGCCGCCTCCCCCGGGCGGAGGCAGCAGCAGCCCTGCCCCATCGGGGTCAGCCGGCTCGAAGCCGCCCAGGGGCGACGACGAGCTGGACGCCGGGCGCTCCCGTGGCGGCGGAGGCGGCGGCGGCGCCAGCGACAGGTCCATGCCCGGGGGCGTGGAGCGGAAAGCCGCCTCCAGGCGCTTGGCGGTGGCCACGCTCAGGCTCTTGTGCAGGAAGAGGTCGTCCTCGCCCGCCGCGGCCGCGCCGAGGTGCAGCCCGCGCTCCATGGCCCGGCGCCGGCTCGAAGCCCCGGCCCGCAGCGCCGGCCGCCGCCGCCGCTTTGGCCCCCGAGTCGGGCGGAGCCGCACACGCGCCCGAGCCGGGCTCCGGGGCTGGAGCGCGCGTCCCTCCCGGGGCAGCTGGCAGCCGTCTCTCCTTCTTTTTCTTTTTCGCCTTCCCCCGCGCTCGCCGCCTCCTCTTCTTCGTCTTCTTCGTCTCCAGCCGATGGTGCCGGCTGCCGGGGCTCACCATGGGCCGCGGCCCCGCATGGTGGGAGGGTGGGCGCCCGGGGTGTGCGGCCGCCGCCGCCGCCGCCGCCGCCGCTCTGAGCCCAGCCCCGCGCCGCCTCTCCGCGCCGTTTATCTTGCTTGGATTCACCTTCAAGAGATTTCCGGACCCATCAACCAGCCGCCGCCACAGACGGGGGAGTCTTTTACATCATTATCTCTGAGTAGGTTATTATGAAGAAGACTCGCCTGTTGGGACAGCGCTTGCTACCCAATCAGGTTAACGTTTTAATTAATAGGATTAAAACGGTAACAAACAATCGCAGGCGCTATCTGGCCGCGAGTCTGAATAGTTTCATTTCCCAGGTCTGAAGACAGGCAGCAGCTAGAGCTTTATAAAAGGCGCCTGCTCCATTATTCTGCCCGCCATCTGTATACACAGCTTAGCGCATATGTTTGCAAGGCGCTGGGTCCTGTTAGTAACCCAACAACTGCCTTTAGCTTGACATGTGTGGCGACTTTCACTCATCAATGAGCACACTAAAAGCCCTACTTAGAACCTAGGATGTTCTTTGCTCCTTCAGCGAATTGTGAGACGGCGGCGAAGCCTGGGAGTCCCGTGGAAAGCAGACACCCCCCACCCCGCCCCCAGCCCCTCACTGCCCTTCCCTCACCACTGTGGTCTCATCTAGTGTTCAATTGCCCTTCCGGGCAAGAATTATACTCCACCCCTGTTCCTGAGATGACTGTGGTCTGGATTTAGAAAGGAGGCTTCCATGGGGGAGGGCCCCTCTGGCTTTCCCCGAATTCTCTCAAGATTCCCAACTAGTGAGAAAGCACCCCCCCCACCTTACACACACACACACACACACACACACACACACACACAGCCTTATTTTCACAGCAGCCCCCTTCTCCTGCCCTCTTCTTACCAGAATTAAACAAGAATAAATAAATAAATAAATGCAAGTTGACTATTGCAGCCCCTTTGATTTTTAAAAGGGTGGGGGCGGGGTACTTTATGCTGCCGCCGCCAAATAACTGTTACTGTAGGGAGGGTTGATGGCGCAGTATACCTGTTTCCTAAACAGGAGGAAACTGATTTTTTGAAACTTTCCATAAGATTGAAATCGGGTTGTTTCAGAATAGCCAACTTCTTCAAGAGCCAGACTCACTCCTACGCCGAGTGGGGCATCTGTGCCTGTTTACATAGAAACATAACCGCCGCATCTAGGAAGCCACTCGGGGGACATCTGGATTTGCCTGAGTTGTTTCTGGGAGGGCTAGAAAAGTGAGAAGTCTGAAGACTAGTGCTCTGTTTTGCTCTTCGGGTGCGGAATCTCCACCTAGTCTCCGGGAGTGCGCTGTCTGGAGCGCAAGGCAAATGCGGTGGGATTTCGTCCTCACGACTTAAGTAAAAACAACACTTCCCAGCATCTCCAAATAAATCTTTCTTATGTGGCAGGGTTGCTGAAGCCTATGATTTTTTTTGTTGTTCGTTTCTCTGGTTTCATTAAAAACCTTTTAATTGTGGCTTTCGGATTTGGCCCCAGGTGTTGGACTCTTTTCATTACATTTTGCTCTAATGTGATGAAATTCTAATTCTCTCCTTACCATATGGTTAAATTTCCCCACTGAGAATTAGTTGAAAAAGGAGAAATAATCTATTAATCTCTGTAATAGATTCACAAATGAGGTTCGCCACAGAACCTGTTTTTGAATGATAATATCAGAACAGTTGGGCGCCTTATTTCACAAAGCCAGAGAGTGCAGGACACAGAAACGGTTGCATTTTCACCTGAAAAGGACCGTAAAGGGCCCACTGGTATTTTTCCAAAATAAATAAATGCCCGAGATTTAATTTCAAGTGGACAGAAAGTATCAGCAGTCGTGGGTTACCTTTTCGTTTTTGACAAAAGGGCTTAAACAGAGCAAAGAGCTTGCAAGCTGCGAAAAGCTTTGCAGCCTTGGACCCAGGCTGGCGGTTCTGGAAGGCTTGAACTGTCCCACGTGACTGGCTGCGGACTCCGAACTGAGTTTCCACTCAGGGCAGTCCCTTTGCTCGCTCTCCCAGCTTCCCTTCCTTGGTGCTGGCAGCTGTTGTCCTCTCCCTTGCTAAAGACGCGCTCCTGTTATTGTTTTTCAATTAGCTTTGTGTTTTCACTGTGATCATAAACTGGGGCTCTATGATCATAGGTAGGTCATGTGTGCTGACAGTAGCTTATCCAAATGCGTGGGCAGATGATGGAGGCTGGCACTGTAGTGGGCTCTAAACCGAAGGGTGTCACATCCCAGGGTGTTTGACTCGGTTCTGGTTCTCCTTACTAATTACATTTATAGTGGTCTGGCACTTTCCAAGGACGCCTGGATTCCTGCCTGTCAGCTAGCAGGCACAAGAAGGAGGAAGGGGTCTAAGATGCCTGGACTGGGTGGGAGACTGGGCTGAGCTGCTGGGAGAACACAGGGTTACCTCCAGCAGAACTGGAAAGACTCAGGGAGGGCCAACCTCCAAACGCGGCAAGCGGCATAGACATCACCTATTCAAGTTAGACCGGAGACCTCAGCTGGATTAAAGTCCATCTCCCCATCAAACAGCTGAGCCCAGGGAGCACCTCTTGGCCCTCCTCCACCCACATCTCCCCCCTCCCCTTTTTCTCTCCTTCTATCCTACCACTGCTTCCACTTCTCCCTGGCCACCCAAACTGCTGGAAGAAACTTTTGTACAACTTTATTTAACTCAGGACAGGGTACACAAATCTTTGGGACTGTTTCAAGAAATTACCCCTGGTCTCCCTGGAAAAGCTGACTGCTTTAACAAGTCACTGGGAATTTAGCTTGGGAAACGGATGGGGGTGGGGCTATAGGAGGTTTTTTTTTTCTTCCCTCCTGGGTTACTGCTGGGGCTCAGTGCTATAGGAGTTCTTAATGTGGGCCTTATAACAGCCAGAGGGGAATGGTCTTTGAGGTTTATGTACTCGTAAACTGTTGCTGATTGCTTCTGTGAAGTTGTCAGGCACTTAACACTGCTGTTATCTTACAGGGCAATGAAAACACATCTGCCTAGTGTCTCATTACCTCCTTTACTCATTGCTGGCCCCAAGTTGTGGCCTAGGCTTTCTCTCTCCAGCACAATCCTGCCAGCCACCTGATTTCTGGGCTGTGAGGAACTGCAATCAGTGGCTAGTCACTTAAGGCTCCTCATGGGGGGAGTCCAGGAACCCCATGAACTTGAACTTTTCTCTGCCTACAAGCTGGGGAAAGCCCCAGGCTCTGATGTCACTACAAAATTAGAAAGGTAGCAAAGACAAAGTCAAAAAGAAATACTTCCTGGTTGCACAGTAAGAAAAAGGTTGGGGAATTGGAAACTCCTGACCCACAGATGACCTCTGAGAATGAAGCATTAGCAATGAAATCCTCTGACTGCTGATTTTCAGAGAATGTCACCGTGAGTTGCTGAAGCCATTGGAGGAGGTTTTTCTCCTTACCCCCAAGTAGGGTGGGGCTTGTGGGTGTGGTTCAGAAATGGGTAGCCAGGACCCTAGATGCTGGACTGATTCTTTCAGTTGGGTGCTTGGCCAGTACAGTTAGGACTGGGTGCATCTCTGTGGAGTGTGAGGTATCAGACTTACAGATACTAGAGCGTGCTGTGCAAAGAGGAACACACACACAGAGAGACACAGTCACACACACACACACACACACACACACACACGTTATGCTACAGAGAAAGGGACATGCTCACCATTTGGAAAGGAGTCCAGCACATCAGCATACAGTGTCATAGGACACTGAAGTTCAGCTCAAACTAGTTTTCAGGTCATGTTTAAATCTCCCAATGACCATCTTTATTAATATCCCCTTGGCATTTGAAGTGAGAGTCTAAATAAATGCAGAATGGAAGACAACCTAGTGCAGTTTTAGACAGCAAAGCTTAAGAGTTCCTCTTCATTAGTTCTATAGCTCTAATAAAGAGTCAGTTATTATCTAGAGTCAACAAGTGAGGGGAACCCCAAAACTATGGGGTCCGGGTATTTGTGTGTGACCTTGTATATATTTGAGAATATTCTAAAAAGCAAAAGTAGTATTTGTCTAAAATGACATAAACTTTTGCTTGGAAGCTGCTCTGGCAAAGCAAATGTATTGAGTGTGATGCCAGTCCTCTCCTGACTGAACCTCCCTGGTAGCAGAACAGGGGAGTCCAACCTGCAAGGTTCATTCTGATACTGATCTCAAGAACCCAAGGAGACCTGTTCTAGAAAACTTCTCGGGAAAGTGCGGTCTCAGAGCTCAGAAACTGGACACTCCCGAGGTGCTGGAGGCCACTTCCAAAACTACTAAGATACATCCTGACCTTGAAGTTGCCTTTGCCTATTCCAGCCCTGGAGCTGATAAGCTTAAAGTCAGTCTAAGGCGGTTGAGAGTGGGGCTTTTCATCCTGCGCACCCCCTCCGGCCCCAGGCATAGAAATCTACTGTGTGGGTGGTGGAAGATTGAAGTCCATCAAGCTCAAGTCAAGTCTTGCAGAACACTTTTATCATCAGTATGTTCGTACCCTGTGCTCCAGGTCCTACCGCATACATCTGGGGAGTTGGAGGGGTTCACTTGAAGGCAGGTGCAGGGGTGCCAGTGCGGAGGGAGGGATCTGGCCTGACAGGGTTCCAAGACCACCCCAACCCAACCCCCAGACCCAAATAGCTCTGAAGTACTCCTGCACCTCGGGGTGTGGAAGGAAACTTGTTGATAAAGCATACATTCCGGGAATTTACTTTTTCTTTTATCTGTTTAGAGAAAAGAAGTTGCTAAGTTGAAAACCCGATGAAAGGAAACCAGTGCTTTTCAGCGCGGCTGTAACCACCCCCCCCAAAAAAAAAAAAAAAAAAAAAAAAGCAAAGAGCCTGCTGAGGGTCCGGGTAACCGCAGCTGAGCGCTCACTGGGATATCCGCGACTTTTAACCCAAGGGTGCGGTGTGGGGACCTGAAGCCTGGCCCCTGCTAGGCACTTCTCAGACCCCAGGGAGCAATGGAAGGGTGGGGAGATGCGGGAGAGACAGGGGACAAACTAGTGAAGAAAGTGTTTTGGGATTTCCCTACCTCTTTCATTACCTGGGACTTACACCTCCATGCTGTTTCTCTCTGTAAACAATGACTAATTTGTACCCACCCACATTAGAATTTTATCTTCTTTATTTTCGTGACAGTTAGGACACACTCGACTTATTTTTTAAAAAAAGAAAAGTTGTTTAGATACAAAAGGTGAACACTTTAAAAAATTGCCTAGTGTCTATGAATTAAAGAAGAAACAAACCAGAGTTCAATTTTCCTTCGCAGCTTCAGCTCTGCGATTTAAAACCCAGAGCGCCATCTCCTGGTCATAAAGAGAATATCGCGATGGCTCCCAACACTCCAATACTGAATTTGACATCTTTCAGTAGGAGACTTTATTTTACACCTCAGAACTTACTTCAATGACATATTGACTATGATTACAGAACATAAATTCGAAATTCATGATGGATTAAATGTTTTCGGACACAACCCTGAAAGTTAGATATTTCTAAGTAGAACTTTGTTATAGGTACACAAATCTATAGATAGATTCACGACAGCATAATTCTGAGGACTTATGACAAAAGGTGGCTTCTAAATTTACCATAAATATAAAATTTGAAGAAAGAAATTAAATTAGGCATTATCTTGTAAATCAGGACTTGAAATATTTTACACAAAATAAACTGTAACTTTATAAATATTTCAGTACTCTCAGAAAGTCATTGAGGTGGCACAAAATTTTGATGGTGGATACAGTGTGGAAATATACCCCTATAGTCTTATAACCTTGTAAACCATTATAAATTCACTAAGAAAAACTAATGGACCAGTGGAAAATGCTCAATTACTATTCAAATATAAGTAAAGTAGATTAGCTTTTGTAGTGTCCAAAATATTGTGAGTACCCTGCAAATATATTGTAGATAAAACAGGCAAATGTAAACTTCATTTAGTTGAAAGATTAAGGCTATTTGATTAATTGACGTGAAGATTTATTAAGCCAAATATTTGGACTCATTTACTGTGTTAATTTAGGACACTTTGAAGAAATTTCATCATATATAAGAAAAACTAGATAAACAGATGGTTAGCTAGAAAGCTTTTCACAGTTAAATTTTGAAAGTTAACATAGATAAGTTTGACACCTCCAACATTTTTGATGAGGTCATTTGATCTATTCTAGCAATGCTGTATTGTACACACAGTCCTTTTAACTAATGTTAAAATTCAGTTTGTTCTTGTTAAAATATGTGGCTAAAATCTACATTAATTGAGTTGTCCACTTGGAGAAACAGAAAGATGCACATGTAATTATGCTATATATATTCAGTAGTAGACAGTATTATAGAAAGGAGAACAGATGCACAGCATCATGACATGAACATCTAGTTCTCTCTCTCCCTCTCTTTCTTTCTTTCTCTCTCTCTCTCTCTCTCTCTCTGAGACAAGGAGGGGCTAGAGAGAGGAGAAATCACAGAAGTGATACTTCCTTCAAGGCAATGGAGGCTGTGCTTGAACTTGGGTTGTGCACATGGCAATGCAGACCACTATCCAAGGGAGCTGGCCTGACATGAATATCTTGTTAGAATAACATTCCTCTGGTGAAGTGTTTCAGGCAGTCTACCTGAAGCATAGCTTGTTTATTTCTAATGTTGGTAGTTAGTACAGAAACAAGATTTTCTGGTACTGTAGTGTTAATGCTACTGAGAGAATGGATATGACTGTATGGGTGCCATGGAACATTAAAACTGATCCCCAAATTGATTTAAGGACCACTTGAACATAAGGTATCAGTGAAAAAGAAAAGTAAACACACTGACCAGTGGAATAGAATTGAGAGCCCAGAAATAAGCCCCCACACCTATGGATATATAATTTTTTGACAAGGGGGCTTAAATGATTAAATGGAGAAAGGAGAGTCTCTTCAACAAATGGTGTTGGGAAAACTGGGTTGAAAAGTGCAGAAGAGTGAAACTGAACCACTATATTTCACCATACACAAAAGGAAATTCTAAGTGAATTTAGGACTTGGATGTTAGACCAGAAATATCAAACACATAGAGGAAAGTGTTGGCATAACTATTTTCTATCTAAGTTTTATAGGCACCTTCAATGATATAAATCTAATTGTAAGGAAAAATAAAATATAAAAAATAAACCAATGGGACTACATCAAATTCAAGTTTCTGCACAGCAAAAGAAACCACCGCCCAAACAAAGAGATTCCTTACAGAATGGTAGAAGATCTTTACCTACTATATATTAGACAAAAGACTAATAACCAAAACATGTTAATAGCTCACCAAACTCAGCAACAAAAAGCAAATGAGGCCATCCAAAAGTGAGAAGATATGAACAGAATATTCAAAAGAGAAATCCAAAAATTCAATAGCTACATGAAAAAAAGAGCACCAAGTCATTGTCTGTTAGAGAAACGCAAATAAAGACAACAATGTGATACAACAGTAAGATACCACCTTGCCCCAGAAAAGGTAGTTGTGCAAATGCTGGAGAGGCTGTGGTGGTAAGGGAACACTCCTCCACTGCTGGTGAGAATGTAAACTGGTCCAATTCCCGTGGAAAGCAGTCTGGAGAACTCTCTGGGGGCTGGAAATGGATCTACACGAAGACTTGGTGATTCCTCTCCTGGGGATATATCCTAAGGAACTTAACACACCATCCAAAAAGATCTGTGCACACCTATGTTCATAGCAGCACAATTTGTAGTAGCCAAAACCTGGAAGCAACCAAGGTGTCCAACAACGGATGAGTAGCTAAGAAAGTTACAGTGTATATATGCACAATGGAATACTACTAAGCTATTAAGAATGATGAAGTAACTTTCTTCACCTCATCTTGGGCGGAGTTTGAAGGAATTATATTAAGTGAAATAAGCCAGAAAGAGAAGGATGAATATGTGGTGATCTCACTAATGGACAGAGTTGAGAAATAAGAATAGAAATGGGAAACATAAAGTAGAGTTTTTGTAGAACTCTACAAAAACTGGGTTTTGTAGAGTTCACCAAAGTAGAGGCTTCTGGGGTGGGAGATGGGGGATTTCAGGTCCTGGTGTATGATGGTGAAGTAGGGTGAGAGTTAGGGGTGGTGATAGTATTTTGCAGAAAACTGAGAAATTTCGTGCATGTACCAGCAACTGTATTACTGGAAATCATTAATCCCTCAGTAACAATAAAAAGAAAGTAAACTTTACTAGTGCAGTATTTTTATCTCCCTCCACCTTTACAGATCAGAAATTGATATTTTCCCAGATAGTTTGATAGCCCATGAACTTAAATATTTCCATTTCCTTGAGTTATTTTCCATATTTTCATTTTTTATCTCTTTCTTACTTTCTTTGTATTTATAGCAGTGGGGGTATCTGGGCCTTTCACATGTGACCCTGGGTCAGCTTGTCCATTCAGACAAAGAGATGGAGAGAGATACCACAGCACCTCAACTTCCTCTCCACCCAGTCACTGTACTCTCATGTGGTGTCAAGTCTTGAACCTGGGTTGGGCTTCATGGTTAAGACCTGGACCTTACTGATGAGTAATCTCTCTGATTTTCAAGACAAGACAAAAAAGAAAGAAAGAAAGAACCAAGGAAGTCTTAGGAAAAGTAGATATGCAGATTTGAAGCCAAAGAAAATGTCAGTGTATATAGTATATATAGAAAAGACTTGTCTCATAAAGATACAGTCTGCTTTTCTCGTAAACATATTTTTTGAATAATCTTTACATTTATTCAAACCTGATTATGCAATCCCTGCATCTTGCTTTGTTTGTTGGTTAATTTTTCTACCAATACCTGCATTACTCCACCATTCCCAGCAGCCATGTGTTTCCTTTCTTTTCTTTCTGTTTTTTTTCTCTTTATTGGGGGATTAATGGTTTACAGTCAACAGTAAAATATAATAGTTTGTACATGCATAACATTTCCACATAACAATACAACCCCACTAGGTCGTCCTCTGCCATCATGCTTCAGGACCTGAACCCTTCCCCTTACCCCAGAGTCTTATACTTTGGTGAAATACACCAACTCCCGTCCAAGTTCTTCTTTGTGCTTATTGTTCAGATTTTTTTTTTTTAATTGGATTTGCTTCATTGAAGGTGTCTTTAAAATTTAGACGGAAAAGAGTTCTGCCAATGTGTTCCTCTAAGTATTTGGTAGTTTCTGGTCTAACATACAATGGCTATTGAAATCCCCTACTATTACTGTGTTGCTGTTAATTTATTGCTGAAGCCCTTTCAGTACACGTTTGATGTATTTAGATGTATGTACTCTCCCTTTGGGTGCAGAGATGTTAATAATCATTAAGACCTCTTGATTGACTTATCTTCTGAGCACTAAGTAATGTCCATTCCTATCTTTTAAAATTTTACTTGTTTTAAGGTCTGTCATGTCAGATTGAGAATAGGTGTTTCAGCCCTTTTTTGTGGCCCATTGGCTTGTATGGTAGTTTTCCATGCTTTCATTTTGAGTCTGTGTTTGTCTTGTTGAGTTAGGTGGGATTCCTGCAGACAGAATATGGTTGTGTTGTGTTTTCTGATCCATCTTCCTATTATGTTCTTTGTAATAGGTGAATTTAGGCCACTGATAATGATAGAATGAAGATATTTTAATGCTATTATTCTAAAATTTTGGTGTTTTGATATTTTTATGATGATGTGATTGTTTATAAGAGACATTTCAGAACTTCTTGCATGGCAGGCTTGGTGATAGTTGATTCCTTCAACTATTGCTTGTCTGAGAAGGTTTTTATGCCTCAATCTAGTTTGAATGATAGTCTAGCAGGATACAGTAGTCTTGGTTGAAAGCCTTTCTCACTGAGTGCTTGGTATATATATATTTGCCATTCTCTTCTGTCTGTTACTGTTTGTGTGGAGAAGTCTGCTGCTAATATTATGGGTTTTCCTCTATAGATGAATCTTTGCTTTTCTCTTTCAGCATTCCTTTCTTTATCTTTATTCCTTTCTATTCTAAATATGATGTGTCTTGTTGCCTTTAAGTCTGGGTTAATTCTGTTTGGGACCCTCTGGGCTTCTTGAACTTTTATGTCTTTTATCTTGCCTAGACTAGAGAAGTTCTCAGCTATCGTGTCCTGTAGAATACTTTCTTCCCATCCCTCTCTTTCTTCCTCTGGCAAGCCAATAATGCTTATATTACTTCTTGTGATGTTAACCCATGTGTCCCTGTGGTTGTTTTCAGTATCTCTTAATTTCTTCTTGAGCTCTCTTACTTCTTTCTTAGCTTTCTCTAATTCATCTTAAACCTTGCATATTCTGTTTTCTGCCTCAGTTATTCTATTCTCTCTCCCATCTGTTATTTTCTGTAGCTCAGCTATTTTGTTACCCTGTTCTGATACTGTATTAGCTTTAGCTTGTTCATCTAGTTGTGCTCTTAGCTCAGCTATTTCAGCTTTCAGTTCGCTAATTATCTCCAGATAGTAAGTGTTTTCTTTTGGAGTCAGAGTCTCACTTGCTGTTTCTGCATTTCTGATGATATTATTTTCAAACTTTTTCCTCATTCCTGTGACTAATAGTTCAATTAGTGTTTGGATCTTGTTCTCAAAACCCTTTGGGGGGATTTCTAGCTGGGTTTTTGTCCTTGTTCTTTTATCCAGTGTTTCTTCTTGACTTAATCATTGTAAATGGTGTGTTATGAGGTTCCTCTCTCAGTACGTTCAATCCACCAGTCACACTTGCCTGGACTGACTTGTGTCTGATCAGGGAGAGCAGAGGGATGCAGCTGCTACTACTCTGCTGGTTATTGATGACCAGCAGATGGTGCTATTGGTTTCTCCTATTTGTATGATCTGTAGTGGGTGGGATGGGGTGGAGGAGGTGGTTGCTTTGGGCTGTCTTGTGGTCACAAATGCTCTGTTTTATGTTGTGTCCTTGCATTAAATTCAGAAACCTAAATAGCCCTTGAGCCAAAGATTGTATATGGTGTGATTAAGGTTCTGCTTTCAGTACCATTCAATCTACCAATCACACGTGTCTGGACTGACTTGTGTCTGACTGGGGAGAGTACAAAGACACATTTTTAAAGCCCCTTTCTCTTTACTTTTGGCACTTGGAATAACCTTCATTGTTTGCTGTGCTTAAAGCGAAATCTCCAAAATGGTGCAGCTCAGCACCTTGCCACTCAGATCTCTGACATGACTTCGCTGTTCCTCAGCCTGCACCCCTTTTCCCCCCAACTGCAGGCGGGCACCCACCTGAGGCTGCGCAACCCTCAGCTGTAGATTATGACTTCAGCTAGGTCTTTTGTTGTGTTTACTTGATGTTTTGGGGAGGAGAGATGATTTGAGCCATGTTATTCCAAGGCCATGCTTTCTCAAAGTCCTTCTTTCTGTTTTGATAGAAGGTGAAAGAAAGGCAAGGCCAGAGAAAGGAAGACAGAGAGAAGGAGAAACACCTGAAGCACTACGCCACTGCTTCTTAAGCTCAACTCCCTAGAGGTGATGATTTGAGTCTGGAACCATGGGTCATATGACACATATGGTAATATGTGCACTCTACCAATTGGTCCCTGTATCTTGCTTTAGAAGGTATGAGCAGATGTAGCAGATCATCATGAAATTAATTATTTAATCTTTGGTACTTTTATTCATCCTACTTGGCTTCAGGACAAAACTGGATGTATTAATCATGACCTTGTTGACAGCCTCAGGATGCTAATCTAATGAGACTATGTGGATAAAGAATTTTGTAAACATCAGATTCCTATGTGAATTTAATGCTAACACTTCATTCTTCTTTGTTCCATTAAACCAGTTCATTTGCCTTTAATTATTTTTTGGATTGTTTTATTTTCTGCTTCTGACAGATTTTTGAGCATCTTTCACCCCCTTGGGCCCTGGCTGAGGGTCACAGGCATAGGAGACATCACCATTGTCATTCCATATTTGGTGATTATGCTGTGTTACTATCTTGTACAGTAGTTTATTGTTATAATGCTGTCAGTTGTGCAGTATTTTCTTTCTCTGCTTAGTGGCCACATCATTTTTCTTCCTTCTGGATCATTCATATACAAATTTTATAAATCCAGATTTATTGCTGAACTTAGTATGATATTTGGCTCTTCTAGCCTGTGACTGGGCAAATCAGTGGTATTATTGTTTCTTTTGTTTTTGGTTCAATAGGTGGTAATCAACTCACTTAACAGTGTTCACACTAAAACCAATTTGAATTGATTTTTTTATAGCCACAAAGGTTATATCTAGGTCTCAAAGCCAGCACTATGAATCCACTTCTTCTGGTGGTCATTTTTCCCTTTATTGATATTTTTCCTGTTGGTCTGCTTCTAAATTCTGCTTCTAAGACCCCTTCTCTTGCATTGCTTGATGCTGTGGTCTATTTACATAATTATTGTTTTGCTTGCACTGGTTTAATCCCCACTGGTTCGCGCTCTTTTTCCACTCCGCCCCCTCTCCTAGTCACATCCTGTTTTCCACCATTTAATCCCCACTGGTTCCAGAGCTTTGTCCTTCTCCCCACCCCCTATCCTACCTACATCCTCTTCTGACCTGACAGTTCCATCTCAGGAGATATAAGGACAGGATTGTGATTAGAGATAGATAGCTTGCACTGCATTCCTCATCAATAAAGATTGAACCATGTCCCACTCAGCCATGAGTCCCTGGTCGTCTTTCTCCTGCCCACAAAGATAGCCCGGCATTTTCCATTTATATTTTGTTGTTGATAGGTCAAAGAGAAATTGAGAGGGAAGAGTCAGATAAGGAGGGACAGATTAAGCTAAACACCTGAAGACCTGCTTCACTGCTCATGAAGCATCTTGTCTTGCAGGTGGGCATGAACCCAGGTTCTTTTATATGGTGAAATGTGTGCTTAGCCAAGTGCACCACCACCCAAACCCAGAATTAATATTTTAAATAAAATGTTTATGGAGACAATGTATGTTCAAGGTTTAAATTTATTTACATACCTTACCTTCCATTATCCATTAATTTAGATAATTTTTATTTATTTATTTATTTAAATTTATTTATTGGGGAATTAATGTTTTACATTTGACAGTAAATATAATAGTTTATACATGCATAACATTTCCCAGTTTTCCATATAACAATACAACCCCCACTAAGTCCTCTTCATATTTTTTGGACCTGTATTCTCCCCCCACCCCACCCCAGAGTCTTTTACTTTGGTGCAATACACCAACTCCAGTTCAGGTTCTACTTGTGTTTTACCTTATGATCTTAATTTTCAACTTCTGACTGAGAGTGAGATCATCAAATATGCATCCTTCTGTTTCTGACTTATTTCACTTAGCATGAGTTCTTCAAGCTCCATCCAAGATGGGCTGAAAACAGTGAAGTCACCATTTTTAATAACCGAGTAGCATTCCATTGTGTATTTATACCACAACTTGTTTAGCCATTCATCTGTTGTTGGACAGCTTGGTTGCTTTCAGGTTTTGGCTACTACAAATTGTACTGCTAAGACCATATGTGTACACAGATCTTTTTGGATGAGTGTTTTGGGTTCCTTAGGATAAATCCCCAGGAGAGGAATTGCAGGATCATAGGGTAGGTCAATTTCTAGCCTTCTGAGAGTTATCCAGATTGTTCTCCACAGAGGTTGGACCAATTTACATTCTTACCAGCAGTGCAGGAGAGATTCTTTGACCCCACAACTTTGCCAGCATTTGCTGCTGCTACCTTTTCTCATGAATGACATTCTCACAGGAGTGAAGTGACATCCCATTGTTGTCTTTATTTGCATTTCTCTGACAATCAAAGACTTGGAGCATTTTTTCATGTGTTTCTTGGCCTTGTGGATCTCTTCTCTGGTGAATATTCTGTCCATGTCTTCTCCCCATTTTTGGATGGGGTTATTTGTTTTCTTGTTGAGTTTGGAAAGCAGTTTATATATTTTGGTTATTAGCCTCTTGTCTGATGTATGGCATGCAAAGATCTCCTGTTCTGTGAAGGGTCTCTTAGATTGAGTAGTGGTTGCTTTGTTGTGCAAAAGGTTTTTAGTTTGATCTAGTCCCATAGGTTTATACTTGTCTTAGTCTTCTTTGTAATTGGATTCATTTCATTGAAGATATCTTTAAAATTTATGTGGAAAAGAGTTCTGCCAATATTTTCCTCTAAGTATCTGATAGTTTCTGATTTAACATCCAAGTCCTTGATCCACTTGGAATTTACTTTTGTATTTGGTGAAATATAGTGGTTCAGTTTATTCTTTTGCATGTTTCAACCCATTTTTTCCAACACCATTTGTTGAAGAGACTCTGCTTTCCCCATTTAATAGTCTGGGCACCTTTGTCAAAGCTTAGATGTCCATAGGTGTGAGGGCTTACTTCTGGGCTCTCAATTCTATTCCACCGGTCAGTGTGTCTACTCATGTTCCAGTACCAAGCAGTTTTGATGACAATGGCCCTATAATACAATTTGAGATCTGGGACTGTGATGCCTCCAGTTCTGTTCTTTTTTCTCAAAACTGTTTTGGCAATTCTAGGTTTTTTTCTGGTTCCAGATAAACATCTGTAGCTTTTGTTCTATTTTCCTAAAAAATGTGGTTGGGACTTTGTTGAGGATTGCATTAAATCTGTAGATGGCTCTGGGTAGTATATTCATTTTGATGATGTTAATTCTTTCAACCCATGAACATGGAATATCTTTCTATTTCTTTGTGTCTTTTTCAATTTCCTTGAGTAGTGACTCAGAATTTTCAGTATACAATTCTTTCACTTCTTTGGTTAGGTTTATTCCTAGATATTTTATTGTTTTTGTTGCTATAGTAAAAGGAATTGGTTTCTGAATTTCATCTTCTTCTAACTTAATGTTTGCATAGAGGAATGCCACTGACTTTTGTATGTTAATTTTGTAGCCCAATATCTTACTGTATTGCCTGATGATTTCCAAAAAGCTTCTTGCTGGATTTCTTAGGTTTTTCTATGTATACTATCATGTTATCTGCAAATAGGGAGAGTTTGACTTCTTCTCTTCCAATCTATACCCTTTAATTCCTTGCTCCTGCCTGATTGCTATGGCAAGAACTTCCAACACTATGTTGAATAATAATGGTGATTGTGGGTAGCTATGTCTAGTACCTGACCTGAGGGAAAGTGCTTCCAGTTTTTCACCATTGAGTATGATGTTGGCTCTAGGTTTCCTATATATAGACTCCACTATCTTGAGGAATTTTCCATCTATTCCCATTTTTTGTAGTGTTTTGATCATAAAGGGATGTTGTACTTATCAAAGCCTTTCTCTGCATCTACTGACATGACCATGTAGTTTTTGGTCTTGCTTTTATTGATGTAGTGGATCATGATTGATTTACGAATAATAAAACAACCTTGCATCCCTGGGATAAACTCCACTTGGTCATGATGAACAATCTTTTGAATATAGTGCTGAATATATCCGGTTGGCTAACATTTTGTTCAATATTTCAGCATCTATGTTCATCAGAGATATTGGTCTGTAGTTTTCTTTTTTGGTTGTGTTCCAGTCTGCTTTTGGTATCAGAATGATGTTGCCTTCATAGAAGCTGGGAGGCAGTATTCCAGTGTCTTCAATTTTCTGGAAGACTTTTAAAAATTAGAGGTATTAGTTATTCTCTGAAGATTTTGTAGCATTCATTTGTAAAACCATCTGGTTCAGGACTTTTATTCTTGGGAAGGTTTTTGATAACTGTTTCAATTTCATTAGCTGTGGTGGGTCTGTTCATATTATCTAGTTACTCTTTATTTAATTTTGGAAGTTTGTAGGTATCTAGGAAATTGTCCATTTATTCCAGGTTCTCTAGCTTGGTGGCATAGAGTTGTTCATAGAAGCCCTGCTTGATATGTTGAATTACGGTGGTGTCTATTGTGATATATCCTCTTTCATTTACATCCGATTTATTTGGGTCTTCTCCCTTTTTTGTTTTGTGAGTCTGGCTAAAGGTTTATCGATTTTGTTCACTCTTTTGAAGAACCAACATTTACTTTCATTGATCTTTTTATGGTTTTCTTATTTTCATTGTTATTTATTTCTGACCTAACTTTAGTTATTTCTGTCCTTTTGGTTGCTTTAGAGTTCCTTTCTTCTCCTCCTCCTCCTCCTCTTCCTCCTCCTTCTTCTTCTAGGTCTTTCAGGTGTTCAATCAGCTTCTTTATTTGTGCTTTTTCTTATTTCCTAATCTGTGCTTCTATGGCTATGAACTTGCCTCTCAGTACTGCCTTAGCTGTGTCCCAAATATTTTGATAGCTTGTGTCTTCATTTTCACTGAAATTTCAAAATATTTTGATTTCTTACTTTATTTCCTCTTTGACCCAGTAGTTGTTAAGTAGTGTACTGTTGAACTTCCCCGTTTTGGGATTACTACTAATCTTTGTTGATTGTTAAGTGTTAGTTTAGTTCCACTGTGGTCTGAGAGGATGCTTGGGATGATTTCAATGCTATGAATTTGCTGATGCTGTCCTTGTGGCCTAACATATGGTCTATCCTTGAGAATGACCTATGTGGACTTAATTAAAATGTGTATTGCAGTTTCTTGGAATGAATGACTCTGAAAATGTCCAATAGTTTTAGTTTATCTATCTCCTCATTTATCTCATGTCTTTATTGATTTTTCTGTCTGGCTGATCTGTCAACTTAGAGTGGGGCACTGAAGTCCCCTACTATGACTGTGTTGCTGTTAATATATTGCTGTACCTCTTTCAGTAGATGTTTGATGTATTTAGATGGCTTCTCATTGGGTGAATAGATGTTACTAATTGTTAAATCCTCTTGGTTGACTGATCCTCTGAGCATTAAGTAATGTCAATCTCTATCTTTTAAAATTTTATTTATTTTAAAGTCCATCATGTCAGATATGAGAATAGCTGTTTCTGCTCTTTTTTGTGGGCCATTGGTTTGTATGATAGTTTTCCATCTTTTCACTCTGAATCTGTGTTTGTCTTGTTGAGTTAGGTGGGTTTCCTGTAGACAGCATATTGTTGGGTTGTGTTTTCTGATTCATCTTCCTACTCTATGCCTTTTAATAGGTGAATTCAGTCCATTGACATTTAATGATATCAAAGACTGGAGATATTTTAGTGTCATTCTTGTAGATTTTTATAGTGTTCTGATAGATGGCATATTTATGGTGTCCTGACTGTTTATAGGAGAAATCTCAGAACTTCTTTCACAGATGGCTTGTTGATAGTTGATTCTTTCAACTGTTGTTTTTCTGAGAAAGTTTTTATGCCTCCATCTAGTCTGAATGACAGTCTATCAGGATACAGTAGTCTTGGTTGAAAGCTTTTCTCATTGAGCACACAATAGATATATCTTGCCATTCTCTTCTGGCCTGTAGTGTTTGTGTTTAGAAGTCTGTTGCTAATCTTATGGGTTTTCCTCTGTAGGTGACTCATTGTCTTTCTCTTGAAGCCTTCAGGATCCTTTCTTTATCCTTATTCCTTTCCATTCTAAATATGATGTGTTTTGTTGTCTTTAAGTCTGGGTTAATTCTGTTTGGGACCCTCTGGGCTTCTTGAAACTTTATGTCTTTGATGTTGTATAGAGAAATTCTCATCAGTTATGTCCTGAAGAATGCTTTCTTCCCCTACCTCTCTTTCTTCCTCTGGTAAGCCAATAATGTGTACATTATTTCTTTTGAAGTCATCCTATAGGTCTCTGTTGTTGTTTTCAGTATCTCTTAATCTCTTACTTCTTTTATGGTTCTCTTTAATTCATCCTACATCTTATTAATTGTCTTCAGCCTCATTTATTCTATTCTCTCTCCTCTCTACTGTTTTCTGGAGTTCAACTATTTTGTTACCCTGTTCTGATACTGTTTTAGTTTGTTCAGCTAGTTGTGCTCTTAGCTCAACTATTTCAGCTTTCAGCTCTTTAATAACCTTGAGATAATTAATGTCACTGGAGTCTCATTTGTTATTTCTGCATTTCTGATGACAGTTGTTTAAAATTCTTTACTCACTCCTGTGACTATTTCCATGATTAACATTTAGATTTTGACCTCATTATTTTGTCATTCAACCTTTGGGGGGCTTTTAGCTGGACTCTTGTCCCGGTTCATTTCTCCAATATTTCTTCTTTTTGTCTAACCATTCTATATAGTATGTTATGAGGTCCCTCTCTCAGTACTTTTCAAATTACTGATCATTCTTGCCTGGATTGACTTATGTCTAAGTAAATTAATTAAAGGGTTCACAGTTGTGGAAATTAACAGTTGTTTCAATATTATTTTAATCCATGAGTGGCTTTTAAAGCCTCTTTTGTTCTTTTTCTACCCTGTAGGCTATGGGAACCTGAGGGCTTTTAAACTATAAGTAGGTTTTTTTTAGCTCAATCCCTCACTCTTGACCAAGAGGTAAAGCAGGGTGGGCGAGAGATAATCCAGTGGTTATGCAAAGAGACCCTCACACCCCAAAGAGCCAAAGCTCCAAGCTCAATTCAGCTTCTCTGCCAAGCCGGGCAGCACTGCTGTGCCCTTTGAGTTTGTAAACAAGTCCCGTTTATAGTCTGTAGGTTCTGAGACAACTATTCACTACGTTCTCATCAGGAGAACAACATGAAATAGCTCCCACCACACAGTCCAACTACTAGGCCACCAAGGTGTAGATCTTTGAGTTTCCTGGTTAGTTCTCTGTTCCCAGGTGTCAGCACAGGGCCTCCTCCCTGCTACTTCAGCCTATGAGGGCAGTAGCAATGGAGACTCACAGTTGCAGTTGGTGAGCTTTAGGGGATTCCTCACCTCCTTTCAGCCGTATTTTTGTTGGTAAAACAGAATGGAGGTGGTGCCTCAACTAGTAAACTGCCAGATTATTACCAGCCACTTAATCTCTCCCTAGGCTCTTCTCTGTCCACGAGGCACACTTATTTGCACTCACTGGTGATTTGGTGGGTTCCTGAAATTTTTCTATTCCTGCCTTGTTGTGGTCCCAGATGATCTCCTTTGGTATTCCTAGTTGATCTGGGAGAGGAGAGGAGAGCAACACAGCTGCTGATGTTCCATAGCCCTGCCTCTAGAAATAATTTAGTTAATTTTAGAAAAGCAAATCAACTTTCCTGAATTATTTTGTCTACTTAGATTTCAGCTTTTTATTTTTCCTGGGTTTTATTATTTTTCTGCAGATAATTTGTGTTTATGGTTTTAAATAAAAATTAGAATTAATAAATTCTATATATGTGAGAAATACATTTAAGGTAGCAACAATAACATTACTCTGTTGTCGTGACACTCTGTAGAGATTAAAAAAGCACACTTAGGGTATAAAGAATGTCCTCAATATGCAAAACCCAAGGAATCATATTGGAAAATATTTACATAGTTAATTAACATCATAACATTAAAATTCATATTTATTTATTTATTTATTTATTTAATTTTTTATTTAAGAAAGGATTAGTGAACAAAAGCATAAGGTAGGAGGGGTACAACTCCACACAATTCCCAACACCCAATCCCCATAACCCACCCCCTCCCCTGATAGCTTTCCCATTCTCTATCCCTCTGGGAGCATGGACCCAGGGTCATTGAGGGATGCAGAAGGTAGAAGGTCTGGCTTCTGTAATTGCTTCCCCGCTGAACATGGGCGTTGACTGGTCGGTCCATACCCCCAGTCTGCCTCTCTCTTTCCCTAGTAGGGTGTGACTCTGGGGAAGCTGAGCTCCAGGACACATTGGTGGGGTCTTCAATCCAGGGAAGCCTAGCCAGCATCCTGGTGGCATCTGGAACCTGGTGATTGAAAACAGAGTTAACATATGAAGCCAAAGAATTTGTTGAGCAATCATGGATCCCAAGCTTGGAATAGTGGAGAGGAAGTGTTAGGGAGGTACTCACTGCAAACTCTAGTGTAGTCCTGCTTTCAGGTATATATTTTGCAGTAGTTTATGGATACGTGTGCACATAAGCTCTCTCTCACAGAAACTGGTGTATATCTAGGTTATGGGACTTTGTTAGAAAGTGAACTACCTGAGATGAAATTAGAGTGTACTATTAAAGGAAAGGTCTCACCCGAGTAATGAAGCTGAAGGGTTGTCTTAACATCATAACATTAAAATTCATATTTTTTAAAAAAATTATTTATTTTTCCCTTTTGTTGTTTTTCATTGTTGTTGTAGTTATTATTGTTGTTGTCATTGATGTTGTCATTGTTGGATAGAACAGAGAGAAATGGAGAGAGGAGGGGAAAACAGAGAGGGGGAGAGAAAGACAGACACCTGCAGACCTGTTTCACCACCTGTGAAGTGACTCCCCTGCGGGTGGGGAGCTGGGAGCTCAAACCAGGATCCTTCATCCCGTCCTTGTGCTTTGCACCACTTGCACTTAACCTGCTACACTACCGCCTGACTCCCTGATATTCATATTTTATTTAGTTAAAATTAATATTTATTGACTCAATATTGTGTTGTCATGACTTATTTTTTATGAAAATATACATTGTAACTTTTCTAATAAAATCAATAGATTATTTAAAAGGCAATTTGCAGACTAGAAGTAGAGAAAAGCATATTAACTACATAAAGAGACTTTACAAAAACAACAAGAAGCTATATAGTTGAAAAATAAGAAAATATGTAAATTGGTTCAACTGTTGTGAAAAGCAGTCTGGAGAACCCTCACAAGGCTAGAAATGGACCTGCCTTATGACCCACCAACTTAGGATGTTCCCTAAGGTGTCATACACACTATTCAAAAAGTTACATGTAGGTCACCACATGTTGGTGCACTGGTTGAGCTCACATGTTGCAATGAGCAAGGACCCGGGTTCAAGCCCCTGGCCCCCAACTGTAGGGAGAAAGTTTCATGAGTGGTAAAGCAGGGTGGCAGGTGTCTCTCTGACTCTCTCCCTCTCTATCACCCCCACCCCTCTCGATCACTGGTTGTCTCTATCCAATAAATAAAGATAAAAAGAGGTCATATTCAGCGTGATAAAACAAATTAAAAAAAAATGTACACCAATGTTCATAGAAGCACAATTTGTAATAGCCAAAACCTGGAAGCAACCCAGGAGTCCAACAACAAATGAGTGGCTGAAAAATTGTGGTGCATATACACAATGGACTACTACTCAGCTATTAAGAAGAATGAACCTATCTTCTTGGACCCATCTTGGATGGAGCTTGAAGAAATTATGTTAAGTGAGATAAGCCAGAAAGAGAACGATGAGGATGGGATGACCCCACTCATAAGCAGAAGATGAGAAAGAGGAACAGAAAGGAAAACACAAAGCAGAACTTGGCCTGGATTTGGAGTATGTTAGGAAAATGAAAGACTCTGGGTAGGGGGAATAAGTGTAAATTTTAAGTTCATTTGTATGGGGGTGAGTGTAGGGACATAGATCTATGGTGGTGGGAACTGTGTTAGTCTATATTCCTATTAACCTACCAAAGAAATAAATAAATGAAAAATATGAAAATAATGTAATTTGGCAAATACTAGAAGAAATATCCAAAGTAATATAAAACATACAGGATCATTAATAAAAGTAAAATCAAGCGTAAAACTTTTCAAAATAAGCCAAATAAAAAAAGAAACTGGGGACAATGCAAAGTGGTGAAGAAACTGTGCTTAATTAAAATGGGTAGAGTATCTTTGGGAAGGAGATTTACAGTGAGAGTGAAACTTAAGTAGCCATTCTCCTGAAGTACTGAGCTGTACATACCTATCTGTCTAGTTATCTGAATTTTCTTTCTTTCTTTCTTTTTTATTAGTAATTTAATAATGATCAACAAGATTATGGGATATCTGAATTTTCTGAAATGGCAGAAAGATGAAAAAAACTAAATGTTTTCTGTAAGCAATTGATTACATAAATGATGGTAGCTCTATTTTTTAAATAGTATGCTATTATAAAGAGTTGAGGCTGATTTTTTTTTCTTTTGTATTATCTTTATTTACTGGATAGAGACAATCAGAAGTTGAATGGGAAGAAGAGATGGAGAGGGAGAGAGACAGAGAGACACTTGCAACCCTGCTACACCACTCGCGAAGCTTTCCCCCTGTAGGTGGGAACCAGGGGCTTGAACCCAGGTTCTTGAGCACTGCAACATGTGTTCTCAACCAGGTGGCTCCCTCGAGGTTAATTTCTGTATATGTTGACTGAAAAGATATTCCTCATTTATAATTAAGCTGACAAAAATATGCAGAATATAACATAGTCATATTTGGTATTTTCTTTAATATTATTTTCTTGTTATCACCAGAGATTCAGCTCTTTGAGTTCAGTTTTTCAGAGAGAGATAGAGAGACTTAGACAGAGAGAGTCAGGGTGAGGGAAAGACAGAATAGTACCAAAGCTTCTTTCAATGTGGGGGAAACCAGGCTTGAACTTGGGATGAAAGTATGGCAAAGCAGGTGTACTATCCAGGTGATCTATTATGAAGACCCTCATAATCAGTATTTAAAAGAGGCATATGAATGTCTAAGTGTGAGAAAATATGTAAGCACCTCACAGTTAACTGTTTCTCTTTAGGGATACGGATTTGAGGTGAACGACTGGATTTTTCATGAATTATTTTAAATTCTTTGACAAAATTTGCAGAGATTATGGGTGATAGATATCTACTCACTGTTATATGTATTGTTTTTTCTCTTATAAATAAAATAGCTTGAGAACAAGATATGAAATAAATGACATTTATTAGTTCATTCTCTTTGTTCAAAAAAGGGTAAGAATAATTTTCTTAATGCTAAACACTATTACTCCCCAGCTTCATTGCCTTTCCCCAATTCATTACCTAAACCTCTTTACTTTCATGCTGTTTGGATCAAGAATACATTAAAAATAATAATGATTTTTTTTTTTTTATGAACAACATATGCTTTCGTAAAACTACAGATAGCTGCTTTTTTCCTCATCATTAAACTTCGAGGAAAATTTATGAGCTTGATAGTACATAATGACTTGCATTCTTAGTGACTATTGAATTTCAGTAAAAATAGCTCAGTTACTTTGGAAATTAAGTCAGTTCACGACTTTATGTTAGCATGGCCACAGACCTTAAAAAAGAGAAATACAGATTTTGTGGAACAAGAATCCTCACTTTCGGCTTTAACAAAACAATTTTGACATCTGCTCTGGCCCTTTTCCATCTCATAATATAAATTTTGTATTTTAATTTGCCCACTTGCCCCATGGTTCACAAGTGAAAGAACAATGGTTTTTAAAGCCTTTGAGGTGACTAAAGTCACCCACACTTTAATCTTTGAGGGACTGCAATTTTCCAGGGACCCTCAGATATCTGATTGTCAGCTTTATGTCTCAGAAAGTATTCCCTGCAATTCAGGTACAGTAAAGTATCTAGTTTCAGCTAGCCTGGGTGTACTATATAACTTTTATAGTCATTATAAAAAATAATTTATTGAAAAAACTTAGACCTTTTCCAACTCAGGTGACTTGATTTAAATGTCTGTGAAGCTGGCTATGGTAATCAGTGGTGGCAATTTTTTCCCCCTGAATTAAGTTTGCTATTTATATTCTAAAGTTTAGAAAATATGAAAATAATGTCCAGAGATAATAGATTAGAAGAAATGGAGAGTCTATAGACTACATTTTATCATTACTTGTTTTGGAATCACATTTAACACAAGACCTGGGGAAATTTTCCATTCTTTGTGTCATATTTTTCCCTTTCTATATTTTTTTTAACTTTATTTGGTCTGCAATATAGTAAAGTTTAAAATACAGCGAGTCTCACTCTGTTACGATTATGCTTTAGGAATACTTTATTGGGGAAAATTATGTGAATAAATTGAACCTATTAACAGTAACATTAGATACTCAGAATAATAATTAATTATTAAAAATATTTTAGGAGGTTCTTTAAAGGTGATGGAAAAGCAACAAATCTCTGTGAATGTTTAACTGCTTAACCTCCAAAGACATAAACTCTTAATACATTGTGATTTGAATTTGAAGCTACACTACACTGACAGCGGTATTTCCCACATCCAGGGACAGAACTGACAAGATCAATGTGTCCCTTGCACCTTTAGCCACTCTGGTCAGGGACTGGGTCTGCTGCTTGCAAAGTGTGCTTCCCTACTTGTGGGTGGCTTTGTTACTCAGACTTTGGGCATTAAAATGAAATCACTCCTTACCTAAATGCAAATGCAGATAGCACCAAGTGATCTTTCTATTTGTCACTTGGTGAGCTCTTCTGATTACAACTGTGGTCCAAGCAATTAAGTCACTTTTCATCTGAGAGTAGTTTAATGTGCCAAGACCTAGAAGTATGGCTTGTGCTACCCATGCTACCCTTTAAAACAAAGCAATTTTTGCACATCTTAAGGCCACAGCAGCACTTCAAAGTTTTTTTGTTTTCTAGAGGGAGTAGAGGTCGGGGGAGTAGTGTTAAACTCTATATTTTCCAGATACTGATGCTGACGTTTCTTCTAAACATATGGATTCATTGATTTTTAATTTTAAAAAGACATTATCATACAGGACATACTGAAAATAATCACAGACTGTAATTAAGAGGCACACTCATTTAATGGAAACATACCTTTTTTTTTTTGGTAGAAAATAATGTTGAATTAGATCCTAGGGCATGACAGCTATCTACAGTGGAGATCTCATCTGTCTATTTCAAACTATACTGAAGGGCAATGAAAGAAGAGACAATAAAATTTCTTCAAGAAGAGAAGTGAAAAGATCTGAAAACTATTAGCTTACTTAATAGAATTTTTTTTTTTACTTTTATTTTTTTTTTAACATTTATTTATTGTGGTCTGGGAAGTGGTGCAGTGGATAAAGCACTGGACTGTCAAACATGAAATCCTGAGTTCAATCCCCGGCAGCACATGTACCAAAGTGATGTCTGTTTTTTTCTCTCTCTCCTCCTATTTTTCTCATAAATAAATAAAATCTTAAAAATATATCTTTATTTATTCCCTTTTGTTGCCTGTTTTTTCATTGTTGTTGTTACTGATGTCATGTTTGTTAGATAGGACAGAGAGAAATGGAAAGAAGAGGGGAAGACAGAGAGAGGGAAGAGAAAGATTAGACACCTGCAGACCTGCTTCACCACTTATGAAACGACTCCCCTGCAGGTGGGGAGCTGGGGGCTTGAACCGGGATCCTTAGGCTGGTCCTTGCGCTTCACGCCACCTGCACTTAACCCGCTGCTCTACCAACCGACTCTATTAAAGGAGTATCTTAAATGATGTGCGTGGAGACAAAAATCTCCCACATGAAGAGGAGTATTAAAAGAAAAAAAAATGCAGTAGAGAGGTTTGCAGATGACAACATATTTAAGAAGATTCTTTATGACCATGATTCATAACGGAGGTGACAGTTTGGAACCATGGGGACACTTCAAAAAAAAAAAAAAAACGGAGGGCTCTAGCAAGAATTCCTTCAGTCTATTTTTGAAGAATAGCACTTATGTAAGGAGAAACTATGCTTCCAAGCTTATTAGCAGAACAAAAATGTGATCTTCATCTTGATAAGAGTAAACAGCAAGGAGCTTAAAACTCACCTGAAGGAGCAAAGTCAGGCAAGCTTCTGCCTCTATGAAGCATGTCAGAATAATTTTGCAACCTAAATTAAGGTAAGTGGTGACAAAACCTATTTCTACAGGTCAGAAATGCACTGAGTCTACCTCTTTGACTCAGTTCATGCAGGACGATGCAGTGCAATTGTGGCAGAGCAAGACACTAACTTTTCAGTAGGTATGGATGGAGATAGCTTTCTTTAAATCTTGATTCTAGTTCTGTAAATATCTGTTGGAAATGGCTACCTCCTCAGTGTTTGATTTGTTAAGCCAGAGGTGTTTCAATAACAGCAAAAAACGTTCTGAATAAGACACGTATTAATGGTTGGAAGCTCCCTATGTTCAAGAGGAGAGCTGTTGTTACCAGCCAGTGAAGCGATTAATTTTAGACGTCAATGCTACCTTGGATGGCACCACTGCCACCTAGTTGGTACGTACGTGTTGTTGACATGATTTGTAATTACAAGGCAACAATTTCAGTTAGCAGCAACCATTATACTAGAAATCATAAAAGATAAAATAAAATTACTACTAGTAATTGAAAGTATCAAATATTTCTTTTTTTCTTTACTTCAAAGGAAGATACACAATCCTATCATAATGCCCCTTTCTTAACAGTATATACATTTCATTGTCCTTAAAATTGCATATATGGAGCCTTCTTTGAACAAGAGAAAGAAAATAATTATAGCTTGCTAGGGTCATTAGGTAGACAAACAAACACTTCTTAGATTTTCATTTTGTAATATAAAAATTGATTTTATGGATTTCCATTTGCTCAACTGCCAAGCATAATTATGACAATCAATTGTTGCTCATCAAACTCAGCAACAAGAAAACAAATGACCCCATCCAAAAATGGGGAAAGGAAATGAACAGAATATGCACCATAAAAGAGACTTAAAAGGCCAACAAACATGTGTAAAAATGTTCCAAGTCATTGATTGTCAGAGAAATGCAAATAAGGATGCCACCTCACTCCTGTGAGAATGTCATATACCATAAAAGGTAGCAGCAACACATGATGGAGAGGTTGTGGGGACAAAGAAACCCCCCTACACTGCAGGTGGGAATGTCAATTGGTCCAACTCCTGTGGAGACCAGTCTGGAGAACTCTCAGGAGGCTAAAAGTGGACCTACCCTATGACCCTGCAATTCCTCTTCTGGGGATACATCCTAAGGAAACAAGCACACCCATCCAAAAAGATTTGTGTATACCAACGTTCATAGCAGCAGAATTTGTAATAGCCAAAACCTGGAAGGAACCCAGGTGTCCAACAACAGATGAGTGGCTGAGTAAGTTGTGGTCTATATCTAGAATGGAATACTACTCAGCTATTAAGAATGACAAATCCACCTTCTTCACCTCATCTTGGATGGAGGAGCTTGAAGGATTCATGTTACGTGAGATAAGCCAGAAAGGGAAGGATGAGTATTAGATGATATCACTCATAGACAGAAGTTGAAAAATACTACCATGACTCCAAGCTATCTTCCTTAGGCAGACGACCTCACCAATGTGTCCTGGAACCCCACCTCCCTGGGACCCTTTCTCACTAGGGAAATGTAGAGACAGGCTGGGGGTATGGATCAACCTGTCAACATCCATGCCCAGCGGTGAATCACTTACAGAAGCCAGACCTTCTGCGCCTCATAATGATCCTGGGTCCATGCTCCCAGAAGGATAAAGTATGGGCAAGCTTCCAGTGGAGGGGATGAATATGGCATGCTGGTGGTGGGAGTTGTGTGAATTGTGCCCTTCTTATGCCACTATCTTGTCTATCTGTATTAAAACACTAATAATAGGGAGTTGGGCTGTAGCGCAGCGGGTTAAGCGCAGGTGGCGCAAAGCACAAGGACCGGCATAAGGATCCCGGTTCGAACCCCGGCTCCCCACCTGCAGGGGAGTCGCTTCACAGGCAGTGAAGCAGGTCTGCAGGTGTCTATCTTTCTCTCCTCCTCTCTGTCTTCCCCTCCTCTCTCCATTTCTCTCTGTCCTATCCAACAACAACAACAACAACAATAACTACAACAATAAAAAAAAACAACAAGGGCAACAAAAGGGAATAAATAAATAAAATAAATATTTTTAAAAAATATTTAAAACACTAATAATAATAATAATAGAAGATGAAAAATTAGAAAACACAGAGCAGAACGTGGACTGGGTTTGGTGTATTGTACTAAAGTAAACACTCAGGTGGCGGGGGTGGGTAGTGCGGGGGTCAGGTCCTGGAACATGGTGGCAGAGGAGGAACTAGAGGCGGTTGAATTGTTATTTGGATTGAAAATTGTTATTTGAATTGAAAATTGTTATTTGAATTGAAAATTGTTATTTGAATTGAAATGTTACACACACACACAGAAGTTTATTAGAATTCAGACAGAATGTAAATCTTGATTGTCCAAAGATAGTATTTAATTAGTAAACAATGAGATAGAAAGCAAGAGATAGAGCTACTTAAGCAATTTCCTTATCTTTCAATAGTGTTGGTCAATGCCATTTAAATGTAAAATAGCCTAGAGAATAGTCATAATAAATTCCAACTACTCATTTCTTCATGGTGATTTATCAACTTTAGTGGTAAAACTCTAGAATTAGAATATTTCACATTTTACTTTTGTTTTATTGTTAAATGCAGATAAAAAATTCACAGAGTAATTCTATTTCATAGTCATCTATGTCTGTGTGTACTTATTATTTATTAATGTATATTGAGATATCTAGGCTGATGATCACTTTAACTTATTGCTAATAAAAATGCCTTCCAGCTAGTTGTATTTGAAGCTACTATTTCTTTGTGTCCTGGCTTGAATTTCAATATATATAAACATCACAATATATTTGTGTAGTTAAGTAAAGAATAAAACCTGACATTTTAACTTTACCTCACACACTTCTAAATTTGAATCTATGAGTTTTTTGTTTTGAGTGTTGTCAATTATAGACAAGGAGTGAACATTCAGATATTTGTTAATTTGGGAGACTGAAATAACTGGTACTGTTTGACATGCTGAACGCATAACACAAAGATAAGATTCAAATGAAATATTATACCAGATGTACCCACACTCCATACGTGTAGTTTACAAATGTTGCTTATTGTGCATTATGCATATTATGATTTCCTTCGATACCTAAAGCTGTGAACTTTTGTTAGCATATGCATGATTCTGCTTTCTAAACTCTTAACCCCATGCTGTTACATTGTATATGTTGAAGTCTCAGCTTTAAAGGAAATAGTCCGAGTGTTCCTCAAATGGAGCCCCAAAAGGGTTAAAATCAACTTAGATGAAAATACTTTTCAGTGTGAACATGGAAATATCATTTTAAAATTCAATATAGGTTTTGGGAAAAACAAAGAATTTTTGGAGCGCTTGATAGGAGTTAATTGACAACAATATGCTGTTTAGACTTTCTGAGTACATCTACTTACAAATCCTAGGATTTGGCATGGATCGGGAAAGTGCTATTCTTTTCTACTAACATTGGCATAAGTTTCATTGTCATCAGCACGTACAAATCCCTTAAATCTTGAAATTACATGGTGCATTCTATGACTCTTTCAATATAGGTATTTCTGGATTTTACCATGCTAATTTTTTCTTTAACATTGTTTTTTTTTTTCTTTTTACCACTGACCTCTTTTAATAGCACTGTTATTTTAACCTGTAGTGACTGTTGAAATCAGGACATTAGGAATTTAAACTTCACACTGCAATAACTTATTGAACACCTTCAACATATAATTAAATGCTGTGCTATGCATAAATGATATAAAAGTGGAAAAGACCCATGAAGTGGACTGGGACACAGCATAATGGTTATACAAAAGGCTTTCATGGGAGTCGGGCTGTAGCGCAGAGGTTAAGCGCAGATGGAGCGAAGCACAAGGACCGGCTAAGGATCCCGGTTTGAGGCCTCAGCTTCCCATTTACAGGGGAGTTGCTTCACAAGCGGTGAAGCAGATCTGCATGTGTCTATTTTTCTCTCACCTTCTGTCTTCCCCTCCTCTCTCCATTTCTCTCTGTCCTATCCAACAATGACGACATCAAGAACATCAACAATAATAACTACAATAAAATAAGAAGGGCAACAAAAGGGAATAAATGAATCTATATAAAAAAAGACTTTCATGCCCAAGGTTTCACTGTGCCAGGTTTAATCCCCAGCACCACCATAAGCCAGACTCCCCCTCTTTTTATCTGTTTCTTTCTGTATCCATTATTAAAAATACTTTTAAGAAATGACACACAAAGTAAGTTGCGGAAATATTATATTTCTGCAACTCTGTTTATTTCTGGCGTCAGCGCCTGCTCCATGAATCCCCTGCTCTAGGTAGTCATTCCTGCCTTCCCACCAATCTCTTCTGTTGGCTTGAGACAGAGAAATTGAGAGGGAGGGGGAAGATGTAGAGGAAGAAGGAGAGAGGCAGAGAAACAACTGCAACACCACTTTACCATGAAGTTTCCCCCCTGGCAGGAGAAGACTGGGGGCTTGAACCTCTGTTCTTTGTAACAGAAGCACTCTACCACAATCCCACCCACAGACCATTAATTACTTATCTCAGTCTTGAAATGCCATGTGATCACTTTTGATCACATTCCATTGGTGGGAATAGTCAATCAGGTGGCTCTCTTAGTACAAGGTGGCAGGGAAACAGAAGTCCTGGTTAAGTAGGCATGTCTTAGCACTGCTTCACCCTGAAGAAGGGCAGCAAAGATCTCTAATGCTAGCCAGATATATCTTTTTTTTAAAAAACATTTATTCCCTTTTGTTACCCTGGTTGTTGTTTTATTGGTATAGTTATTATTGTTGTTGTTCTTGATATTGTCGTTGTTGGATAGGACAGAGAAATGGAGAGAGGCGGCGAAGACAGAGAGGAGGAGAGAAAGATAGACACCTGCAGACCTGCTTCACCTCCTGTGAAGCGACTCCCCTGCAGGTGGGGAGCTGGGGGCTCGAACCGGGATCCTGAGCTTTGCGCCACCTGTGCTTAACCCGCTGAGCTACCGCCCGACTCCCCAGATATATCATATTATGTGTTTCAACTTTGACACAGTTTCAACAGTTTTCCATAATGATTGCACTTACTGTCCCAAAGGGTAATTAAGTGCCCTTTTGTGTCTCACCAATGAGAGTCATTAACATTTAGTATAATTTGAGATGCTCAGGCATTTATTGTTATAATGATGTCCCAGGGAAAATAGCAAGTTGTCTAAGGCAAGACCTTGTCTATATCCTCTGTCATGTAAAAAAGAGCTTTCTTGTATCTCTCAACCTCATTGACTCACCCTGAATGTTCAAGCCTCATGGGAAAATATATCCTCCATGGACAATTCCTCTTAATTTATACTGTGCAATTAAGTCAAGATTTTGCTTTATTTTTACCACCAGAGTTATCACTGAGACATGACATCTGCATGATGACTCCACCACTTCTGACAGCTTTATATTCTTCCTTTTTTCTTTCTACGATAGAGACAGACAGATGAAAGAGGAAGAGAGAGGAAGGGAGACACACAGAAACACTTGTAGCACTGTTTCTCCACTCATAAATTTTCTCCCCCTCCCCGAAGGTGAGGTGGGAACCAGTGCCTTGACCAGTGGTGTCTTCGTGTATGGTAACATGCATGCTCTACCAGGGATAACACAGCCTGGCTCCCTAGGTTTTATTATTTTGTATTGAAGGTCCTGTTCAAAGGAAAGCGTTTTTACTTCAGATGATGTTTCCAAAGTATGTTATAATACAGAGCAATGAATGATCACAATATTTAAGGGACTTAAATGTATTCTATTTTTATTTTAGAAGTCTCTCATTTTGAGGGCTGGGCATTAGTACAATAGGTTGAGCATCTATATTATCATGTACAAGGACCCGGGTTCAAGTCCCTTATCTTCACCAGCAGGTAGGGAAAGTTTCAACTACAGGTGTCTCGCTTTGCCTCGCCTACCCTGGCCTCACCCAGCCCTGCCCCGTCCCTTCCTTCTTTTCTCTTTTTTTCTCTCGCTTTCTTAATTTCTTTCTGTCTTAGAAAACAAATAATTATTAAAAAAACAGAATCCATTTCAGGACCAACAAAGAGAAGCATATTTTATTTTACATATATATCCATTCTAAACTCCATTCTATTTCAATTACTAATGGAAGATTTTTCATTTTTGCATCACTGAGGTTTTGTACATGTGGGCTTTCACTGCTCCAGTCCAGTGAGAGAGAGAGAGAGAGAGAGATCCCTCCGTGACTCTGACACTCTCAGAGGTGTTTAACCTTCTTTCTCTATGCTAGCCCTTTGAAGAAGTGGTATAAATCTCACCCCTTTTATTTATTTTTTAAAAAATACTTTATTTATTTATTAGATGAAAACAGAAATTTAGAGGGTGGGAAATAGAGAGAAAAAGAGACAGAGAGACACCTGCAGCCCTGTAGTTGGGGGCCAGGGGCCTGAACCTGGGTTCTTATGCACTGTTTACTCCTTTATTAATATCATCACAATTCTGAGACAAACTGAGATCTGCACTCCTTTGGAATATTGCAATCAGAAAAGTCTACCCATCTTCTTCTGGTTACATGCCAGCCAAGGCCAATATTTACTGATCAGAAGGAAGCTCTTCCTTTTCTGAACTTGTTCTCTGTGTTTTCTGTTGTACTGAGAACTCAGCTCCTGAAGAATGATAATATTCTCAGTAAGGGTTTTCACGAAAATCTATGTCCTGGAGGTAGTTCACTGCAGATGACAGATCATAATGCTTTCTTTTTTTAAAAAAAATTTATTTCTTTTATTTTACACAGAAGTTATTTTATCACTGCTCCAATAACTTATTTATAGTATCTGCAATACATAAAAGTTCAAAAATAGAGATATTACTGTTGCTGATGACAATTAGAAGGAGATAAATCCTCTCTATATATATCTATATCTATATGTGGACATGATTTATGCTGTTGGCAAAAAAAGAAGCTAAATTAAAGTGGTTTCCTAGAACTGGCAAGATAGCTCATCTGGCAGGGTTCTTGCTCTGCTCTTCCTATGACCTAGGTAAGAGCCTGGGCCCTAAGGCACTAGAGGAAATGAATGTGTGGGGTGTCTTTTCCTCACTCACTCTGTCTTTTTGCTTGTTTCTCTGCATCTGGAAAACATCAGCCCAGAACAGTGAACCTGGGTGCTAAGAATAAGAAGGGAAATGAAATGTCTCTGAACCTTCTCAAACCTTTCTATTATAAGTAAACATTAAAATAGCCCTTTACACATATTTAAATCCATTTTAAGTAGGTGAACTTGCTAATGACATTGGAAACATATTTTATACAATAAAAAGCAATTTTTCTCATGTGTCTGTTGACCTTCTGGATCTCTTCTTGTGAAATGTTTCTGTTCATGTTCTCTCTCCATTTTTTCATGAGGTTGTTTGTTTTCTTGGTGCTAACTTTGCTGAGCTCTTTATGAATTGTGGTGATTAGTCCCTTATCTGAAGTTTGTTGTATAAAGATCTTCTCTCACACTGTAGGTTGTCTTTCTGTTAGTGGGGTGATACCCTTTGCTATAAAGAAGCTTTTCAGTATAATGTAGTCCCATTTATTTATTTTTGTTTTCTTTGCTGTATGGATTTGAATTTGTGAAGACCTTTTTGAAGCGTAGGTCATGAAGTGCTCTGCCAGTGTTTTCTTCTAAGTATTTTACAGTTTCTGGTCTAATATGTTTAATATGTCTTTGATCTACTTGGAGTTGCCTTGGTAATACTTAGTGATACAAATTTCATTTGTTTGCATATTTCAACCCAGTTTCCCCAGCGCCACTTGTCAAAAAGACTCCTTCCTTCATTTAATGTTTTGGATATTTTTGACTTTGTAAAAAATGAGTTGTTTGTAGATGTGGGGACTTACTTCTTGACTTTTAATTTTGTTCCACTGACCTGTGTGTATGTTTTGGTTCCAATACCAGGCGATTTTGCTTTAAGTTATTGATTATCAGAGAAATGCAAATAAAGACAACAATGAACTAAGATTTTACACCTGTGAGAATGTCTTATATTAGAAAAGACAGTAACATTAAATGTTGGAAAGAAGGTGGAGAAAAAGGAACACTTCTGCACTAGTGGTAGGTGTATAAATTGGTCCAACCCTTGTGGAAGATAGTCTGGAGATTTCTCAGAACACTACAAACAGATCTACCATATGACTCAGCAATTTCTTTCCTAGAGATTTATCCAGAAGAAACACCTATCAGAAGAGATCTATGCCTAGAGTAGTCTTTACTATGAATATAGAGACTGTAAGCTCAGGCTGACAAAGACTCAGAGGTTATATAGTCTAAATATGAATATTTATGGACCCTGGGTCAGATTGATGTGGTAAGCAGTTAGTTGTATTTATACATTCTCTTTAAGTTTGGGAGCTACACTCTGCCCTAATCTAGCTTTTTAGCCCTATTCTCCAACTCTGATTGTATCTCCCCAAATAATATACTCAGTCCACCTGTATATTAACTATCAAGCTCAAGCAAAAAAGGGTGAAGTCATGAAACCTTAGGAACATATCTAAAATAGGCTTCCTAGCTTCTTCTTCTCCTCCTCCTCCTAACTTCTTCACTCTAGGGTTATTGCAGGGCTCGGTGCCTGCACTATGAATCCACTGCTCCTGCAGGCCATTTTTTCCCTTTTGTTGCCCTTGTTGTTTATTGTTGTTGTTGTTATTATTTCTGTCTTTGTTGTTGGCTAGGATAGAAAGAAATCGAGAGAGGAGGGGAAGACAAAGAGGGGGAAAGAAAGATAGACACCTGCAGACCTGCTTCAATGCTTGTAAAACGACCCTCCTATAGGTAGGGAGCCAGAGGCTCAAAAGGTATCCTTATGCCAGTCCTTGTGCTTTGCACCATGTGCTCTTAACCTACTGTGCTACTACTGTCCTGACTTCCTTTTTATCACCCTAAAATCCCAATTCTCTTCTGTTCTATTTCTACTTTCTAGCTCCTGTTTATTAAAAATTTTATTCACTATTTTCAGCTGATCTTGGATGGACCTTGAAAAAATCATGTTGAATGAAATAAGTCAGAAACAGAAGGATGAATACGGGATGATCTCTCAGGCAGAAGTTGAAAAACAAGACCAGAAAAGAAAACACAAGTAGAACCTGAAATGGAATTGGCATATTGCACCCAAGTAAAAGACTCTGGGGTGGGTGGGTGGAGAGAATACAGGTCCATGAAGGATGATAAATGACATAGTGGGGGTTGTACTGTTAAATGGGAAACTGGGGAATGTTATGCATGTACAAAGTATTGTATTTACTGTTGAATGTAAAACATTAATTCCCCAATAAAGAAATAAATTTAAAAAATTTTATTCTTCATATCATACCTGCCTTTCAGACACCAAGTTGTAGATGGTGCTATGATTCCAGCCTGAATTCTTTGGGTGGATGATCAATGTATCACAGAACCTTGCTGGGCTAGCGTGGGGGTGCCTCTTCCTAGGTGTGTCCTCTCTAGGTTGGAGAGAAAGTGACCGGAGCCAGCCTGGCCTGCTACTCACTCAGTGACGCTAGGGAGATGACTCATAATCAGAGCTCATGGTGGTGGGACGATTCAATTCTTTATTGATCAGAGAGCCCAGACTTTTAAAGGTTGGACCCGGAAGTGGCTAGTCAGAAATGTAAATGGCTAGGAAAGGGGTGGAGATAGGCAAAATGGACTGGGAAAAGTAGGAACTTCCTTAGCAACTGTTGCAAAGGTTTTAACTAGTAGGATTAATAATACCCTGGAGGCAGGGTGGGTCTGGAGGGTAGAAAGAAGATAGATCAAAGGAATGGAATGGGTGGGGATCTTTCAGGCAAAACAATGATTATGTAGATAATAAGGGAGTAGGCCATAGTATCAATAATGCAGGGTGTTTTGTGAGACAGGGAGTCTGATAAGACAAGGCAAACCTTGGGGGGGTTTTGTACATCCTTGCTCGACCTCTCAGTAGAGGGAGAGAGACTAACAGGATGGATGTTCCCTGAAGTCAAACCCTGCCAAGGTCAACCACATCCTCACAATTTCCCAACAGAGCCTCACCTCTCCAAAGCCCTGTCCCACTAAGGAAAAATAAAAACAGACTGGGGAATGAAATGCCAATGCCAATGCCCATGTCCAGTGGAAAAGCAATGATGGAAGCCAGAACTCCCACTTTTTGTACTCCAAATAGAATTTTGGCCTATGCTTCCAGAGGAATAAAAAAAATAGAAAAGTTTCCAGTGGAGAGGATGAGACATGGAACTCTGGTAGTGGGGACTGTATTCAGTTACACCTCTATTACAACTACACTCCTTACAATCTTATAAATCAATATTAAATCACTAATAAAAAATAAAACATTAAACTTTTGTAACTGTCTAGGAAGATGATATCAGAGTTGAAATAGAACCAGAAAGCCATTGTAAATTTAACTGAAATCAGTAACACTTTTATTGTGTTATATGTATAAGAAAAATCAGTGTAATATTTCATGCATTCAGTGATTTATTAAATCCATTTATATTAGCATGTATGCACATTTCAAGTATTTCTGTTGCATTTGAGACATTCTTATTAGTCTTGAAAACTTTCTATGATATATTTAGGCTAATCATAAAAATATGGAAAACATGGAAATGGACTTACTGTATGGTCTAGCTATTTCTTCCCAGAGGAAATAGAAGAAATGAAGACACATATCTGAAGAGACTTATGCACAATTTTTTAATAGCCCAAACTTGGAAACAACTCAAATATTACAAAGCAGATGAGTGGCTGAGAAGCTATTAAAAATGATGAAGTCATATCCATATCTTGGATGGAACTTGAAGGTATCATGTTGAATAAGATAAACCAGAAGGAGAAGGGTGAATAAAAATCAGATTATCTCATTCATAGGTGGAACTTTAGAAGCAAGAACAGTAATGGAAAACATAATGTGAAATTTCGACTGGGTGTAGTGTATTGTAACAAAGTAAAGGGCTCTGGAGAAAGAGGGGAAAGGATGGGATGGAAAGGCATTGGGGTCTGTTGCATGATGGTGGAATAGGTCCTGCTGTGGGGGAGAGAGTGTCTTCCAGATACTCATCAGGGGGAGATGAGAAGATGTATCCACATGTTAACAGCTTTCTTATAAACTATTAATAGGGATTTACTTACTCATTTTTTTTTTCTCTTTAGTTGTGAGACATGTACATTTGAACCATCCTGGGCATAACCATTCTTGAGGGGAGAATTTATCTTGATAGTCTAAGAAAGGAAAAGTGATGACATTTACAATTACTAATGAAAGAGTTAGAAGATCCCTGGAGGAATAATGATAAAGGAATATTTTGAACAGGAAAGGGGTAAGAAACTGGTTTACATAATAATAGCCATTTAAAAAATATTTATTTATTCTTTTTTATTGCCCTTTTTGTTTTATTGTTGTAGTTATTATTATTGTCTGTCTTCATTGTTGGATAGGACAGAGAGAAATGTAGAGAAGAGGGGAAGACAGAGAGGGGGAGAGAAAGACAGACACCTGCAGACCTGCTTCACTGCCTTTGAAGCGACTCCCCTGCAGGTGGGGAGCCAAGGGCTCCAACCGGGATCCTTATATTGGTCCTTGTGCTTTGCGCCACGAGCGCTTAACCGGCTGTGCTACTGCCCGGCCCTGATAATAGCCATTTTTGCCCAGGCTAGACCATCTCACCATTGGGGTCCAAGTCAGACAATCCTTGGATTTATTTTCATAGATACTATGAGCCTAGATCTCTAAGGGATCCCTCTCTTTGCCATCACTGGTCACTTCCATTGAGAATGTCTTCATTAATGCTTTTGCAGGCATCTCTATGACATTACCAATGAGCTATGGTAAGTACTCTCCCACTTTCCAAAGGAAGGCTAGGCCACCCTACTCTGCCTCTTACGGAAAACTGGTCCTGTAATGAGTACAGCCTAAAATGTTTCCAGCTGTGACCATGGACTATGAGATCAGACTATAGGGACCAGAAGGTAATGCAGGTTCCTGTATTAATAATTAATATATATGGACTCCGAGTCACATTGCTGTGTGTAGTAAATTAACTTAAATAAGGGTTTGGGAGTTGGGGACTGCTTGTGGTGTGTGAAAGGATTCACAGCGGGAGGTGGGAATTGGTTTAAACAATACAAGGTTTATTAGGGTGAAACAAATAAAAGGCAAATAAGCACTTATCATCAAGGGTTAAGAGCATGCTAAGTCTGTAAAGTCTGAATATAGTTATCAAAAGTTTAGTCCCATAAGATAAACAATTATCAGCTCTGGTAAGGGTTGCTCAGGGCTGTAGAAGGGTCTAAAACTTTACTGGCTAGCAGTCACACGTGTTCAGTTCCCAGGAGACGTAGCCATGGTGGATATCTGGCATGCCTCTGCCCCGAGATGCTTCTGACCAGGAGAAGCAGCAACAGGCAAAAGAGAGTGTGAGTTCTGCCTGGCTGTCCTTTTAAATCTATCCAGTCCACCCACAATGCTGTGTACACCAGCACAGACTGGATCCTCCCACAGTCCGCCATGCGCCAGCGCAGACCACTGTGCTGGTATATTGAGTCACCACAGATGTGGTAAACAGTTAATTGCATTTATATGTTTTTTCAGATATGGAGGCCACTGACTGTCCTAACCCAGTTCTCAAGTTCCATTTTCCATTCTGACAATCCCAGATAATATTCAATATTTCTAGTCCACTTTCATGTTAGCTATTAAACTTAAGCAAAGATTACTAAAATCCTGGGCTCCTAGGAACATACTTAAAATAGACATCCTAGTTTCTATTCCACCCTAAGATCCTTTTTCTTATTGGGTTTATTTATGTATTTATTTTTACACCTTACACCTGCTTTATTTTTAACATACTTAACATTGATTTTTCATTTTTTAATATTTATTGATTTATTCCCTTTTGTTGCCTTTGTAGTTTTATTGTTGTAGATATTGATGCAGATGGGGAGCCCAGGTCTCCAGCTGGAATCCTTATGCTGGTCCTTGCACTTTGAGTCATGTGTGCTTAACCCACTGCACTACCACCCAGCCCTGTATTTCAATTTTCTATGTTCCACATATGAGTGAAGTCACTCCATAGTTGTCTTTTACTTCTTTGCTTACTTTAGTAACCACTGCCAGTTCTATTCATTTTGAGCCTGAAGGACAAAATATAGTCTTTTTAAACTGCTGAGTAGTACTTCATTGAGGATATGTGCCATGACTTCTATTTTTTTATTTATGAGACTCAAATTAGTGACTTTTATCCCATTGTTAAAGGTGTTATTCCCCTAACTCTATTTAACTATTTCTCGTAACATTTTTTCCTGATATTTTAAACTTCTAATGAGGAAAATGAAAAGGCATGGACCAGAAAAACATGTGTGCCATTTGACTAAAGATGAATGACTTCATCTTTATTGACGCCTGTTTTTATTTATTTCTAAGGCTGCACCTTAGAAATAAGGTGCATCTACACCTATTACAACTTATGGGTGGGTGTCTTTGCTTTTGTGTTCTTCCCTCTCAGGTAAGGGAATTAGTATGATTTCCTCAAGTGTTCTTCAGACTCTCTTCCCTCTCAGTGATGAGGGCAAAAACTCAAGTTCCTGGTCAAAAAAGTTCCAGGTCCCAGTACATCTGGGGTTCAGAGATCTCTAATCATCTTCCTTTAACGTTTCACCCTTCTGGAAGTATGGATGAAAATTCTTTTGGGGATGCGGATGGAGGAAGTTCTGGATTATGTAATTGCTTCTCCACTAGATACAGACATAACTGAGTCGATCCTTACCTCTAACCTGTTTCTACCTTTCCATAGTATAATAGGGCTCTGGAAAGGTGAAGTTCTGGGACACATTGATGATGTCATTTGCCCACACAGGACAGAATGGTATTGTAGTTGCATCTGGAATTTGGTGGCTGAAAGGCAGAAAGATATAAATTAGGACAAAATGTTTAATAAACAGACCAAAGAGTAAAGGAGTCCTGGGATTCCCACACACGCACGGTGGGCATAGACCTCTAGTGGAACCATCTCACCACTGTCACTGGTCATCTCCATCAAGAACAAAATAATGAGTCCTTTTGTAGGCCCCTATAGGACATTGCCCTTAATGTGGATCAACAAGGGTAAGGAATGTTTCATTCTCCTAAAGGAGGTTGGATAGCATACTCTACCTATCTCCCGAAGATGATGGGTCTTGAAATTAGTGCAATCTGGAATGTTCCTAGCTGAGACCACAGAATGCCAGATCAGACCTACAGAGATGCAGAGGTTACATAGGCTCCTGTGCTGACTAGGGCCCCAGATCAAATTTGTGGAATTTACAGTTACAATATTTATACATATTTCCCATATTTGGGAGCTACTCTCTTCCCTGACCCAACTTTCTAGTCTTTTTTTCCAACTATGACACTATCTCCCCAGACAATAACTTAGGTCACCTGCATGTTAGATATCAAGCTCAGGCAAAAACTAATATAGTTTTTGGTCATGGGCCCCTTAGAATATACCTAAAATAGACCTATTAGCTTTTTCCAAAACAGAGACCCCAACTTTTCACCTGCAGTATTCTTGTCTTTAGGTTCATGATTAGTCAACAATTTTTTTTTGCCTTATATTTTAACTTGTTTTCAACCACCAGGTTCCAGATGCTGTCATGACGCCAACATGAATTCCCTGGGCAGACGACCCCACCAATGTGTCTTGGAGCCCCACCTCTCCAGATCCCTGCCCTACTAGGGAAAGAGAAAGACAGGCTGGGAGTATGGATCAATGGGGAAGAGATTACAGAAGCCAGACCTCCCACCTTCTGCATGCCATAGTGATCCTAGGTCCATACTCCCAGAGGGATAAAGAATAGAAAAGCTTTCAAGGCAGGAGATTGAATACAGAGTCCTAGTGGCGGGAATTATAACCCTCTTATCCTATGGTCTTGTCAATACTTTCATTTTATAAATAAATACATAATAATAAAAATAAAAAGCAGGAGGCGGGTGGTAGTGCAATGGGTTAAACGCAGGCCACAAAGCACAAGGACCGTCTTAAGGATCCCAGTTTGAGCCCCCAGCTCCCCACTTGCAGGGGGGGGTCACTTCACAAGCAGTGAGGCAAGTCTGCAGGTGTCTGTCTTTCTCTCCCCCCTCTGTCTTCCCCTCCTCTCTCCATTTCTCTCTGTCCTATCCAATAATAATGATAGCAATAATAATAATAATAATTATTATTATAACTACAACAATGATAAACAAGGGCAACAAAAGGGAAAAATGGCCTCTAAGAGCAGTGGATTTGTAGTGAGTGGCACTGAGTCCCAGCAATAACCCTGGAGGCAAAAATAAATAAATAAATAAATAAATACTAAAAAAAAAGAAAGCAAATTGAAGCACATGAGCTTGAGAAAAGAAAAAAAGTATGTATGTGTACATTCAAATGATATCTGTCCTTGGGTGAACTATCATGGCTACTGCTGAAAAAGGCTGGGAGAGGGCACAGATCTTTAATGGTGGGAGTGTATAGAACTACATCTCAATTATCTTATAAACCACTCTGAAATCACTAATAAAAATAAAGCAGAGATGTTCTGAGAAATATAGAATCTTGTAGCTATGATTTCTCCATCTTTAAAACTGCCCAGGATAGCCAGAACTATGTCCAGTCTTGGGGAAATCTGCTTTTGAGGTTTCAGAGGACTTTTTTTTTTTTTTTGGCCTGCTTTATGAGAAGCTGGCTTCTACCATCTATCTCTGTCACTTTGTCAAGAAAGTCTGCAAGGATGATACAGCCTGTGATGCTGAACCCAATGCTAGTTCTGGAACATGCTTTCACAGCTGAAACTAAATGATGCTTTATATGTCTTTCCTAAGTAGAAAGATTGGGAAGTTATATTTAAAAAAGTGGTAAAGAAGCATATCAAATATGTGATAAAGAAGGTGATTCTGTAACTGATTTCATTACTTAAGTTCAAACATTTTTTTCTTACTAATCTTTTTCAACTGTAAATTAAGACAGAAGAAGTGGGACAAGGGGCAGCCGGAGCAGTGCAGAACGCTTCAAGGATCACGTCTGTAAGGGTTATTAAACACAATTTGTTTTTGTCAGATTCCAATTTATCTGTATCTTAGTCAATCCAGGAAATGTGAGTTTTGACGTCTTGCACATCCTTATTAATAATTCATGCTTGAGATTCTGTACTTGCTTGACCTTAAGGAATGTGTGCTGTTTACCTCAGTGAGAGTCAAACAGACTATCTGCCTCTTTTGAAACGAACACAGCAGACCCTCCTGCCACCCTGTTTTCTGACACATTAAATGTTTAATACTTACCTTCTTTACTTCCTAACTCCTTTGTTGAGAAGAAAACGTGATAGTAATAGCAATTAATGACACGACTGCATAAAGACAGTATTTACATCCAGGGAATTTTTAATGACTTACAGATCTTTAAGTCCAATATCACAGTCCCCTAAAGAGCTTTATTATCAGACAGAGACACTCCACAACAGAGCTGCAAAATGCTTCTTTGAATCTCCAGTTATTGTTGAGTTCTTCAGATGTGCAAAGATAATGCAATTTCCTTTGTAATCTATGACCGATGTCAAGGTCACCTGGCATCTAAGCCCTCTTTTCTGAAAAAGGGGGCGAGGGGAGGAGTAAATTTAAATTTTCTAAGAAATTATAATTCAGTAGCTATAGTTTACTATAGACCCTGTAACTAAATATTTAACCAATTCAGAGATCTCCTCCCTTTTTGGAGTGAGTCCCCTTTTAAAAATCTTCTTGGAACCTGGTGGCTGAAAAAAGAGTTAATATATAAAGCCATCCGAACTTCCCTGGGCAGACGACCCCACCAATGTGTCTGAGAGCCCCACTTCCCCAGAGCCCCACCCACTAGGGAAAGAGAGAGACAGGCTGGGAGTATGGATCGACCTGTTAATGCCCATGTTCAGCGGGGAAGCAATTACAGAAGCCAGACCTTCCACTTTCTACACCCCATAATGATTCTGGGTCCATACTCCCAGAGGGATAAAGAATAGGAAAGCTATCAGAGGAGGAGATGGGATATGGAGTTCTGGTGGTGGAAATTGTGTGGAGTTGTACCCCTCATGTCCTATGTTTTTTGTCAGTGTTGCCTTTTTATAAATTAAAATAAAAAAATGTTTCCTCTCTCACTTTGCCTTCTCAAGCTGGTATCTGTGCAGGAAAAGCAGATAATTCAGTGGCTGGAAGTAGGAATCGAGTAAGATGCCTTTGCCATATTGGTGTGCAGGCTTTTCTTTTTTTTCAATGAGTAGATATTTTGAAATATTTTATTTACTTATTTGGATATAGACAGAGAGAGAGAGAGAGAGAGAGAGAGAGAGAGAGAGAGAGAGAAAGCCGCAGCATTAATTCATCATTAGTGAAGCTTTCCCCCTGCAGGTGGAGACGGTGACCTTGAACATGGTTCTTGAATATGGTAACATATATGTGCACCACCAATTGGCCCTTGTTTGAAAAATCCACACATAGGGGCCAGTTGGTGGTGCACGTATATTGGAACAGGACCTGAGCTCTTTGAGAATTCTTCCATTGGGATGCTGTTGATGTTAGGTGCTAGTGTCTGCTGAGCTCAGGTCCTGTTCCAATTTTTCTGTTGACAATCTAGATGCAGGCCATAGCTTAGCCGTCAATATTCTGTACCTTTGGGCATGTTTGTTGCCTGGCTTCTCTTCTGCCTATTATCTCATAATTCTGTATCCTACTATTCCAGCATTTTCTCCCTGCCCTCTAGCCCTGCCAGAATTTCTAGAAATTCTGGTTTCCATACATGGCACAGGCAGAAGCAAACAGGGCACTTTATCTCTTATTCCACCAAGAATGTGCTCCCCATTGAAATCATATTTCTTATAGGACTGAATTGAAAGCATCTTGGAGGGCCTTGCAGCTTACATATATATATCCAAGGGAATTGAGGTGTTGACTACTGTGTTCTTTAGACATTCCTCAAGTCTGTTTGGTTCACTCCATCTCTTAAAGTCACCTGACCATACACAGCCTTCAAGCCAATACCTCCTTCCAAGTCTTTTTTTCTGAGTAGAATAAATCATTTCCTACCATAGTGGACAATAGAAATTCACTTTCTGGGGGGACCTTCTTTTCACTGTAGGTAGAGCATGGTCCTACAGAATTATTGGAGACAGTCAACAGATTATTTCATATCAACAGTTTGGTAAGTCTGTTCTTGGTCTTAAGATCAGTTTTTTTAAAAAAAATTTTCTATGGATGGTAAAATTTATTTTAATATAGCCTGCTATGTTAAGTGATTTTTTTGCAAATATATTGCCAGGAATGAACCCAAGTTCTTATGCTTGTGTGATAGCACTGAGCTACTTCTTTGGCCTTTTCTTTCCTTGAGTATGTGTTATGTGGATTTGAAAAGACTGTGCATTCCAGTTTTTTGGGGTGAAGGAATCTGAATATGTCCAAGAGGTCTAGTCTGTCAATCTCTTCATTCAATTCTCTTGTATCTTTATTTGTTCTTTGCTTTGTTGATCTGTCTAAGTATGAGAGTGGGATATTGAAGTCTTCCACTATTATTGTATTACTATTGATGTATTTTTGAAATTCTTTCAGTAGGTGCTTAATGTATTTAGATGGTCTCACATTGGGTGCATAGATGTTAATAATTGTTAAGTCTTCTTGGCTGATTGATCCTCTAATCATTATGTAATGTCCTTGCCTATCTTTTATTACTTTATTTAATTTAAAATCTATCGTGTCTGAGATGAGAATGGCTATTCCTGCCCTTTTTTGTAGTCCGTTAGCCTGTATGATAGTTTTCCATCCTTTCACTTTAAGTCTGTGTTTATCTTGTTGTGACAGATGGGATTCTTGCAAGCAGCATATGGTTGGGTTATGTTTTCTGATCCATCCCCCCACCCTGTGCCTTTTGATGGGTGAGTTTAAGCCATTGACGTTTATTGATATTATGGATTTAATGTATTGTAGTGCCATTGTTCAAAAAAAATTGTTTGCTCTGATATATTGCAAGTATTATAGTGATGTTCTTGTTTATAAGAGGTCTTTTAGAACCTCTTTCAGGGCCAGTTTGGTGATGGTTGCCTCCTTTAACTATTGTTTGTCTAAGAAGGTTTTGATCCCTCCATCTAGTTTGAATGAAAGTCTAGCAGGATATATTATCCTTGGTTGAAACCCTTTTTCATTCAGGGCTCGATAGATATCTTGCCACTCCCTTCTGACTTTTAGAGTTTGAGTGGAGAAATCTGCAGATTATCTTATGGGTTTTCCCTTGTATGTGACTTTTTGTTTCTCTCTTGCAGCCTTTAGGATCCTTTCTTTATCCTTACTTCTTCTCATTGTGACTATGATGTGTCTTCAGGTCTGGGTTGATTCTGTTTGGTACTCTCTGGGCCTCTTGAATCTTGATGTCCTTTCTGTTATTCAGGTCTGGGAAGTTTTCTTCTATTATTTCCTCTAGAATGTTTGCTTCCCCTTCCTCTCTTTCTTCCTCTGGCAGGCCAATTATACGAATGTTACTTCTTTTGAGATCATTCCATAAGTCTCTGTTGTTGTTTTCAGTGTCTCTCAATCTCTTTTTAAGCTCTTTCACCTCTGTCTTCATTTTCTCTAACTCATCCTCTGTCTGACTAATTCTGTTTTCTGCTTCTGTTAGTCTGCTTTCCCTTGCCTCATCTTCTTTCTTCATTACAGCTATTTCAGCTTTCAGTTCTCTAATTGCCTCAAGATAATCAGTATTTTCCTTGGGGGTCTCAACTGTTGTTTCCCTAATACTGCCATTCCTTTCCTCCAATGTTGTTTTCATTTCTGTGATTTATAAGTTTATTATTGCTTGCATACTTTTCTTATCTATGGTTACTTCTGGCTGATTTGTAGTTTCTTCTGGGCTCTTGTCTTCATTCATTGGAGTAGCAGTTTTATTTGTTTTTGACCTACCCATTTTTTTGATTTATGTGTTTCTTTTTTTTATGCTCTGCTGTTCCTCAGTTGTTGTGTCTTGAGTACAAGCAACACTGTACTAAATACCTTTATGACAATTGCACTCACCAACCTCAGGAATTAAGGTAGCAACTGAAGCAAGTATTGAAGCAGTTTAATCATTACCAGTTAGCCAAACAATTTCTCCAGTCTGTGAAAAAACAGTAACCAAATCCCAGTGAATAAGAAAGAGAAAAGAAAGAAGGGATAGCAAGAATAATCAGTTATGCAAATCTACTATCCACTGTATATTCTAGGGGTAACAAGAGGGGAAAGAGAACTAGAGCAGTAATACACACATAGAGTCCACTCTGAGTCAGATTTCTTCCCCAAAATAATTCACAAATTCATAAAGGCAAAGAAGGAAGAAGTGTATGACAAGATTAAAAAAAAAAAGAAAAGGAAAGAAGAGACAAGGGAGAGAAAAGGGAAAAGATAAGAAAAAGAGCTGTAATTAAATAGCAGTGAAAGGAAAGGTTTTTTTTAGTACTTTATTTTTAATTTAATTTAATTTAATTTTTTGATTAGCTAGGAGGGGGAGGGAGGGGAGAGTCTGTAAAGGAGGTAGGATTAAGGAGACAAGTTCCTCCCACAATAGATAAGGTGTCCACTACCCTAGCACTGAAATATATGCTAAGAGTTAATTCTGATCAACCTAAAGGGGGGGAAGATATATGCCTTTATATAATATTGATAGTAAGATAGAGCAGGGTAAAAAAAAAAAAATAAAAACCCTGTTCCAGATTACCTCAAACCTTATGATCAGAGGCAGCTGATTGTTAAGAATGAGAAAAAAAAAAAGAAAAACAAACCTCAAGACTAGACAAGGATAGCTGAAATAGACAGTTATGCAAATCTACTATCCACTATATATTCTAGGGGTGGCTAAAGGAGGAAGGGAAGTTGAGCAGAGACACTCGCAGTGAGAGTCCACACTGAGTCAGAATTCTTCCCCCAAATAATTCCCAAATGTGTATCAGTGAATTAAAAAAAGCATACTGTTTGGTGGTGTGGGGGCTAGGGGCTGTGGCTTTGGAAGCTGTAGGATTAAGGAAGAAAGGATGACAAGAATGAGAAAAAGAAAAAAAAGAGAGACAGAGAAAAAAGAAAACGATAAGAGAAAGAACAGTCATAAAAGGGCAGTGAAAGGAAAGTTTTTTTTAACGTATTTATTTTTAATTATTTAATTAGCTATGCAGGGTGAGGTGGGGGGGGTTGGCTACTTAGAAAGAAAAAAGGCCAGAGGTTTCAGAAGGGTATAGATTTAGAATGAATGATACTCCCTCGTGGGACAGGAATTTGGTAAAGAAAGAAGCTCCTAGCAGGGGAGCCTGCCAGGAGCTGGTCCCCAGGGACTGGTTATGGGGGGGGAAGGGGAGGAGGTATGCTTAAATATTAATAGGAAAAAAATTTTTTTTCTCCTTTTTTCCTACTCTAGTTCTTAACCCAAATTAAGTTATAGTCACCTCCTTGTTGTCACCGCTAGCACCCCTTATTGACTGGCCTACTAAAGGCAGAAAATCCTACCGTTTCCAAGAGATGTGGTCAGAACTCAGGCCACTATCAGCTTCTCAGTCCGCCATCTTCCAGGAACCCCCCGGCCTTTTTTTTTTCCTTTCCTTTCCTTTTCCTCTCATTTCTTCTGTTATCTCTCTCTCCCTTCTTTTCTTTTCTTTTTTTATTTTCCCCTCCAGAGTTATTGCTGGGTTCGGTGCCTGCACCATGAATCCACCGCTCCTGGAGGCCATTTTTCCCCCTTTTTTGTTACCCTTGTTGTTGTAGCCTCATTGTGGTTATTATTATTGTCATTGTTGATGTTGTTCATTGTTGTATAGGACAGAGAGAAATGGAGAGAGGAGGGGAAGACAGAGAGGGGGAGAGAAAGATAGACACCTGCAGACCTGCTTCACCACCTGTGAAACGACTCCCGTGCAGGTGGGGAGCCCGGGGCTTGAACTGGGATCCTTAAACCAGTCTTTGTGCTTTGTGCCACGTGCACTTACCCCACTGCTCCACTGCCTGACTGCCTCTCTCCCTTCTTTTTTTCTTTCCTGCTTTCCTTGTTTTCTGAGAGAATCAAAGAAAGAGGAGAGAGACACTAAAACACTGCTCTCTCAACCATCTTTTAGTTAGTATTATCATGTGGTGTCATAGAACTGATCCAGGACTTCACACATGGTAAAACACATTCAAGACCTGGGGGAAGCCCCTGGTTCATTCCCCAGCATTACATGACCTCAGAGCTGAACAGGCAAACGCTAGAAGAAGAAGAAGAAGAAGAAGAAGAAGAAGAAGAAGAAGAAGAAGAAGAAGAAGAAGAAGAAGAAGAAGAAGAAGAAGAAGAAGAGCTGAACAGAGCTCTGGTCTATCATCATAAATAAGTAGGTAGATGAGGACTTGTACTTATTTGCCAATGACTGCAATGTAAGCCAGTAATCCTCTAACAACAACAACAACAACAATAAACCTTTTAATAAAACATGCTTAAGTGTTCATTTAAAAGTGGATATATTTGGGGGCCGACTGGTGGTACACTTCATTGAATGCATGTTATAATGCACAAGGACCCAGGTTTGAGGCCCTGTTCCCCACCTGCAGGGGGAAAGCTTCACAAATGCTGAAGCAGGGTTGCAGGTGTGTCTGTCTCTCTCTTCCTCTCTATCTCCCCTTCCTTCTTGATTTCTGACTGTCTCTATTCAATAAATAAAGATAAAACAAATAATAATGAAATAAAACTATTAAAAAGTGGATGTATTTTAAATTATTTTTCATACTCTTAAGACCAGTTTAATCCTATTACAGAAAGTTTCACAGGCAGAAGCAAAGTTTTCCAAATGCGTACAGTAAGAATTCTTATAATTTTGTATATGTGATAATTTAAATATGGATCTGATTGTGTGCATGGAATATTATACATAAGGCTTTCTTTCTGTAATGAAAGTTTCACTAATTTCAGGTTACTGCAATATGTTTATAAACAGTATTTGCATTTTTGCTGTAGAAATTCCAAAATAGGATTCAGTCTTTTCCATCTACTTGTACCCCAAAATATTGGTCTGTTTTTCTCATATCTCATGGCCTTGTGTTTTTTCCTTACTATTATTATCTGGATTAGTTATTATTGTTGTTGTTATTGCAGGGCTATAACTTTGCACATGCATGATCTCATTGCTTTGGGTAGCTTTTTATTCAGTTAAAGAGATGAAAGAGAGAGAGAGAGAGATTGAGAGAGTCCAGACTACTGGAGTTTCTTACAGTGCCCCAGAAATTTCCATTTGGCCCCAGAACTTTCAAATTTTGGCCTTACACATGGCAAGGAATGTGACCTACATAATTATTTCTTCAGCTCCACAAATTTATTTTTTAATTTGTCTCTGTCAAGAAAACAATTCCATATATAGGGGGAAGGATTTGTGTCCCTGAGACTTGTGGTTTGATGCCAAGTGTTGCATATGTCAGTGTGGTGCTCTGGCATCTCCTCTCTCTCTCTCTCACTCTCTCTCTCTCTCTCTCTCTCTCTACCTATCTCGTGAAACTCCAGCTCATATGAAATAAACTAAATAAATCTTTTACAAGATAAGTTGTTTCAGCCATTCATTAAAAACTTAAATCTGTGGGTCAGGAACAAAATACAATTAATCCAACTTTTCAATGTGCATCTGAAACAACTGTTGATTTGGTTGAATTTTTCCGTATTTCACTTGGCTATGTCGGTACCCTGTGGATTGCAGCAGACAGAGGGTGGCCTGTAAATTGAAACCACAGAAGTGCTTCTTTTGCTGGCATGAAAATGATTGTGTTATGTCATTCTTAGTACTTGAATTTGAAAATCTGGACCAATGAGGATATTTGTCATAATAAAAAAATTGATATTTGAAAGATGATTTAATTGTACTGACTTTACTTACTAGAGTAACAAACAGCACAAACAGATTCTTTCTAAATATATGATAGGAAACAGTTGCGGCTTTCATTTTTAAGATCATAGTGTCAACACTTTGCTTAAAATAGCTTCTTAGAGCTACTTTTGGGTTAATATCTGCTCAATACTTAGACAAAAGGATATGCTAACTTGAAGAGTTTACATTTGTGATTTTAAGAAAGTTTTCTATTGAATTTTGAACAAATAAGTCAAGTTTAAATAGCACACCTGGTTAAGCACACACATTATAGTGCTCTAGGGCAGGAGTTAAAGTTCCTGGCCCTCCCACCTACAGAGAGAATGCTTTACAAGTAGTGAAGCAGGGCTGCAGGTCTCTCTCTGACTCTTTCCCTCTCTACTTCAACTCCCCCTTTCAGTGTCTCTCTGTCTCTACCCAGTAATAAATAATAATAATTGCAAGGTCTGGCAGGCATAAGGATCCAGGTTCAAGCTCCTGGCTCCCCACCTGCAGGGAAGTTGCTTCACAAATGGTGAAGCAGGTCTGCAGGTGTCTATCTTCCTCTCCTCTCTGTCTTTCCCTCCTCTCTCCATTTCTCTCTGTCATATCTAACAACGATGACATCAGTAATAACAACAATAATAACTACAACAATAAAACAAGGACAGCAAAAGAGAAAATAAATAAATTAAATAATAAAAATATAATAACAATAACAATTAAAAAAGTAATTTAGGGGTGCAGAACAAACCTTCAAGACAAAAACAGCTTGAATTCAGAGTCAGTAGCTGGCAATGGACAGAAGGCACCATTTTGGTAGACACACAACAGAACACAGGCTTGGCCCAAGATGACAGGAATAACCTAATTGGAAACTTAAACTGTGGGGCCTACTCAGACTGCAGCAGAGGGCTGCCAGAGGCTAGAGTACAGTATGACATGAGCAGCAAGAACCTATTCTGTCTAAACCTGCCCAAGATTATGTTGAACATTCTCTGCCTTCCCCACCCCCACCACCCTATGGCATATAAATAACATAACCACAGCATCACCTGCTGAATAGCAGAAACCTTGCTTAAACAAAACATGGGGAAAAATCCAATTGTTCAAACCCACAAACATAAAGAAAAAAAATTCTTGAGTTTAAATTCAGAAAGCTTACTATATAGGCAATTCAGGATGATAACCATAACACATCTTTATTGGGGGATTAATGTTTTATGTCAACAGCAAATACAATAGTTTGTACATGCATAACATTTCTCAGTTTTCCCTATAACAATACAACCCCCACTAGGTCCTCTGTCATCCTTTTCCAGGACCCACACCAGAGTCTTTTACTTTGGTACAATACACCAACTCCAGTTCAGGTTCTACTTGTGTTTTCTCTTCTGATCTTGTCTTTCAACTTCTGCCTGTGAGTGAGATCACCCCATATTCATCCTTCTGTTTATGACTTGTTTCAATTAACATGATTTCTTCAAACCCCAACCAAGATGGGCTGAAAACAATAAAATCACCATTTTTAATAGCTGAGTAGTATTCCATACCACAACTTGTTCAGCCACTCATCTGTTATTGGAAAATTGGGTTGCTTCCAGGTTTCGGCTATTACAAACTGTTCTGCTATGAAGATAGATATACACGGATCTTTTTGGATGGGTGTGTTGGGTTCCTTAGGATATATCCCCAGGAGAGGAATTGCAGGGTCATAGGGTTGGTCCATTTCTAGCCTTCTGAGAGTTCTCCAGACTGCTCTTCACAAGGGTTGGACCAAATAACATTCCCACCAGCAGTGCAGGAAGGTTCCTTTGACCCCCAAAACCTCTAAAGCAGCTGTTTCTGCTACCTTTTCTGACTTATGACATTCTCATAGGAGTGAAATGGTATCTCATTGTTGTCTTTATTTGCATTTCTCTGACAATCAATGACTTAGAACATTTTTTCCATGTGTTTCTCAGCCTTTTGGATCTCTTCTATGCCAGTCCCTGTTCAGGGCACCATTTGCTGGGCTAGTTTCACAGGCAGGAGACAGACAACCATGGACTCATGGCTGATCTGGGAACGTAGTTCAATCTTTATTGACGAGCGGGGATGGAGTTCAACAATCTAATCTCTTCTAATCTCTCTTCATTAGAAAGGCCTGTCTTTTATGTCTCCTGAGGCAGAAATGTCAGGAAGAGGAAGTACGTAGGATGGGGGTGGGGAGAAGGAAAATAGCGTGAACCAGTGGGGATTAAACCAGTGAAAACAATGATGATGTAAACAGACCACAGCCTCAAGCAATGTAACAGAAGGGGTCTTAGAAGCAGAATTTAGAAGCAGACCAACACTTCCATGGTGAATATTCTTTTCATGTCCTTTCCCCATATTTGGATGGGGTCATTTGTTTTCTTGTTGTTGAGTTTGGTAAGCTTTTTATATATTTTGGTTATTAAACTCTTATCTGATATACAGCATGTGAAGATCTTCTTCCATTCTCTGAAGGGTCTCTTTGTTTGGGTATTGGTTTCTTTTTGCTGTGAAGAAGATTTTTTTTTAATATTTATTTTATTTATTTATTCCCTTTTGTTGCCCTTGTTGTTTTTTATTGTTGTAGTTA